>NC_142063.1:273266631-273606631 GCF_059756535.1 Pantherophis guttatus | reverse complement strand
TCATGTGACCGTGGGGATGCTGCAATGGTTGTAAGGGTGAAAAACGGTCACTAAATGAACTGTTGTAAGTCGAGGACTACCTGAAGTCTTTTATGTTATAGGAAATTATTCAAATGCAGAACGGCTCTCAGCTTAGACTTCCTATTACACACACACACACAAAAAGTCAGCAAAGTTTGTGAGGACTGATTATTAGATGATACAATCAGCAAAACTCTTATTTCTACTTCGATATTCCTTGAAGCACATGGAGAAATCGTTAAAATCTCCTTGCAAGTACTATAGAAACTATCATCATTTCAAAGCCAGGAGACATAGTAAAAAAGCACTACCTTAATTGCTTTGGTGATTTGCTATTTCTGATATTCTTTTTTAAAAAAAAAAACTAATTACTTTATGGCATTGGGAAGGTTCTGATCTCTTCTGTTTTGTTTCATCCTTTTTATTGCTTTTATTCTATTAATGCTGTCTGTGAACTGCCCAGAGCTATATTACATAAGATGGGTGGCTGTATAAATATTTTAAATAAATAAATAAATTACTTTAAAAAAAAAAAAAACAGAAGTCAGTTACCAACCATTTACTACAATAACAATTTCCTTTTGTCCTGGAAGTCATCATTCAACTTTTGCTGTAATCAACCCGTATGATGATATGTGATATCAGAGCATAATATTCCAGTCAATACCCAGTCAGTAAGGGGATTGAAGTATTATAACAGGAAGGACAAAGTTATGACGGGGACCAAGATTCCAGCTGATGTCCATTGAGTGCTGTTGAGCCAGCATATCCTTGGTTAAGACTCTTGAGCTGGTGGTGGAAAGCAGGGGTGAAATCCAGCAGGTTCTGACAGGTTCTGGAGAACTGGTAGCGGAAATTTTGAGTAGTTTGGAGAACTGGCAAATACCACCTTGGCTTGCCCCAGAGTGGGGTGGGAGTGGAGATTTTGCAATATCCTTCTCCCAGGAGTGGGGTGGGAATGGAGATTTTGCAGTAACCTTCCCCTGCCATGCCCACCAAGCCACACCCACCAAGCCACACCATGCCCACCAAGTCACACCCACAGAACCGGAGTAAAAAAAATTGAATTTCACCACTGGTGAAAAGGTAAGATATATAACTAATGTGTAAATAAATATTCAAATGTTGCAATGCAGCTACCATTAACTCATTTTCATCTGATGGCTAAGATTGCAGCTCTTGGAAATTAGCTTTGTAATCCAATCCAATGTATTTCCTTTAGGGAGTCTCCCTGATATGTCACAGCAAGATTGAACGGGATTAGTTGTCTACCTGTCTAAAATAAATCCAAAGCAAAACATTTTTTTTAAAAATGTTTTTGCTTAATGATTCAAATGTTAGAGTGGTGCACTTTTCTAGGAGTTCAGCCCACAATGTAACTGCAACATTCAATGGCTAATAACTTGGCAAGCAGTAGTGGGTTCCACTTACCTTCGCTACCGGTTTGGAATCGGGAGGATGTGCATGCAGCACTTCTGCACATGTGCAGAACCTTCTGCGCATGTGCAGAGCATCCGTGATGACATCCAGGCAGGTGGGCGGAGCCTTCCGCTGCCGCCAATACCAGTTTAGGCCAAACCAGGTAGAAACCCACCACTGTTGGCAAGCAATTACAGTCAACAGGTGACCAAGACAAGGAAGGTTCCTATATCTCTATTGGAGATATAGTCTGGAAATCTGGAGACTGTGAGTTCTAGTTCCGCCTTAGCCATGAAAACCAGCTGGATGACACTCTCTCTCTCTCAGCTCAATTCATCTCACAGTTGTTGTGGGGAAATAGGAGAAGGAAGATGTGTTGGATATGTTCACTGTCTTGCATTATTTGTAAAAATAATAAAGGTGGGATACAAATAAGTAAATAAATAGGATGGTTAATAGTGGACACATTACAATATATATACAAGTAGTCCTCGACTTAAGACCACAATTGAGCTCAAAATTTCTGTTGCCAAGTGAGACATTTGTTAAGTGAGTTTTGCCAAATTTTATGACCTTTCTTGCCACAGTTGTTAAGTGAATCACTGCAGTTGATAAGTTAGTCGCCTGGTTGTTAAGTGAATCTGACTTCACCATTGACTTCACATGTCAGGAGGTCGCAAAAGGGGATCATATGACCCCGAGACACAGGAACGGTCATAAATATGAACCAACTTGCCAAGCATCTGAATTTTCATCACATGATCGTGGGGATGCTGAAAAAGTCGTAACTGTGAAAAATGGCCATAAGTCCCTTTTTTCAGTGCCATTGTAACTTTGAATGGTCAGTAAATGAACTGTTGTAAGTTTTTTTTTTTAATTTGATTTATATGCCGCCCTTCTCCGGAGACTCAGGGTGGCTTACAATGTGCTCAGCAATAGCCTTCATCCTTTTGTATGTTTATACAAAGTCAGTTTATTGCCCCCACAACTGGGTCCTCAATTTACCTACCTTAGAAAGGATGGAAGACTGAATCAACCTTGAGCCTTGGCGAGATTTGAACCTGCAGTAATTGCAGGCAGCTGGTCTTAATAACCAGCTTAATAACAGGGTGCCTTAGACCACTGTACTACCAAGGCTCAAGTTGAGGACTATCTGTAAAGTACTGTAGAGAGATAGGGAAATTTTCTTTTCTTTTTTTCTGCTTTGCCTTCTCAGTAAGCTTTTATGTCTTTCCAAGTACAGTAATATTTACCAATAAAATGCCAACTGGAAATTATTGGTTGACTCTTATATTAATTGCTGCGTAATATAATCTATTCTGCAGTTGGTTACAAGTCCACAGTCACAGCAACAAAGCTACAAAGAGGAAAACAAACCTAAGAATAAAAAGGATCTTGGAAAGAGTACTGGATAGAAAAGCTCCTTGGTAAGTGAGCTAAGGAAGGAAGCAAACACAGCTAGTAGTTCTGAGTTCAAGCTTTCAGGGAACAAGCTAAATAAACAGAATTATAATCTCTGCAATTTCAAGATGGAAATGCTTCTCTCCAAATATGATCTATGTGACCTGACAACCACAAACAGGCCTGCAGCCAACCCAGGTTTCAAGATAAGAAAAATGGTCAAGCAAAAGCCACAGTAACTTTCTTAGAGGAAGAAGAGAATCCACTAATCTATATAAGGAATGAAACTACCCCCAGAATTGTAGTGTGCAGTGAAAAGATACCATGAAAGAACACACACACACACACACACACACATATAGCAAACTGTTGTTATATAGGCTTACATTTTAATAACAAACTGAAACTGAATACTATATATCAGCGAAAGCAAAAAGATTGGTGTGTTGTATGTCCCTAGTCTACAAGATGAACCCCTACCTGTTAAGCGTGTGGCAAGCAAAATAATCTATTTAAAGACAACAATCGCACAATCCAGAAGGGAGGAAATTCTTGATTTCTTGCACATAGGTAGTACAGGAGATAATCTGTGATTGCCGTGGTCAAGATTTCTTTTCCCTGTTGTCTTCTCCCTGAACATAAACGACACGATAATCCCCAAAACAAATAATTTGAGGCCCAGATGCAGGGGTGAAATCCAGCAGGTTCTAACAGGTTCTGGGCAACCGGTAGCGGAAATTTTAAGTAGTTCAGAGAACCGGCAAATACCACCTCTGGCTAATCCCAGAGTGGGGTGGAAATGGAGATTTTGCAATATCCTTCCCCTGCCACACCCACCAAGCCACGCCCATAGAACTGGTAGGGAAAAAATTTGGATTTCACCCCTGGCCAGATGTTTGGGTCAGACATCCTGAAGACATAAGAAAAATACTTTCAGATTTGAAGTAGAGCAAAATAAATTTATACAGAACTTGGAGAATAAATAAATTTGTATTGCACGAGAAAAACTGAAACTGAGAAAAAGCTGTAGAACAAAGTCTGCAAATGTATAGTATCATTTTTTTAAGGTTTGCATAGGAACATTGACTTAAAGACTTAAGTGATAGCAAATGTTCCTACAAAATCTTTGACAGAAGAGTGTCTACTATAGGAGCAGTGGTGGGATTCAAATAATTTAACAACCGGTTCTCTGCCCAGATGATTTCTTCCAACAACCAGTTCACCAAACTGCTCAGGAACTTAACAACCGATTCGCCTGAAGTGGTGCGAACTGGCTGAATCCCACCATTGTATAGGAGTGTCTATGGCACAGGTGTCAAACTCGCCATGTCCTGTGACACATCCGGCCTGTGGCCCACCAGTTTCACACCTCTGGATGGGAACTGTCAATGGATCAAAATGGTGGATAAAAATCAAGCAATCAAAACTTCTTCCCTTTTTAACACATATATAATTAAGGTACAGAACACTTAGAGCTCAGTCATATCTGCCATTTTGCACCTCTGGTCCCCATGAAATATTAGGAGAAATTGTTATGATGCACAAACTGCTAATCTGAGGAAAAAAAATGTTAGAATATGCAACAGTATAGTAAAATGCTCAATAGATTTGTAAGACCACCAGGTGACACTGTTGTATTACAAGTGTTTGGAGAGAGGACTGAACATTTTTTTTTCCTGTTTTGTGTAACCACAACTTTTCTCTAAACCAGAATATATTGTATGTTTTAAATTCTAAGATAATCTGCATGTCTTTAAATCAGTCTGTATAACTTCTGTTGATCTAAGAATCATTTCAGGATTTGCACAATATGACAAGACACACTCTAACAATGGGCAGGGCCAGAATTCATTGGTCAGGGTTGGGGAAGTGACTAAATGATTAAATACTGCTTTAAGCCTCTGCAAACATTTTGCTTCTTAAACACAACAACCCTTCAAATGTAAAACCATTGGGTTAAAACCCTGAGTTGCACACATTCTAGGAAATTCTGTGTCAGGTATTAAAAGGTCATTTTGCACCCTGTTTTCAGTGTTAGGACCCCACAAATTAACTTGGCTGTTCCATCCTATGTTATGTGTTTTGAAGTATACAGTAATGTAAAATGAAAAATAAAGGGATTTTAGAGGACTATTTTAGAAAATGGTTTTAGTAAAAAAAATTGCTTGGATTTGCTTACATCTTTTCTTTTGAAAAACAGATTGCAAATAAATAAATAATACAATTAAAGGGGGAGACTATGCTTTGATAGTTTCTTTCTTTCTTTTCTAAATCTCCCATTTAGACAAGTAAAGTCCCTTCAAAAGTTTGTATAACTCAGAAGCAGATTAAGCCTTTTTGTTGTGGTGGGGGGCACATTTAGAATTTTAACAGCAGATAAAATGGCTGGTATGATTAAGATGAGGGGCCACAAAATTGCCCTTTATCAGAAGAGGAAATAGCTTTCAAGATGGCCTCTACCATCCCAGAGGGACTTTTATGGGGTCCAAAGGCATCGTTGCAAACAAATATGGTCCTATTAAATTGTTGTAATTTAAGACAGTATTTTTTAAAAAATGAGTGGGCAAGGAGCAGACACCAAGGAAATTATCTGCATGCAGAATGAACAGACAGTCTCGTGTACATGCAAAGGGATACTGGCTGGAAATGGTCACCATTTCACAAAACTCAAAGCAAGGGTAGAGGTTTCATCACAAACTAAAGGGCTCAAAATCCCACCTTAACTGTGAAGTGGCTACGTGCCAGAACCCAGGATGCCCAGGTAACTGCCAAATCCATGGAAGAGATCCATGGCCATTTTTACTTCTTACAATGCCTTTCATCTACATCGAGACATTGTGGGAAATTCAAGTAACTGGTCCTTCGTATTCCAATTAAACCCATGGTTAGGACTATAAACAGGGGAAGGGCACATCAGAAGAATCTAGGCTGGAAGCTCCTTGTATATGACACCAGTCCTCTCTTAAAATATCATTGATGTGACTTTATAATGCTTGCAGTACGGGAAGGAAAGAATTAATATTTCTGCAGCAATTCTGTTTCCATTACAATAAGTAGATCGGCTTAAATGAAAAATGTATATTATCATCAGTATGTAAGTACAAGAAGTAAACAGTGTCTGAAAAAGAATTATGCAAGTTTTCCACAAGAACATACATGCAGGCAAGCAATGCCTAGCGCTTCTAATTGTGTTTGCAAAAAGTCAGTTATGATGAGATACTTCAGACACAAATATTTTTGCAAGTGTGACCATGTCTGTCCTTAATCTTTGCAGCTCAGAGTATAACAATATCATTGTGTAAGAACTGAAAATATCCATCCAGGTAGGTCTCTCTTGATGACTCAGGGCTAAAATCCTAACCAAGCTGATTAGAAAAAGACCCTGAAAAATCTGAACTGGAGGTGGGTAATGCATAAGCTCTTATGTAGAATGATATACCTCCTCATGCTGACATTTGGGTGGATTTATTAGTAAGAAAATGAGAAAGTGGAACTCTGACAAGATTTCTGTGGTGAATTCTTAGCCTTTACATTTTTGGTGAGCAAAAAGTAGCAGAAAAGGTTAACTAGAGCTATCAGAGCCCAGTGGAATTCTTCAAGGTATCTGTTTCTGCTTGCTCTTCAGTAACTAAGACATTAAAGGCAAATGGAAGAATCTCATTAAAAAAAAATAGGGTTTCATATTTCCGATTATATAAAATAGATTCTATTGCAAGATTCAGAAATCCTTTTCCTTCCTTCCTTCCTTCCTTCCTTCCTTCCTTCCTTCCTTCCTTCCTTCCTTCCTTCCTTCCTTCCCTCCCTCCCTCCCTCCCTCCCTCCCTCCTTCCTTCCTTCCTTCCTTCCTTCCTTCCTTCCTTCCTTCCTTCCTTCCTTCTAAAGAATTGCAGGTTTATAACTTGTCAAAAGATACCAATTAACATTTTTTAAAAAACGTGTTACAAAATGATACCAAAATAATAATAATAAAAAAAGATCTGTATCACCAGGGATCCTGTCTTATTAATTAATTAATCGCTGCCCTTAATTGACCCTATACATACATAAGGTGGAAATAGGAATAGGGAGGAGGAGGAGGAGGAGGAGGAGGAGGAGGAGGAGGAGGAGGAGGAGGAGGATAGATAAATGGATAAAATGCCAAATCCAATCTAAACATCTAATTGACTGTGCAACCAATTATAATCCCCCATCCTGTTCATATCAGAGGCACCTTTAAGGTGCTTCCAGGTTGAAAAGTTTAGTTGTGACATCACCATTGCCTGGAGCTCTTCCTTGGGGGTTCCTTTCATGTCCCCATCAAGATGGTGGAGCGACTGATGGGAGCTCACTCCATCATACAGCAGCATTCAGGTCTTGAACATGGGCTTACTAACCTACAACCTAGTCACCACACCCCTAAACCAACTCTAATAATATATAAAGCCAGCCAGGAGATGAAGAAACCACAGGTGGCAAGGCAAATCCAATCTACATATAATACTGTCAAGTCTCAGTGCACAAACAGACATACTGGCCAGTATGCCATGTTTGCAGAGAGGGTGTCAAGCAAGTCAACATGGCAGCCATGATTATACAATAGATGCTCTGCCCCAAGAGCATCTTGCTTATATAGGGCAGGCTCTGCCCCTATATCTTGCTTATATAGGGCAGGCTTCACTTGCATGATTGTGGCCAGTGTCTTAATTTTTTTGCCCTCATGGACACCCGTAGATCAATGTCACCTTGAGTTTCCAAATAAAAAGGCCCAGCAGTGACTTCTCACAAGCATTTCAATCTTTCTCCTTCCCCAACACTTTCAATTTTCCCAGATGGCTTTCCTAAATGTGATGGACTTCAATTTATATGCAATCTATAGTAATCTAGTAATCAGCATATCTGGAAGTCTTCAAGCTAGGAAAAGGTGCCTAAAGGTCAAGGATCTTCTAAGCTAATTTAATTTATTGTACCTCAAGGACCTATAAGTGGAATGAAAAATGAGCTATTTCTCTAAACTCATATGCAGAAGTGCTTTGGGTATTTCTATATTTAAGGAAATACAAAAAGGAAATAGGGCGTGTAGATTACTACCTATGTTTCCCCAAAAATAAGACCCTGTCTTATATTTTTTTTTGAGCCCCAAAATAAGCGTTTGGCCTTATTTTCGGGGAGGTCTTATTATTTTGGGGTGTGTGGAGCAAGATGGGGCTCCTCTTGCTGTCTTACCTGATTTCCAGCTCTGTATTTAAATATTTTCAGGGAGGGCTTATTTTGTGGGGGAGGCTTATTTTAGTGCATGTGCTCAAAAGCCCAATTGGGCTTATTATCAGGGGATGTCTTATTTTCAGGGAAACAGGGTATTAATATATTATCAGTACCAAATGATTCTGTTTCTTCTGAGATGTTGAAAGAAAACCTTGACTAATTATTGTAATGGATTAATTACTCGTCTCCTTTAAACTTTAGGATGCCCTTTACCTGTGGGCCTTTCCTGAAATGGGAGACTTTAAGTAACAGATTCAAAATAGGCCAACTGGATCTTTCCCAGCACAATTCAGATTCTGATAATTTGTTCCCCACAACTGAGCTCTGCCCATGTGGTTGGATCATTTCAATATTCCCTTAGCCACAGATTAATTGCTCACAGATGTGGTGGTTTCAACAAAGTTGGGAAAATACTTTAAACCGTATCTTGATCTCTGGAAGCCCTCTTGGTTGGCTTAACTTATTTGAAACTACTTTCTCTCAAATTCTCTATCTTACTACACAACCACTTTATTGCAGAAATGTCATATGGTTGCCACATCTCTTGGTAATCAGGAGTTCTCATCTTTAAGGTAAAAAGCTTTCATTTTTAATCTGACAGAGATAATGCTGGAACTGAGGCAAGAAAAGCCAAGATTATTATACTAAGTGTACTTCATCTTCTTCTTTCTCTCCGCCCCACTTAAAAAAAGAAAAAAAGAAAGAAATGGTTTGCAAGTATTAACATTCACTCAAGTATAGCAGCATTGTAGCCCTAATTACGCCTTTGGCAATTATTTCTTTCCGTCTGTATCCATATATTCAGTTTCTCTTTCTCTCTCTCTCTCGAGTTGCAAAATGTGCTTGCAACATTAGTTGAAATTCTGCTAGAAGGATTGTTTTTTAAACGTTCAGGAAATGAAGCAGGACAACTTCACAATCCTGCATCTAATTCTTTATGAAAAATACTAAAGACTTACTGCTAAATTTCAGAATCGAAGAAGAATTACAGAAGCATGTCTACTTTGCAAGATTTCAAAAGGATATTAAAATTATCTTTCCTTTGACCTCCTTGGAGCAGCCTTTTAAAAATATATTTCCCCCATTGATTTCACTAGAGTAGAAGTTGTATTTGAATTTATTTTCACATTCATGCAATGCATACATATCAGATACTGTACATGTCAATCCATTACTACTCAGGCTCTATGGCTATACTTAACATCACAATACATTCTAAAACTGCATAATTGGACAAAAGAAATAAAGCCAAATTGAGCCAAATCAAATTTCCTTCTTTCCTTCCTACACGTATAGAATGAGAGACTGTAAGATGAATTTGCATACAGTTTTGGTCGCCACGATGTAAAAAAGATGTGGAGACTCTAGAAAGAGTGCAGAGAAGAGCAACAAAGATGATTAGGGGACTGGAGGCTAAAACATATAAAGAATGATTGCTGGAATTGGGTATGTCTAGTTTGATGAAAAGAAGGGCTAGGGGAGACATGATAGCAGTGTTCCAATATCTCAGGGGCTGCCACAAAGAAGAGGGAGTCAAGCTATTCTCCAAAGCACCTAAGGGTAGAACAAGAAGCAATGGGTGGAAACTAATCAAGGAGAGAAGCAACCTAGAACTAAGGAGAAATTTCCTGACAATTAGAATAATTAATCAGTGGAACAACTTGCCTCCAGAAGTTGTAAATGCTCCAACACTGAAAGTTTTTAAGAAGAGTTGGATAACCATTTGCCTGAAGTGGTGTAGGGTTTCCTACCTAAGCAGGAGGTTGGACTAGAAGACTCCAAGGTCCCTTCCAACTCTGTTATTCTATTCTATTCTATTCTATTCTATTCTATTCTATTCTATTCTATTCTATTCTATTCTATTCTATTCTATTCTATTCTATTCTATTCTAATCTGTATGAAAGTCTCTGCCATATTGCTGTGACTTCTCTTTAAGCAGAAGCTCTGAGGCCAGAGGGATTCCAGATTCCACACCAGTTCTGAATTGGGGGTGCAACCCCACTTAGGGTCAAAGATGGTGGTCATGTTTTCCAATGACCATAAATGGAACTCTATTCGATGTGGGAGACTAGGTTACCATTGCCAATGCAAGTAATTATCATTGAAGCATATACTCACTTTCTGGGAAAAAGGTTAGATCAGCTGGACCAGGCTTCCTCCTACCCAGTATTTTTTCTATTTGTGGGGGGGAGGGGGACAGTGGGCTGGAGAAACAAAATCTTCACTGCAGGAAAAAGTCAGTTGTTTAGCTAACCCTAAAATAGTAAGTGTTTTAGTTTGGGTTTGGCTTAGCACAATGCATGAACATAGCTTAACTGTTATAGCAATGCTCTATTTATCCTATGAATGAAAGTTGTCTACAAGAAAATCACATTGGACAGAGCTGCCTATATTTCAGAATGAACAGACTAAACATAAAATCAGCTCTCTGGCATCTGCAGTGCAATTGTAAAATCCCATGGAAGACAATTCTAGGAAATCTCATAACATTAATTTTTGGGGGGAAGAGGAGGAAGCATGCACTAAAAGCCTGTGAAAGCCCTGCCACATATCTCAAAGGCGGTTGGACCAGATCTTAGTTAATGATGTACTCTCTGAAACATTAAGGGCATTACTTAGGTAACTGAATAAGTTATGCCTGTCATTAAAGAAGAACCTTCTTTATATCTTCTGTTGAGGTTGGAGAGACGTTCAGATGTTTCCTTTTTCTTTGAGATGAAAGCATTAGTGGATAATGGAAGTGCAACTTGCTGTAATGCTCACTAAGATTTTTAATCGACCAGCTAGCGATGTAAGAGCCAAAAAGTCCACAACAGTTGTTAACGCAGAAAGGTTTTGCCCAAAACTTAGGTGCAGTTGAAATGCTCCTTTTAAAAGCAATATTCAGATAATTAGCAGATAGAAATGTGCCAAATCTAACCCCTTCCAGCTTCTGTTTCATCTCTTAGATAAGTCAAGCAGATAAAATTTGATTTAGCAATCTGCTTTGCTTTACACAAGGTACAAATGTAAAAAATAACTATGAAAATGAATGTATTTTCATATACATACATACATACATACATCTCACCAAAAGAGCAAAATCGATATATCTCACTGGAAGAGCAAAATCAATTCAAACTAAAATCTTTAACTTGCTATAATCACTACATTTCCATTATTAATGTGTAACAGAAAATGATCAAATTACAAGGTAATAACAAATATATAGCAAATATAATGCTATAACGATTATAGCATTAATCGTTGATTTTGTTTTTTGCAGGGCCACCTGGAACATGGGAACAGCCTTCTTTGGGGCACCACCACAGCTGCAGAATGAAAGACATTGATTCATTTTTCCTAAGAATGCCGATGAAGTGACTTCTGCACAGGATTATTATCCAAATTAGGCAACGCTTGTTTCCAATGATAACGTTTGAAGGCAACCATTGTTGTGTTCATGCAAAAGCACCAGTTACCAATATAGTCACACATATTGTGTCACTGCAGATGTATTTTCTTGGGAGTGGTTGGCTACCCCAATCCCTGGACCCCAAATTTTGCAGTCAGAAGCAGCTTTAAGGCACAGGCTTTTTATTTGCCTGGCCCTAACATGCCATATGCTACCATTGCATGGGGGAGGAGCGAGTGCTTGGATCTACTTGGGCCTTAGATGGTTCTCCCCTTCCCCAAATTATGTATAACCACCTCCAAACAAACAGATCTTTTAAGAACAGACGCTCACAAAGCTGTCATCTACTCACTCATTCCTGGGTCCCTAGGTGTATGAGAAGAGGAGGCAGAGCTGGGAGGTGGAGTTAAACATGTCCTCAGTTTAGAGTCCTTACATTGCTACAAAGAATCCATGTTCAGCCCCCCTGGCACTGATTCAGATTTGAATTTTAGTTGACTAGATTCTTGAGTATAGGTTTGAACTATAAATCTTTCTGAATTGCAACTTAATGTATGGTCCTGATCTTTTGCTCTTGATGATAGGTGACCCACAACTTTTTCTGTATTGGTCAGTTTGCACACATTTTGGGCAATGTGCCAGAAGAAGCTTAAACCCAGTTTTATCCCAAGCATGCAATCTGGATGAGACCATCTGAAACAACTGCACTACCAATGCACTAGAAATTCTTGACCTCATAAATACACAATCAATGAAAATAGCACACAATCTGAAAAAAGAAAATAGGAATACAGAATTTCAGAAGAAGTATCTGGACTCTGCAAGGAGGAAAGAACAAGCAAATTTTGACAAAAACAGAGAGAAAAGTTGTTATAGCTGCATATCAACCATGCTTGTTAATTAAAATACCTTTTTCAATGGAAACTAGAGGAACTAAATAAAAGCAATTTAGTGGTTCAGCACTTTGATGGTACTGTAATTATTCCAGAATTCTACATGATATGCCCCTAATTTATTGAATCCAAATCCAGGAAATTTGAGGTATACTGCTTATAAAGTTCTTCCAGATCAGTTTAGTATTTTTATTACCACATTAGCCAAATGAATAGTTCTGAGTAGTCAGTCAGTGGTGGGTTGCCCCTGGTTCGCACCGGTTCTATAGAACCGGTAGTAAAACCGGCGGGAGGCTCTGCCCACCGACCCTGACGTCACCAAAACACTTCTGCGCATGTGCAGAAAAGCACGCGTGAACGAAGCGAGCACACGCGGCCCTGCTGCGAACCGGTAGTAAAGGTAAGTAGAACCCACCCCCATAGTCAATTTGATCTAACATCAGTTCTAAATTTGAAAGGGCTTGTTTGAAGCTATTCTTATAGGCAGATTGCAGGGAGATGACGGGGGAATTTATATTCAAGTTCCTGTTTTAAGATGAACAAAGGGACTGATATGAAAACTGTGACCACAGTGAGCATTAACTATTAATTATCAATATTTAACATGAAATTTAAATTTGATTTACACAGCCTTAGGTAGGAAGGTTTATACAAGCCCATACTTCTTTGCCATTTGTTCATTAATCTGTGAGCTGAAAACTTTCCTTTCCTCCAATTGCTTTGCTTTTGTGTTTCTAATAAGAATGAGAGCGACAATACTTCATTAACACAGAAGGCTATTTGCTTCCCTTCCCCTTGGTTAAAAGGCCCACAGTGTTTTCATTACAGAATTGCAATATAAACCCATGTGCTGCTCTTAGCTGGGAAGGTCTATTCCCTTATCTAACCTGACCACTCTGCAATCCCCCCACCTCCCCTAGAAATGCAAATCCAAGCAAAGACCACCCAGCTGTACTTCCTTTTGCCGCACACTGCCACTTGAAAGGCTGGAAACTGTGGACCAGTTTACAAGGAGACCAAGGAAAAGGGAAGAATAGGCATTTTGCAGATTTTGCAATTAACACATCACACAACTGCACACATCAGTTGGAACGAACTAGATACCAACCCTGCTTCTCCCATGTGAAGTTCAGTAAAAGAAGATGAGATTCAGGCAAACAAGTCTACAGCAAGTACCAGGCATGCTTTTTCTTCCTGCCACAAAGGGGCCCAACAGTCCAAAACATCAGTCAAAGTCAAGTACCTCTTTGATGTTTGGGTGTTTTTATCTTTTGGCATCCATACCTGCCTCTTTCCCTTGTTTCTATTTTACCACAGGGACAAGAACCTATGATCCTGCAGATATTGCTGAGCGATAGCTCCCTGCAATCCTGCACCACTGGAGAAATTGGCTGGGAGGAAATGTTGAAAACTGCAATCTAGCTACATTTCAATGGTTCCTCCTGGTTTTCATTTAACAGATTAACAGAGTTGGAAGGGACCAATTTATAGGTCATCTAGTCCAACCCAACCCCAACCCCATCCCCCCACCCCCACTCAAGCAAGAGACACTATACCATTTCTGACAAATGGCAGTCCAATCTTTTCTTCAAAGTCTCAAGTGATGAAGCTCCCACAACTTCCGAAGGCAAGCTGTTCCATTGGTTGATCATTCTCACTGTCAGAAAGTTCCTCCTCATTTCTAGGTTGAATCTCTCCTTGGTCAGTTTCCATCCATTATTCCTTGTCTGGCCTTCAGGTGCTTTGGAAAACAGCTTGACCCCCTCCTCTCTGTGGCATCCCCTTAAATATTGGAACACTGCTATCATGTCTCCCCTGGTCCTTCTCTTCACTAGACTAGCCATGCCCAGTTCATGTAACCATTCTTCATATGTTTTAGTCTTCAGTCCCCTAATCATCCTGGTTGCTCTTCCACTGGTTGTTTTGATGATATCCATGGTGAAGTACCCAACATTTTGCCATAATGGAAAGGAGATCCATTTCAGGTCCTGTGGAAATTATGCTTATGTTCTTGACCTATGACCATGATTTAATTCTCACAAGGCATCTTTCAGCCTTAGGGGCTTATCTTTACATTCTCCTGGCTTCAACACAAACATTCGTCTGGAAACAGATTTTTTTTAATGCAAGATCCTCACGTTGCCTTCATCTCATCTCCAGCCCATCACTATAGCAGCTTCAAGTCTTATTTCACTATTATAGTTCAAAGTAGAATGTTCCCAACACATTTTTGTCAAGAAAAAATAATAAGGACATTTCTTCAACAATGCGACAGAACAAGACAGGACAAAAACCTGGGAGACCCTGCTAGTTATATTCTTCCCTTGTGAGAAATGTCCATTTATTCCCACTGTTTGTTTTATATTCTTTAGCCAGTTGCTTATCCAAAAGAGGACTTGCTCTTTATTCCATAGCTATTAAGCATCATTCATTCATTCATTTATTAAAAACACTTATAAGGTTGCCCAATTATCACATGGTGATTCCGGGCAGCTTACAAGAAATTTTTGGTGAGAGAATTTATCAAAGGTTTTTTGAAAGTCTAAGCAGGTAATATCTATTGGCTCACTTTTACCTACATGCTTATTAACACTTTGAAGAAACTTCTAGTAGATTAGTTAGACATGATTTTCCCTTATTGAAACCATGTTGAGTATCCTTGATCAAGGTTTAGGTCTCTGTCAATCAATAAAAGCTGGCCTATTTTTATTCAGTGTTACTGCTTAACATCCACTGATGTTACTGGTTTATTAGACGGCCAGATGTTAAATCATCCAAATGCAGTTTTACAGTGCTATCAAGGTTTGTTTTCTAAATACACATGTAAGTGCACATTTATATACATTAAGCAGACTTTTTAAGTCTGCTTAATGTATATAAATGTGCACTTACACATGTATTTATACTTATAATAAGAAAGAAGGTTAAAAATGCAGCTATATATGAAAATGATTCCATATGTTCATTTTATGAACCAATCAAATTAACATCCTGTAAAAAGAAAATGAAATTTATTAGGAAAGCAGATGGATATATTTTAATCTACCCTAAAAGCATGAAATATTTTCTCAGGGCTTTTTCACAATATTCTTCATCAAGGAAAATGTGTTTTTTCTAATAGGCAGCTTCTGCGTCAGCGATTTGTGGGTTTCCTCATTTCTTCTCCCTGATTGTGCCATGTCATCCCCACTGAAGTTTAGGTGCCTTTTGGAAGGCTATGTCATTTTCTTAACCCTAGCGGGGAATTCATAAACCCTTGAGACACCGATGCTTTCTGGAAATACTTTAAACTACTCAGAGGGGATTGTTGAGTTATTTTAGCAGTCATTTCATAATGCAATAAGTGGCTAGGTATGACACATCTGAAAGATCTGGATACTTCTTTTTCAGGACAGTATGACACTCCTGAAGGTCTTTGTACAGTCATTCACTGATGGAAATCCAGCTTCATCTATTGAGGTCACTTCCCTACCAACTAGCTTTTCTACCTGCCCCGCCCCATTCTTTTAGAAAGTGGTTTAAAACTAAATTACATTTTCTTTACAAATTTCTGCCAACTTTGGAATGCAGAAGACACTGTAAGCCAATCAGCCCACATCCGCTCTGTCTAGTCATCAACATGAGAGTGCAAAGAATGAGCTGAGCTACCACGTCATGGAGTAATTTAAAAAAAAAACTCTTCACCTACATTGGGCACAAAAAAAATATACTCTAAATTGACCCAGTATGATTTTAGTATAATTCGACCATGTACTGGATTTTATTTATTTATTTTATTTTATTTTATTTTATTTTATTTTATTTTATTTTATTTTATTTTATTTTATTTTATTTTGTCAAGCATATATAAGATAACAGGTAAAACTATAAACATAATTTGAATACATGAAAAAAGTAAGTAAAAAGGAATATTAGGACAGGGACGGTAGGCATGGTGGTGCACTTATGCACTCCCCTTACAGACCTCTTAGGAATGGGGTGAGGTCAACAGTAGCCAGTCTAAGGTTAAAATTTTGGGGGTTTGGGGATGAAACCACAGAGTCAGGTAGTGCATTCCAGGCATTAACAACTCTGTTACTGAAGTCATATTTTCTGCAATCGAGTTTGGAGTGGTTTACCTTGAGTTTGTATTTATTATTTGCTCGTGTATTGTTGTGGTTGAAGCTGAAGTAGTCATTGACAGGTAGGACATTGTGGTAGATAATTTTATGTACTATGCCTAGGTCAGACTGAAGTCGGCGTAGTTCTAAATTGTCTAAGCCCAAAATTTGGAGTCTGGTGGCATAAGGTATTTTATTGTGGGTACAGGAATGGAGGACACTTCTCGTAAAATACCATAGATTTTATCTGTTATTTATCATTTTATTCTAGAATTTTTAATTGTATATTTATTGAGTGTTTTTACTTGTTCTGGTCTCTGGTCTATGATTGTAATAAAACTCATTCATTAATTCGTTTGACCCAGTATGGATATTTGTATGTGTTGATCAGATGGTTTGTAAAATTAACCTGAGACTGCTATATGGGAGTTATGTATTAGAAAGAGAGTTGTAAAAAAAAAATGCAAATAAAAACTTCTAAATGCCTCATAATCGTCCTGCCTTCTATGAGAACTTTCTTCTCTTTCATTAAAAAGTCCATGTGAGTTGCAAAATTAAAATGACAGCACGTCAATAATGTTGCCATTAGTGACAAGAGGGAAAAAAAGGAGGGGATTGATTTCTGATTTTCTTCAGTACAGGTATAAATATAAATATATATATAGTGAAGTAACATCTTATTCTAAGTTAAAACAAAACACAAAGACGTCATATAAAAATATAAAGATTAAACAATCAAAATAACATTAAAATTATATACAGTAGTTTCTTGGTACTTATCATTGATTGGTTCTGGGAAATGCCAAATTGGTTCTGGGAAATGCCAAAAATGATGAGCCTTGGTGGCGCAGTGGACTAAAGTGCTGTTAAGTAGCACCAGCTGCCTGCAATTACTGCACGTTCAAATCTCACCAGGCTCAAGGTTGACTCAGCCTTCCATTCTTCCGAGGTAGGTAAAATGAGGACCCTGATTGTGGGGGCAATAAGCTGACTTTGTATAAAAAAGAACACCGCTTGGGGGGGCCGAAAGCCCTACTAAGCAGGTATATACAAAAGTATGAAGGCTATTGCTTAACGCATTGTAAGCCGCCCTGATTCTCCAGAGAAGGGCGTCATATAAATTGAACCAATAAATAAATAAATAAATAAATGAGTACCAACCACATTTTTCCATAAGGAAAAATGTAGTGAGTCACAAGGCAGCCAACACCTAGCTTGTGAGTTGAGTACCAAACAAATAATGAGTACTGGGACAAAATGTTCACATTAAAATGCATTGAGTATCAAATTTGATGAGTTTTAAAGCAGTTGAGTACCAAGATACCACTGTAATCAAAAATCTCTTACTTTATATTTAAGCTTACATATAAGTATAACAAATATAGTATACATGTCTAATAATAAGAATAAGGATACATAATATTTCTATAATCATAACAAATCTAATTCTCAAATTATTATTATGATTATTTTATTATTATTTATTAAATTTCTAAACCGCCCTTCTCCCGAAGGACTCAGGGCGTGAACAGCCAGAAGATAAAACACAGAAATACAAAATTTAAAATAAATTAAAACGAATTAAATAATTTAGGCTGAATTTTAAAATACCCCATAATTAAACAGATTAAAATTTATGTTTAAAATTTAAATTTAAAAGAGGAGATTGTCAGATGTAAATGCCTTATTCCCTAATGTGTAAATAATGTATATATGGGATATCAGGGGTTAACTTATTCTTTGACTCTTAATGTATTCATAATTCACCACTCCCACTCTTGGCTCCACCCTTTGTATATATAAGGAGCCACCTTCACCATTTGCTTTGCTTCTATCTGTGAATATTCAGTGAATATAGAATGCCTATTATAATTAAAGAGAAATATATTTAAACCTCTAACTCTTATTATTATTATTGAGTCTGATCCTGAAAATATTGCAACAAGCTGGTAGCAGAGGATGGTTAATTGACTCAATAAATACCTAAAAATGTCTAAGAAAGATAGGCCCAACACCAGGGCCTACAGCAAAGAAATAGAAACTGAACAAGAAATAATCAACGAATCCACAAACGCGATTTCGAGAGAATCCGAAGAATACACCACTGAAGAAGAAGAATTAATAAATGAAAATGATGGCCAGGAGGAAATCGAAATAGAAAATAACGAACTCAGGTCAGAGATATTGAAGTTATTAAAAAGCCAGAAGAATGATGAAAGCCTCATCGCGAACCTCCAAGAAATGCTGAAGAACAGCGGAGCAGCGAGAGAGAAAAACATTGCTAAAGAGAAACCCAAAGACCAAAAAACTGTGAGTGATATGAATACAGAGAAAGTCGTTATGAAAAAGAAAAAATGTGATCCCGCGCGAAATTTTGAATGGCAGCCATCTTGGTTTCAACAAGCCTCCAAAGTGAGCGAAGCAGAGCCAATCAAAATGCTCAGTTCAAAATTTCTGGCGCGAAAAACGTTATCAGACAACGAAAGTAAAAAGGAGGATTCAAACTCTTCGGAAGAGCCAGAATCAGAAAGTGAAGACGACTTAACGAAATCCCAAGTAAAGTCAGCAATGAAGACGCTTTTTGCTGCGTTTGGGCCAAAATTAAAAATTTCCAAAGCGCCAACGAAGAAGCAAGCGAACAAGCCGATACTTCAAGACCTGCACGCTCCCATCCTGACTTCGAGAGCGACGACGCCCGAGCCCAGAGAGCCATGTCGATTCCGCCCTACACCGCAGACCGAAGCAAGTGCCAACGCACCCAAAAGAAAGAGAAGAACAGTCGCCGCCATCAGAACTCCTAAGACCGAGCCAGAGACCGACTCGTCTGAAGAGGAGCGGAGCGAGCGAGCTACAATGGAGAGAACCTTCCACGACGACGCCAAAGAAGAAATGAACAACGCGCATGTGCGAAACTACGTAGACGGTCCGGAAAGACTTGAACTGGCCAGAGAACCGCGCAGACTCGTTGCGAGCATCCCCATGCCGTTTTGCAATTTCCTACACTTGCGAGACCACGGACTACCTCAGGTTGTAAGTAATGGACAAAATAATGTGGGAAACTTACCCAGTGACTTCCCAAAACTTAGGGTTGATGGCATTAATTTGCAAGAATGGTATCAACAGCTCCAGGTTGTCTTTATGAAAGAAAATTTACTATTTTTTATCACTAGTCCCCCAAGAAGACCTTGGACTTTAAAAATAGATTGTTTACACCATAAGGCATTTTTCTTAATAATATCTAGCGTGTCTCCTGCAATGTATCATAGCATCAAACCAAATCTAACTGTTTCAGAAATAATTCAATGCATGTTTAATTTGTTTCACAGCGATAGTGTAGCTACCACCACAAGAATGTCTAAGGACTTCTTTTCTTCCAGAGTAAAACCAGGGGTTTCCATAAGTGAGCATTTAATATCTTTAAACAAAATAAGAGCTGAGCTGCATTTGAGGGGGGAAGTGATTTCAGATCAAACAATGAAAAGTGTTATTATCAATTCACTTGATTCATCATGGGATAGTTTTATGTCACACTTAGACACCATCAATCTAGGATATTTATCAATAGAAAGTCTGTCTAACAAATTGATAGCAGAAGACAATTCAAGAAAAAATCGTTATAGCAATCACACAGAACACAAATCTTTTAGGAAGGTAGCTTTCCAAGAAAAATATAATGAAACTTTTAAATGCCACAATTGTGGGTCCAGGGAACACAATAGAAGAGATTGTCCCAAAATTTCAAAGGAAAGACATAGGTCAGAATATAGGAATAAATACAATTATAGACAGTCTTCCACAGATAGACATAAATATAGAAGCCCACCAAATTACAGAGAAAGTAGAGGGGGCAGAGAAAATTCAAAAGAGAGAAAATCTGGTTCACTGAATGGACTAAATAAACAAGACAGCACTAAAACGCAACAAAATGAGAACAATAATTGGCTTATTGATTCTGGGGCAACTAATCACACCACTAATAACAAAAATATATTGTCTTCATTTACAGAAGATAAGTTTGTAATAAAGGTAGCTAATCAAGAAAAAGTTCAAGTATTAGGCAGAGGGAATGTGACCTTGCCTGGTCTAGGAAAAATAGAGGGGGTATTGTTAATACCAGAAATACCTCATAACATACTAAGTGCCATAAAACTAAGCAGAGATTCTGACATCAATATAGTTTTCTCAAAGGGAAAAGCAACTTTAGAGAAGAATAAAACAAATGTAGGCACTGTGATGATTAAAGGAGGCCTACCCTATCTGATAACAAAAGAAAGATGGTTACATAACATTGATTCAAATATGGAAGATTGTATTGAGGCAGATGATGAAAATATTAGTAACAGTGACAATGATGAATGTAAGATATCTCATGATCACACAGATACACACAATGAGAAGAAACCAAAAATAGGTAAACCAATTCATGACGAGTGTGCTCACATCTTACATAGGAAGTTAGGACATGCAAGTTTTCCTGTAGTACAAAAAATGACTGAACACGCAGAAGGTGTCAAAATAAAAAATTGTGAAAATTATTTGGAATGCTCAGTATGTAAATCTACTAAACTAAAAACTAGTCCCAGGCCAAAAAAATCCACCAGATCAACTAACAAAATTTTTGACTTAGTACACATGGACTTAGTTGGCCCATTAACTCCATCAATCACTTATAGAAAACGTTACTTCCTAACAATAGTAGACGATTACAGTCGCTATGGTTTTGTTTACACATTAAAACACAAGGATGAAACCTTTCAAAAATTTAAGGAATTTTACAAACGCATAGAAACACAACATAATATCAGAATAAAACAAATTATGACAGATAGGGGATGTGAATTCATGTCTAAAGAATTCTCCCAATGGTTAAAGGATAGAGGAATGCTACATTACATGTCTAGTCCATTTTCTGCGTTCCAGAACGGGATTGCAGAGAGAAAGAATTCCACATTACAAACCATGATTAGGTGCACATTAGAGGATGCTGGTTTAGGCAAACAATTTTGGTCAGAAGCCTTACATTATTCAAATTACACTCAAAATAGAACCTGGTCCAGTATTGTGAATAAGACACCATATGAGGTGATGTATAATAGGAAACCAAAATTAGCACACATGCACATATTTGGGGTCACTGCAGACGTACACATACCTAAACAGTTGAGAAGAAAGGGAGAAAACGTATCCAGAAGACTAAGATTTATGGGATATGAAACTGGCACCAAAGGGTACAGATTCATTGATAATAATAACAAATTTATAGTTTCCAGAACAGCTGTGTTCCATGAACAGGCCAACTGGTCTAAATTACATCTTAATGAAATATTTCCAAATAAATGCAAAGATACAAAATCTCGTGAGGAAGGGACAATAGAAAATCAAAATATCAACAAAAATAAAAACAAAAACAAAACATGGACAAATAGTCAACACAAAATAAAGACAGACACATTAACAAAAAAGGAAGCAAGATATTTGCATGACTACCATAGCAAACCTGAAAGAGCTATTAGGAACAACAGAAACCAAATACCAAATAAATACAGAGATTACATAATGCATATGGATGGTGAACAAATAACACCTAATACATATGAGGAAGTATTAAAACTCCCTCGTGAAGAAAAGGAAAAATGGGAACTAGCTATGAAAAAAGAGATGGAAAGTTTGCAAGGATTAAATGTATTCACACCTGCGATTGCACCTAAAGATAAAACAATTATTGGTACCAGGTGGATTTATAAAATTAAGAACCTAGAAGGAGGCAATACCCTATACAAAGCTAGATTGGTTGCACAAGGTTATGCACAAAAATATCCGGAGGACTATACTGACACGTACTCCCCCACAGTAAGAACAGAGAGTGTTAAAACAGCTCTAGTAGTAGCATCCGCACTCAATCTTGATGTATTTCAATATGACATACAGACTGCGTATCTACACGCAAAACTAGATAAGGAAATATATGTAAGAGCACCTCACAGTCAATACACTAATAAAAATGAAATTTGGCTATTGAACAAGAGTTTATACGGATTAAAGCAATCTGGCAAAAGATGGTACGATTGCTTGGTAAAAGTACTTAAGACCATGGATTTCAACGCTACCACTGCTGATAACTGTTTCTTTGTCAAAAAGAGTGATGATTACATTGAATTTGTATTGATTTATGTAGATGATATTTTATATATAGGAAAACACAAAGAGAGAAGAGAAATCTTTGTGAACAAGCTAAATGAACATTTCTCGTTGAAATCTCTAGGTAAAGTAAACAAATACCTTGGTGTACAAATTAACAAAACTAGAAGGGGATTCAAACTTACTCAGAAAGATAAGATTATTGAACTTCTAAACAAATGCAATTTAAACAATGCCAAACCCTGTGACACTCCTATGCAAACTGATTTCCTTAGAAATACTGATGAATCTTCCCCTGAATTCAAGGATAATACATTTTATAGATCAGTCATAGGTTCACTTCTTTATATATCTAATTGGACTAGGCCAGATATTGCATTACCACTCAATTTATTATCAAGGCACGTTAGCAAACCAACAATGTATCACTGGGAAGCTGTCAAAAGAATTTTAAGATATCTGAAAAGTACATTAGACTTTTGCCTAGTATTAGAACCTAGTGATAATAAAGAACCAAAACTTACATGTTACGCAGATGCGGATTGGGCTGGAGATATATCATGCAGAAAAAGTACTTCTGGTTATATTTTTCTATTAAATGACTGTCCAGTTTACTGGTACACTGGTAAACAAGAACTGGTAGCCACTTCAACCACAGAAGCGGAATATGTTTGTTTATCCAAAGCTGCAAATAACCTTGTATGGTTTAATGATTTAATTTCAGATGTTTGGAAAAAACCTGCTTTGCCTTTTGTTATGCATGAAGACAATAAAGCAGCCATTGAAATATCTAGATCCGATGCCATTGGACAAAGATCCAGGCATATAGATATAAAATTTAAGCATGTGAGACAATTGTCTCAAGATGGATTTATCAAAGCAGTGCATTGTGATACCTCTGAACAATTAGCAGACATATTGACGAAGCCTTTACCTTCTAAACAGCACAAATACTTAACTTCCAAATTGTATGTCTTATATTGTCCTGAATCTGAATGTAATTGGTGTTGTATAGCGAACCGGCATTTAGAGGGGGATTTGTCAGATGTAAATGCCTTATTCCCTAATGTGTAAATAATGTATATATGGGATATCAGGGGTTAACTTATTCTTTGACTCTTAATGTATTCATAATTCACCACTCCCACTCTTGGCTCCACCCTTTGTATATATAAGGAGCCACCTTCACCATTTGCTTTGCTTCTATCTGTGAATATTCAGTGAATATAGAATGCCTATTATAATTAAAGAGAAATATATTTAAACCTCTAACTCTTATTATTATTATTGAGTCTGATCCTGAAAATATTGCAACAGAGATGATTTAGGCCAGGCCAGCTTGATGAAATAAAAACATTTTAAGCGTGCGACGGAAGGTGCGAAGATCTCCGGGGGGAGCTCGTTCCAGATTGTAGGTGCCCCTAAAATCAAAACTTTATTTTTATTTTTCTCAAGCAAGAAGTCCAAAAACAGTGTCCAACAGAAATGGAAACTAGACAGGCTTTTGTCTTTCATCAAATCAGTTTTACCATCTCTACCAGTGGTGGGTTGCCCCCGGTTCGCACCGGTTCTATAGAACCAGTAGTAAAACCGGTGGGAGGCTCCGCCCACCAACCTCGACATCATCAAAACACTTCTGCGCATGTGCACGTGGCCCCACTGCGAACCGGTAGTAAAGGTAGGTAGAACCCACCCCTGATCTCTATCAATTCCATTAATTTCAAAATCCACTCTTCAGTTGTGGACTTTTGTGTATTTCCCCCCCTCTACGCATAGAAAAGCCTTGCTGCCATTATCATATATAGAAACAAAAACCCACATTTTCTCTATGTCTGCTTATCTATGATACCTAAGAGAAAACATGTTTCAATTTTGCATTGTTTTAAAATATTTTCTGTATCAAACAGTACAATGTTATGCAGTAAGAATATTCCATGTCCCAATATTTAAGAATTTGAGCTAGGTTCAAATTGTCAGGCTGAGAATATAAATAGAGAGAGAGAAAAAAAAAAGAGAGAGAGAGAGAGATTCAGTTCAGCTTTGCATGTCTTGGACAAGGCAAAATTGCTGGATAAATAACACCCATTAGTCATGGATCTCTGCTGGAAAATATTGGAGCTTCTAATTGTATTATATCTTTTCCCCTTCATATGATGAGAATGTTTTATAACTTGTTTATTTAACTTCCGTAATGACACTGCAATTCCAAGCACTGGTATCTCCATGTACAAAGAGAGGTAGAATTGAAACAGCACCAATAAATATCAAGAGAACAAGTTCTCTCAGAGAATATTCACAATCAGCACTTCTGTTCTGGGACTAAGCCTTATCTGGACATCTTGGGAGTTATCTAATAGATTTTTTAATATATTATGCTAACATGTAGCAGCCCTGAATCATATAATAAAATTTCAATGAACTTACTTAGTTTGCAAGTTCCGTTCTGCAGCCAACTTTTTTAAAGGCCTTTTTCAGTTTTGTTATGCATTTTATTCTTTGCAGACCCCACAATTCAACATCTACTGAAATATGGAGGAACCTGGAACAAAACTTGAATTTTTACTTGAATACTTACAATATTAATCACAGTTTGTGCACTGAACACAAACAATTTTTTAATGGATAGTTTGAATTTTCTCATCTTTGCATCCGTGAGTTTTTCTTACAGTCTACCCTTAAGATTAAAATGAAATGAAGCTATTTTCCATTTGGCCACTCCATTTTTGTTTGTGGACTTTGCCTTTTTTTTTTCTTGGCATATCTTTATAAGATATAAAATTAATCCTAACAAACCAATTAATTCCATATAGTTAAGAGCCACTTGTAAAGTCAAAGACTGAGGTACAAGGGTAAAAATGAATCTGTTTTAAGATACCTGTTCTTCTGCATCTGGATCACCCAAGCATTTCCAAGAGGAACTGTAGGATTCTGGAGTTGTTGGATACTAAAAAAGTGTTAATTTAAATTTAAATGAAGGAAGATATTATCCAAGTCCTTTGAGAATCTGCAGTGGGATTTACTTAGTCATAATCAGGAAATTTCTCCTGACATGTAGCCTGAAACTTCTTCCAAGCAATTTTAAATAACTGGTTCTTGCATATTGTACCTTCTGGAGCTATAGAGAATAAGTACACTTCTTCTTTGACATAAAATGTCTCCAGTCATTTGAAGATTGCTGTTACATCTTCTTGCAGTTCTCTCTAGTTCTTAGCCTGACTAGGCTCAGTGGCTAAGACACTGAGCTTGTCAATCAGAAAGGTTGGCAGTTTGGCAGTTCGAATCCCTAGTACAGATCTCCTGCGTGAGCAGGGGGTTGGACTAGATGACCTCCAAGGTCCCTTCCAACTCTGTTACTGTTACTCTCTCCTAAATGTATGTAAATTATCTGTTCCTCATATGATTTGGCTTCCAGTCCTTTCACTTTGCTGATAGCCCTCTTCTGAACTTCAATTTTGTTGTTGTCCTTTTTGGACTGTGGTGCTCAGAATGTGATACAGTATGCCCAGTGCAGCCTCACTTAAGCAGACTCAGGAAAACAATTACTTCCCTCTGCTCCTGTTAATGCACTCAGAACAGCATTTGCTCTTAGTTCATTTTTACTCAACACTGGTGCCAGCTAGATATGCTGGATTACAGGCTTCCAAGGAAGCATAGCAACCTGAAGTCAAATTCACACGAGCAAAGCCAGTAAAAAGGGGGACTGGTGAAAGAACTGGTTCACCAAACTCATCTCTGGATTAAGGAGAAGATCTGTGATTGCCCATAGCGCCTCATGCCATACAGCAGTGGCCTCCAGAAGGTTTACAGTTGTGGGAAATGGGAGAGTCAAGTTTTGCCCAAGCCTTCAAAGAAACACTGGGTTTGCCCACTTTCTTTTAAAAATCATTTTCACTGCAATTGCCTTGCAAATTGTCTTCAGAAAGATGGTGTTCTTCCTTCAATCTCCAGTGAAAGACATTTCATGTAAGCTTTAAAAAAGTTGTTATTTGGAAATAAGCAGCAAAAGAATGATTAGACTATTGATCTGGGGAAATTTTTAAGCAGACTGAATCCAGATTGATTGCAAATAAAATTATGAATTAATTATAAGACGGTTTCCTGCAGTTTGTTTAAAATCTTATTTAAAGTATGCAAAGATTTTGAATTTAAGTGTAAGAAAACTTTCCTTAATGTAGGTTATGGATTAGAGAAAAATTTAAGAGGAGACCTTAAAAACTGTTTATGAGAGACAACCAGAAAGAACTAAAGGTTATAACTAAAGGAAATGGCCTATAGATAGTCTTCGACTTATAACCAAAACTGTACTAGAATTTATGTTGCTCAGCAAGGCAGTTGTTAAGTGAGTCATGCACAATTTTACAATGGTTATTAAGCAAATCACTGCAGTTGTTAAGTGACTCATGCGGTCTTTAAGTGAATCTGCCTTCTCTGTTGACTTTGCTTGTTTTGAAAGCCAGCTGGGAAGGAGATCAAATGGAGATCACATGACCTGGCACACTGCAACCATCATAAATGCCTGCCGACTGCCAAGCACCTGAATCGTGATCAGGTGACCACAGGGATGTTGCAATTGTCACATATGTGAGGACTGGTCATAAGTCACTTTTTCAGTATCATTGTTAACTTTATTTTTTTAATTTTTTTAATTTTTTGTAACTTTATTTTTTTTTGTAATGTTAGTAATTAAAAATAAATAAATAAAATAAATAAATAAAATAAAATAAAATAAATAAAAATAAATTAAAAAATAAAAAAAAATAAAAAAAATTTTTTTGTAACTTTAAACAGTTGTTAAACAAAGTGTTGTAAATTGAGGACTCCCTGTACCAATACAAAATGGAGAAAAGTATTTTAACAGTGGAAGAATTCAGGAATATTTGGCTATAATGTATAATGTAATGTAATATGAAGTTTTCATTTACTATAAAAGTGGGTTTAAAAGAGAAGATAGAAGAGGATACAATAGAGAATCAGGTTATTTTGAGTATGGATTTAAAATGGACAGGATACAATGATATTGACAAAGATGCTTTACAGGATTTACAAATGAAACCAGTTGATATTTTAAAGGTAAAGTTTCCCTGTCCAGTTGTGTCTGACTCTAGGATGTGGTGCTTATCTCATTTCTTGACTGAGGAAGCCAGCATTGTCCAAAGTCATTTTCCGTGGTCATGTAACCCAGAGGTGGGTTTCAGCAGGTTCTGACCAGTTCTGGAGAACCGGTAGTGGAAATTTTGAGTAGTTCGGAGAACCAGTAAATGCCACCTCTGACTGGCCCCGCCCCCATCTATTATCTGCCTCCCGAGTCTCAGCTGATTGGGAGGAAATGGGGATTTTGCAGGAACAGGAGCTCACCCCATTGCGCGGTGCTTGGGTTTCAAACCCGGACTGCCAGCTTTCCAGCTGATAAACTCAGCATCTTTAACTGCTGAGCCATTTAAAAGGGACACACAGGTAGTAAATCAGAAGAGTGACTTGGATATGTGGATTTCTACTCAGAAGTATAATTTAGATAACTTTCTTTTTTAGACTAACAAAAGAGCTCTGTTATACCTATGAAGGATTTTCTGAGAAAAGATAGAGAGAGAATGAAAAAATAATAATCTTATAGGGCACTAAAGGAATCAACATCAAGACTTTTAAATGCAAAAGTTAAAAAAAATTATGAAGTTGGCTTATTTGGCTAAGGTGTTTTTTTCTAGCAGCTTTAATGTTTTTTTAATGTTTTAATGTCATCAGGGCTGAATGATGAAGGTTGAAAAGATATGGGCAGAAGGTATTATTTTGTTGTATTTTCAGAGAAAGCAATAGATGAAGTATTTGAATTTAAGAAAAGTGTTAAACTTGTGAAACAGTTTCTGAGAGGAGATGAGGAGAAAATAATAAGAAATAGAAATTAATTTATGAAACATTATTTGATGGGATTAAATTTCAATATGTTGTTTCTGGTAACTCTTAATAGAATCTTTTCTGATTAACTATGAATCATGAGGCTTTACAATTGTTTATAGATATGATGTGATCTGTTAAGATGTGGGAAGAAAAGAATGGTTTTGTATTTTTAGCAGAATAAGAGTACAAGAGCAGAATAATACCAGAGTTGGAAGAGATCTTAGAGGTCTTCTAGTCCAACCCCCTGCTCAAGCAGGAGATCCTATACCCGTGATGGCAAACCTATGGCATGCATGCCACAGGTGGCATGTGTAGCTCAGTTCTGGAGCGCATGTGCGCACAGTCCAACTGGTTTTCGGGCCTTCTGGGCCCACCAGAAGTAGGGAAACAGGCTGTTTCCTGCCTCCAGAGGGCCTCCGGAGGGTGGGGAAGGCCGTTTTCGCCCTCCCCAAGCTCCTAGAAAGGCTCTGGAGCCTGGGGAGAGAGAAAAACAGGCATACCACATGCCATCGTATGTCAGGAGCAGGGGGGACTGGGGGGGTTGTGCACGCATGCGTGGTGGCTGGGCGCATAGAATTATGGGTGTGGCACACATGTGCGTGACCCCCCCTCCACCCCACGCTCCTGGCACGCAATGGCAAAAGGTTAGCCATCACTGTCCTATACCATTCCAGACAAGTGGCTGTCCAGTCTCTTCTTAAAAACCTCCAGTGATAAGCATCCACAACTTCTGAAGGCAAGACATTCCACTGGTTACTTGTTCTCACTGTCAGGACATTTCTAGGTTACTTGTCTCCTTGATTAGTTTCCATCCATTGCTTCTTGTCTTGCCTTCAGGTGCTTTAGAAAATAGATTACCCACTCTTCTTTGTGGCAGACCCTCAAATATGGGAGCACTGCAATCATGTCACCCTACTCCTTCTTTTCATTAGAGTAGACAAACCCAATTCCTATAACCATTGTTTGTATGTTTTAGCCTCCAGCACCTTAATCATTGTTACTCTTTTCTGCACTCAACATTTTTTTTTATAACTTGGTGACCAAAACAGGATAAGTGTGGTCTTACTAAGACTTTACAAAGCGGTACTAATATTTCATGCAATCTTGATTTTATGCCTGTTTATTTATTTATTTATTTATTTATTTATTTATTTATTTAATTTGATTTATATGCCGCCCTTCTCCGAAGACTCAGGGCGGCTTACAATGTGCTCAGCAATAGCCTTCATCCTTTTGTATATTTATACAAAGTCAGCTTATTGCCCCCACAAACTGGGTCCTCATTTCACCTACCTTAGAAAGGATGGAAGGCTGAGTCAACCTTGAGCCTTGGCGAGATTCGAACCCTGCAGTAATTGCAGGCAGCTGGTCTTAATGCCAGCTGTTGTGTTAATGCAACCTAGGATTGCATTGGCTTTTTTGGCTGCTGCCACACATTGTTGGAATAGAAAATGGTAAGTTACTGTATAAGGTAAATGAAAGAAATATGAAATTGATTTACTTGTTTAAGATATAGGTGTGGGTGTAGATAGAGAAAAAGATGAGATAGGGATGTAGAGATTCTAGTTGAAATATTAAGGAAGATAAGTTACTGAAATTGTTCGAACTTATCCTTAAGAAGGAGCCAGTCATTTCTTTATATATTTTTCCTTTTATGTATTGTTTTCTTCCTTTCCCGTTTTTCTTCTCTCTGCACATTTTTCCTGTTTGAATTTTTCTTAGTTTACATTAGTTTTTTTTAATCTTTATATTTGTAAACAATTAAAAATATTATTAGATATGCTGGGTTATAGTAACCTTCATTCTAAGCTCCCAACATAAGGACAGGAAAAGTTAGTGACTATGTGGCTAGTACTAGTATAGGTGAAAATTGATGATAGGTGTATAAATTCTTATATACAATTCATATCGGTTTATCTAATGAAACTGTATGGGAGGAGAACTAGAACCAAAGGACTTATTCATTTACACAGAACACATTTAAACTATGCATCTCTCTGGGTTGATGTCCATTGACGACTAAGCATATTCAGGAAAGTAAGATTATGGATGTCTGTTTGCCATGATAACTATATAAATTGTCTTGTATATTGTTTTTTCAGTGCTAGTGAGTGGTGAAAAAGAGCAAGCCAGTTGCTTTGCTCACAGGATTCCTAAAACCATCTGCTAGTAAGAACTGATTAACAATATTTGCTCTGATTCATCAGGTTTCTCCTTATCTTCTTAGGTTCATCTTTATAGCATATAACTTTCTGACTAGCATATTTGAATGGCTACTTTTTCCCTGACCATTTATTTCATTATACAGACCCTTCTTTTTTAGAACTTTATATCAGTTAAGATGAGCCCTGAAGAAGTTATTCAGCATTTCTTAGGAATTACATTTTTGGTACATCTTACATTTGCTCTGCATAAATTAAGATAAAAGCACAGGTATCTCTCCACATAGCTTCCACTAGAACCAGGAATTAAGTTCATTAGCTTTTGCTATGAACTTGCCTCCTGTCCAATAATGTCCTCATTCCGTGCCAGATATCCGTTCCGCAACTATGATTTTAAGCAGGGTCTAAGTAGGAGTAATAGTCACTCATCTAAGCTAATGAGGGGGGAAAAAACTGCAAAATAGCCAGGTTGTTATAGCACATGAGGCAGAAACCAGTAGCAGAGAATATACAAAAACTCAATAAAATAAAGATGAATTTCCTGACCTTTCCTGACCCCCAAAGCTACAGCACAAGGCACTGCCAATTGGCCCATCTAATGCTGATCCTTACTGTGAGCCAAGATCTTCAAGTTAAAAAGTTAGGAGAAATTTAGGGCAGCCTGATGAATGGTGATTTCTTTTTTTAAACTGGTAGAATGAGCTGAAACCAAACACTTAATGGAAGTGTGAAAAAGAGCTCCCATCTGAACCAAGGCACTGCATCAGATCCACACACATTTACTCGTGGAGTCCCAACCCAAACTCAACATTGCCGGGCGTAACTTCTCAGACAGTTTCCACATGACCAAGTCCAGTCTAATAGGAGAAAACGGACTTGTTATTGATGAAGGTGCTCTTGCAATGTTCTTTGTGGATTCTAGCAGCAGACAGGAGTGCAGGGCTGTTGGTGATTAAAAGGCAGCACAAACATCAGAGTGACTGCATAGCAAATGGCAATTCCTACGTTCATTGACATTCTATTTTTGCTTCTAGGAATGAGAAGAGGTGTTTTGGGAAACCATGTCCCTCTGTTGTTTAACTGGACTTGCCTTGGGAACTATGGACTTGGCTTTACAGTAGGAGAGGAGATCATTTGTTGATTGATTTGATTTGTTTGCTACCCATTTCGCTTTGAGGTGACTCTGGGCAGCTTAAGAAATAATGAAACTACAAACAATAAATATTCCTAATCTTCTTCTTCCTCCTAGCATATTCCCGCAGGTGCAGGGTCCACTTTTTGGATCATTGAACACCACTTTGCATGATCAGCTGCATCTCCAGGGTGCAGGTCTGCGGCTTGCATATTTTTGTTGATGGTGTCTTGCCATCTCTGTTTTGGATGCCCACAAGGTCACCAGCCATTGACTTCTAGTTGGTAGAAGTTGGTCTTGGCCATGGTGGAAGGTGCTGCTCTCTGGACATGTCCATACCAGCAGAGTCGGCCTTCTCTCATCTTCTCTATAATTGGTGCCACACCGAAATGTTGTCGAATGATGTCCTAATCCTATTCCTAATAACAGTAATAAATTACAATTAAATACGGGGGGAGGAAAGAAGCAGGATATGCACGGGGTGACAGGAAGGTGAGATTTTCTCTTAATCCATCAACCACCTTCAGTTTGATACTTGATTGGGACCATAAGCCAATTAATAGAGCCAGGTCTTCAGTTCCTTATGGAAGGTCAGACGTATGTCAGAGGATCTCACTTTAGGATTGGGGGGGGGGGGAGATAGGATATTCCAAAAGTTAGAAAAGGCTCTTCTCCTGGACCCCACCAGCCAAAGTTCTTTGACAGAACCTGCAACATGTGCCTTTTGCATCATGTTACTCAGCTCTGTCTCAGGGGAACAACAGGTATAAAATTGACCCTGGGATGAAAGTAAAAGAGGAAAGACTTCTCTGAATTTGAAAAGGGCAATTTTTTATTTGACTTGATTTGATTTGGTTATTTGGTTTGATTAGGTTTGAATGTGGATCACTCAGCACTTTTCCTCATATCAGCCTACGGAGCAATTTGCAACAATTATTGCTTCTGGATTTACTCACATCTGGCCATGTTTTAAATGTTATATTCTTAGGAGTCAGAGAAAGGAATAAAGGAACAACAGCTTTAGTGATGACAGACAGAGATTAGCTCAAAAGTTTAGTCATCTCTTGAATCATAATAGACTCTGCATTAAGGAAAACAAGAAGAAACACAAGAGTCAAGAGTTTCTGGACGAGGAACTTGTAACCCTACTAAAATTAATCTATCAAGGAGTACTTTCTTGTCTAATCTCAGGCTCTGAGGTTAGTTTAGAGGGTGCCAGCTTCATAATACCTTGCACATACATGAATAAAAGAATACTTCAAAAAAAAAAAAATCAGCAAGCAGAATGACTTCTTCCATTATGACAGGCAATAGCAATTAATTCTTTTGTCCCTGCATGCCTTTAACAGCAAAGATTCCCATAGAATAATACACTGGAGGCAAGAACATATTTTTCCCTGTTGGAATTTCTGTTTGGAATTTCCCCTTTTGGAATTTTTTCTATGATTTGTTATTCCTGTATCCAACCTCCAACCATAGGCTTGGTTCTGCTTGATATCCCTCTTGTTTCAGTTTTATAGGCTTGCAAACCTACTTATATTGTGAATGAGTTATGGCTGCTTTGGTGAATGACTCATTTGGCTGGGATTCATGCCACCCTCTGAGCATGATTTGCTTAACTCATGGTTTGTTGGATAAGGCACAAATGGCTGGGTTCACACATAACTCTAACCATCCAAACTTTGTTTGCAGTTCACAATAGCTGAATTCGGAAAATACCCTAAGCCAACATCATGGAAAGTGCATTACAGTTTGCAGCACTTTTCCATACAATGTGTAATTCGAACTCATTATTACAAGCTGTATGGATGGCTATTATTTTAGAAGCTTATAGGGAAGGAACAGGAGAAATTGATGGAGGGAAGGTCCATCACAGACTGCTGATCTTGAAGCTTCTGTATTATGCCCATGACTCCCAAGAGCATGTGACGAACAATGGCAGAGATTCCAGAAACATCTAGCTGGTCATGCAAGAAACAAAAGTACAAGCTAAAATGTGCCTTAGCCTAATTCAGCAAGTCTGCTCTGTTCAGATTCTGCTTAATGCGTTATAAAACATTGCAAAGTCATATTTTATGCATACCTCCTTAACTATCCTTGCATTGGCTGCAATTCTCCAAATGAAGCCTTCTTTTAAAGATTGAACTGCTTGAACAAGAATAGAAATTGATCTATTGACTCAACTCTTATATAAGCTTTATATTAGTGCTTCCTTTCAACTGATTTGCAAAATACTCACTGCAGAAACTACTGGCTTATCTAGAAAGCTGCAGCAATGAAAAAAAAAAGGGGGGGAGGTAACACACAGAGATGAATTTCATAGATCACTACTCTTGCTCTTTCCTCTCTGCTTCCACATGCGTTACTGTATTTTAAATGAAAACTCCCTGAGATTAAAGCTGCTGAAACATCCTGTAATCACTTTTTCTGCTGGATTTATTTAGCCTAGACATGTTCCTTTTGTGGAAAAGTAATAAACTTCCTCCCTCCCTCTCTTCTTCCCCTCTAGGAGATGGCGTAAGAAAAGGGGGTTGTTTCAGCTGCCAAATCAACATTTCAGAAGTAACAAACACCGTGGAATGAAGCTGAATGAACTGATTTGAGCATAGAGTAGGCTTGTTCTGGGTGAAGAAAAAAAAATTACCCTAGTGGTGTAAGCCAATTAAATAAACCTCTTTGTTTAGGAAAAGTCCTCATTCAGTAACTGCAACATCAACAGATAATTTGAAGATAGATGCCAACAAGTGATTCCTTCCAGATAAAGCTTTCATGCTATCTCAGATTAATCTTGTGTTCTTAAACCAAGACAATCCATCCATTCAGCTATTCGCCTTCACTAAGTAAATTATCCCACTTTTCATACAAAAGGTAACCCCTCCTTTGCAAAAAAAATTAATAATGTCCAAGTGGGGAAATTGCTCAAATTATCCTTGTGCCCATGAACCCAATATCTGGTCATTCGTTGCATGGTGAAGAATTATTGAATAAGATCCCTGGGTACTCAAAGTTGAATCTAACAAGTTGCAATTTTGTTAGATTCACAAGACCAGCTCATTGTATAAGACCATCCCTCAAATTTGAGGCTAATGAACATAGATTTTTGCCATTGCAAAACCATTGCAATGATCAGTAAATTCATTCAGTTGATCAATTAATTCGAACTCTGGGCTTTATATCTGAACAACACTGTATGTATTTGTGGGGGTAGGGGGAGGAGGAGGCCTTTACATCAGTGTCAACTTCTACAACTGCCTGGACAGGTCCTTGCAGTTTTCTTGCAAGATGTTCAGAAGTGTGGTTTGTCATTGCTTGTTTCCTAGGGCTATGAGAATGTGACTGGCACAAGGTCACCAAGCTGGTTTTCTATCTAAGGCAAAACTAGAACTCACAGTCTCCCAGTTTCTAGCCTGGTATCTTAACCACTGCACCAAACTGGCACTCTATTGTATGCTATTTATTTCAGTAAACTGAAATAAAACTTAAGAAGATGTCCCTTGCTTTCTGCCCAGTGACATACAAAAATAAAGAAAGGCAGGAGTGGAGAATCATCAAACTGTATCTGCAGTTCACTAGAACCTGATAAGGATAACTTTGTGTAGTTAGAAAAGTGTATCTTGGGTTTTGAGATCTTTATTCCTTTTTTGGGGGGGCGGGGTCATATACAAATACAGCAACACATTCCAAACAATGGTACTTGCCCAGTGAGTTGATAGTTATGCTTATAGCAAACCCATAGAAATTTATAAGACATAAATAGTATTGGTTTTCTCGTCTCCCTGATTTCAGTGGGTCTGCTCTAAGCACAATTAAAGCTGAATCCATTGCAGCCTACAGATAGCCGACTTACGATCACAATGGAGCCCAAAATTTCTGTTGTATTTGTGAAGTGAGTTGTCCATTTTACTGCCATTCTTGCCACAGTTGTTAAGTGAATCACTGCAGTTGATAAGTTAGTAGCCCAGTTGTTAAGTGAATCTGGTTTCCCCATTGACTTTGCTTGTCAGAAGGTCACAAAAGGTGACCACTGAAACTTGGGATACAGGAACAGTCATAAATACTGTGTTTCCCTGAAAATAAGACAGAGTCTTACATTAATTTTTGCTCCAAAAGACGCATTAGGGCTTATTTTCAGGTGGAGTCCTTTTTTGGGGGAAATGCATTACTAAATACATCCGTCTGGCTGATGATCTTAACTGGGGCTTATTTTTGGGGTAGGCTCTTTTACGAGCTTCCTGAAAAACCATGCTAGGGCTTATTTTCTGGCCGGGTCTTATTTTGGGGAAAACACAGTATGGATCAGCTGCCAAGCATCTGAGCTTTGCACACATAATTATGGGGATGCTATAATGGTGGTAACTATGAAAAATGGTCATAAGTCACTTTTTTCAGTGCTGTTATAACTTTGATTGGTCACTAAATGAACTGTTGTAAGTCCAGGACTACTTGAATTTCAAAAAGCCACTGTGTCTTTTGGCTTTCTTCAATAAGGTGGTATCATTCCTGCCTTCTACATCAGTGGTCCCCAACCCCCGGTCCGCGGACCGGTGCCGGGCCGTGGAGTACCTGGCACCGGGCCGCGCAGCGGCCGGGGGACATGAACGCTGCAGCGCAAAGGCTCCTGGGCCGTGCGCAAAAGCTCCTGGGCCGTGCGCAATGGGCCGTGCGCAAAAGCTCCTGGGCCGTGCCCCCACCCCTGCGTGCGCTCAGCGGGCCGCGGCGATAAAAAGGTTGGGGACCACTGTTCTACATTATACTGCAGAAAAGATTGCATGTGTAATCTCTCAAAATTCCTTTCATATATATCTATATATCAGAAAATATCAGAAGATATACCCCTTCTCCTTTTTTGAGTAACATTGCCCCTGGGAGAAGCAACATTCAGCCTTCAATACTAAAATATAGTAAATTTGTTTGTTGATCTGAACAGTCATGTACTTGTGAAAAGGAACTGTCTGGCACTCAAAGGGCTAACAATAACATAAGTTTCATAGGCTGCCATCAACTACAACAGTTGGGAGAAAAAAACACACCCTGAGAGAACACACACACATTCATTGTAGGGCAAGTAGCAAAAGAAGAACATGAAGTAGATAAAATCCTTCTCAATAGTGGGCATTCACCAAATATTAGGGCAGCTTAATGAAGCACCAATCAGAACATGTCTTGGAAGGGAAGTGCCCAGTGGTGGGATTAAATTGCTGACTGGCTGGCCCCGCCCTGCCCCTTCCAGGAGTCCCCACGCGCCTGTTTTGGCTCCCAGGAGGCTGCAGGGAGGCCTGCTTAGGCCCAAAATGAGGCTCAGGGGGAGGCGGTGTGGCCCCCTGCACCCTGTTTTTGCTCCCAGGAGGCTAGAGGCCTGCTAGGCCCAAAATGGGGCACGGGGGTCTGTGGCGCTCCCAGCCTGTGCCCTGTTTTTGGTCCCAGGAGCTGCAGGGAGGCATACTAGGCCCAAAATGGGGCGGGGGGGGGGGCTCAGCCCATTTTTGCTCCCAGGGTGGTGCAGGAGGCCAAGTGCTGCCTGTCACAGACCCTGGGCATGCCCACCCAGCTGATCATTAGGGCAGAGAACTGGTTATTAAATTATTTGAATCCAACCACTGGAAGTGCCAAATCAAAGAGCTGTCCTGGATCAACGCTGAAGACTTGAGAAGGCTTGCTAGTTCAATCAAGGTGATAAAAGTGCCTTCTGTGCACATGAACACATGCACCAAAAGACTTTGTTTCTTCAGACCGAAGCAGTCCGTCAAAGCGCAGAGCCCCACCTTACCGTTTTCAAAATGGAACAACTCCTTTTTTTCCCCCTTTTGCCTAAGGAAAGCACCACCTGGAAGCAGATCACCACCAGACTGGCCTAAAACTGAAGCAACATTTTGAACCAGATGATGGCCAAATTGCACTCCCCTATATATATATAAAAAAACACCAGTCATTTTTGCAACGAGCTGCTGATAAACCCATGCAGTGTGATAAATCTCTTTGGTTCTAGAAAAACAATATTAAACTTGATTTTTTAACTCAGCCCTTTTGTGAGGAGCCTCACCAGGCTCAAGGTTGACTCAGCCTTCCATCCGTTCTAAAGTAGATTAAATGAGGACCCAGTTTGTGGGGGCAATAAGCTGACTTTGTATAAATATACAAAAGTACAAAGGCTATTGCTTAACGCATTGTAAGCCACCCTGAGTCTCAGGAGAAGGGCGGCATATAAATCAAATAAAAAAAAGTCTTATCTTATTCTTTTCAAGGACAGCTGCCTCAAGGAAGGAAAAAGGGAAGCTGTGGCAGTAGATAATCTGACCTTGAACTTGGAAATCCAGATTCAAACACCCACTGGCGCTGTGTGTGTGTGTGTGTGTGTGTGTGTGTGTGAGTGAGTGAGTGAGTGAGTGAGTGAGTGAGAGAGAGAGAGAGAGAGAGAGAGAGAGCTCAGTACAATCAGAGTTCATTTGTGGCGTTCACTAGGTAAGTATTTGCTTATGGAAAGGTGTTACAAGCTGCAGCTGAATTCCCATCTAATCAGCTGCTGCTTGGCTGAGAAATTTAATTTAAAGTTAAACTGATTCCTTTGAGATGGGGGGGGGAAGGACCCACCCATCCTCCCCCCCATACCTAAAATTCAATTCTCTCATTCCACCTGGACTCAAACATTGCAAGCATGTTAGATACACTCAGGCAACCAAACAACCACGAGGCCATGGATTCAGTTACTCCCTCCTCCCAGGAAAGACCGAAAAAAAGAATCTATGGACTACATAGCTTAGTAGCTGCCAGAGCCATTCTTCCCTGGGTTCGGAATCTAAAGCAGGATACACCTGGAGAAAAGGTGGAGAAGAGATTCCTGCGGAATTCCCAGACCGAAAAACTGAAAAGACACCCAGGAAGAGGAGAAAGGACTTTTTTTTTTTTTTTTTTTTTTGCCGCTGCAAAAGTAAACCATTTGGATGCATCCAGGTAGCCGCCAGGAGCCGAGCATCCCTTGAAGACCTATGAGGATCAGGGTTTACGGAGCCTATGTCTTCAACTGCAACCTGACTTCACTGGAGGGGGGTGGGGTGGGTGGGAAGGTGGGAGGGGAATTTGCAAGGAGGGGCAGACAAAAATCACCACCCCCCCACGCACACACACTCTCCTGCCCCTCCTGAGAAAGTGGTTCTCTCCAGGATCGCCAGACCTCTCGTTGAACCTTCCCCATCAGAGGGCGGGGACTCCGCGGCGGGGTGGGAGTGGGGGTGGGGATGGGGTGGGGGGAGGAATGAATGAGGCGGCCCCGTGGTTGGTTCGCCCTCGCCGGCTTTCTGTCTCCTCGGCTCGGCGGTGGCCCTGGGCTGCCCCGCGTCGGAGAGGGCGTTGAACCGCAGCCTCGCCTCGCCTCCGCCCGCTCGCTCCCCAGCCGCAGTGGCCGCTCCTCCGCTTCATTCCGTCTCAGCGGAGGGCGAAGCGAGAGGCTGCTGCTCCCGCCGCCTTTTTTTTTGCGCGCTCCTGACCCTTCTTTCCGAAGCAGCAGGTTCCGGCGTTGCCTGGCATGGCCGTGGTTTGAGAGCGGCGTGGAAAGATGCTCACGGGGAGGCAGCACCACCACCACCAGCAGCAGCAGCAGCGGCCCGGCGGCTGGGACCGCTGCAGGGTCAGCGAGAGACTGCAAGCCGCCCTGGCCGGCCTCCAGGAACTCCAGGTGCTGCGGGAAAAACAGCGGGCGCTGGTGAGCGAGGCTTTGGCCATGCAGCGCCCAACCGAGGAGAGCCAGGCACAGAACAAGGAGCAGCGCTTGGAAGCCACCCTCACCGCCCTGAAGGAGCAACTGGTAAGGGAGCCGCTGCGGAGGCTCCTGGGTTCGCGGAATGCCCTTGGTTTGCGAGTGGGTTGGGGGGGGGGAGACCCGCAACGCGCCCACGACACGCGCGGCTGGGCTGTTCTTTGGCCAGGTAGGCGCGCCCCGGCTGGCTTTCGGGGTAATGCAGGGCAGAGACTTCTGTAGCCGGCAAGCTTTCGAGGGAGACCGCCTGGCGGAAAACCGGCGGGGACCTAGTCGGTCATTGTTCGCTACTCCTGGTTGTATGGAGCCTCTCTCCCTATTCCGTCGCTTGCCATGCAAAGTGTCCATTTGTAGATCCTTCCTCCCCCCCACCTCTTCCCCCCAAAAAGGATTGCCCTTGCAAGAAAATCCATTATTTCTAGGCTGAACGAGGAGGAAAATCTTTCATTCTTGTTTGAACAGAAGGATTTCGAGGGAGGTATTGTTAACAGCCTACCTTTGCACGAAGTAATTGTATTTTAATAGTAAGTTTCCTCCCCCACCTGCAGTCTCTCTCTGCCCAGTTGCACAATATTTGTCCTGATCTTCTTATTTAGGCTTTATCTGTTAGATCCGTACTATATAAATAGAATTTATCTATAATGTAATATACACACACCCCCTATTTTAATGGTAACCATTAAAAAAGGGAAAGGCTCTCGGATATGTTCTAAAAGAAGAACAGTGTATGTTCTCACATGTTCAGAAAAGGAGTATATATATATATATATTTATGTCTGCATTTGAAGTTAAGAATATTCAAATTCCCCAGTGTAATAATTTATGATAAGGGTGCATTATTTAAATTAGAATCCAATCTCTCAAAATTGCAGTCATATAATAACCCTGGGGCGGTCCTTGTTATCTTCCTTCCCAATCTAAGAAGTCTTTAAATATTGTGTTTTTCCAAGTAGTAAATGTATAGCAATTTAGCCACAATGTGAGATTGTCATCCATAACAGCGTGCTTCCTGTCTGTTGCATTTTTTAACCACAAATGTGAATTCTGTACAAGAAAATATTGAAATAACTCTTGAGTATAGCGGTAGGGTTCCATTAGCTACATGTTTTGACTTGGATCTTGCAGACTCTTGATGTCAGTGAGAAAGTACCCATGGGTAAGTAGACTTGGATGGTAAATTGCCCCTTTGATCTACTCCACCCATTATTCAGTATCTTAAAAAAAAAAGTTTCAGACTGCAATTCCATGGGCATTTGCAAGTAAGTCCTACTGTATTTAATAAGGAGAAGCTCACAGTCCAAGCAATCGAGCAATCAGACACTACTAAAATGGAATGTGAATTTTGTCCCTTTCAAGAAAAGGACATGGCTATCCTTTTATACATGTGAGGTGTGGGAAGGGAGCGCTTTTGTTCATTTGATGCTATTACCTCAACAGGACTGAAATCTAAGCACAAACAGCATCCTATGAATGCTGACTCAAAAGTAAATGAAACTGATTGGGACTTACTGTATATACAAAGTTACCTTGTGAAGCCTTGCTGAAAATTATGATTTATAGGGTTAAACTGGGTTTATTTCTGAGGGGATTAGAGGAGACTGAGCAGAAATTATCTCTTTTTGGGGGATGTTTTAATTCCCAATCTTTTTATTTCTTCTTCCACAGCCATACATTTAATTTAATTGAACTTTAAAGCCATTGTTTGCTTGTTTTCTAGTTATTCCAAGTATGATTTCTGAGTAAAAAAAAAAAAAATTAAGCTCATTTCCCATTCCACATTCTAATTAAATTTTATTCTGGTGCACAAAATCCACTGGGATAATTCCAGATCATGCTTGCATTCTTTCAATACAAGTAATATTATTTGACTTCCTTTCCAGACAAATATATTTTATTGATAAAATAAAGGTAATTTATCCACAGGAACAGCAATCAATGTCTTTCCATGTAGACAACTTTTTCTCTACTTAGCATAATTATGTGTGTGGGGATGCATTTTTAGTGAGGCGTCAAACAGATGTTCATATTTTGTAAAATATATCTGTCTTGGTATTTGAAGTATGGAGAGTTATGATAATTGGAAAAATTAGGAAGCAGTTCACATCATTCTGAAATCAGCCATCAAGCTGCTAAATGCAAACGTCACCCTTTGCTCTTTTCAAAAAAATAATAATAAAAAAATACCTCACATTTTAATAGACTGTCTGGAGATTGATCACAATCTCTGATTCCTTGAAGGTACTACACAGTATTCCAGTGTAGGGACAATCTGCACATTTTTAAAATAGAAAAGAGGATTCAGAGTAATCTAAACTTAATTTGACTATAACTTCTAATGCAGCTTTTTCCAGTGTGCTGCCTTTAGATATATCAAAATTATAAACTCCAGTATATTCAGCCAGTCTGGGCATAAAAGGCGGGCAGATATTGTCAATCACATTGGATATTTCTAAACAGACAGACTCATTCCATGAAAGAAGATAATTTCTTATCCTAAAGAAGTGTAAAATAGCCTTTGGAAAGATCAAGTCACTCTCAGCATAAGAGAACACAGGGTTATTCTGAAGCAAAGCCATTTTCCTTAGCATCAAGAAAAAAAATTAAAGTATCTGCTGTGTCATCAAAATCAGGAAATGCCTTTATTAATATCAGCTAAGAATTTAAACATTTGTGGGTAAATTGTCAAAATCCCTGGATCTCTGAGATGTTACAGCATGCAGAGGGGAAGAGGGTGGGATGGAGTAGAGAAAAGGCACAATCTTAAATGGATTAGTGTCTATCCCTAGGTGTTGTCATGCAGGTTTTGGGTTACATTTGGAACTATTGAGAGAGCAGTCAGAAATCAAATTCACTTTGTGTCAACTTTCCTATCTTGCTTCAAATAAAGTAGTGAGTCAGACCAAGAATATGGGAACAAACCCACCCAGCTGTTGGGTCTTTCAAACAGGTAAACAAGACCGTGTAAGGTTTCTTAGTTCTTTTTCCCCCTCAGGTTTACTTATCTGAAATTTTATTTGTATATTTAAACTTCATAATAGAGTGTAGCCATGGGAATATTGTTAGATTTTCAAGTTTTGTTTTATAAATGATATTTATGTACTATTTTAGTATAGAATTTCACATTACTTCACATAGATTATTTCTCTCAAGTAATTTTGTTCAGTATTATGATCATCACCATATGATAAGTGATATTGAAAGATTACTTAAATTGATGACCAAAACAATATAAAATATATCTCACTTACATATATTCTTTGTGGTGTTTCCTATATATTGGGGCTAACACAGTGGAGGCAATGAACCTAAGTGCTTTGTGTTATTGGTAAAGTCAACTAGTTCATATAATCCAGCTATCTTAGTCTATTGAACTGCTTTGGGTTCTTACCTACCCTCTCTTTCCATACATAAGCTACAGGATGGAATGGGATTAGTCTATTAGAAAAAGTATCTTTTCTTCGTCTCTCATGTATTGTTTTCAGGTGTTTGTGGCATAATAGTCTGAATATCTCTCAAGGTGTTTCTTTGTAACCTTTTAATTGGTTCTACTTTGCAATTTGGAAGAGAAACACCCCTTCCCCTGTTTTTACCTATTTAGATGGAATAGATTGAATTTGTGCAACAACAGCTTCTGTTGTTTCTTCTCTTTTTAAAATATGGAATGTGTTCTTGAAGGAGAATTCAATCAAAATGTTAGAGACTTCAGTCTCTCCAATCTTGGTAATTACACACTTCAGTAAGCATTGAGCTAATTCAGAGCTCCAAGATCCCTCCCTCCTTATTGGTGTTAGACATGGCCATTAATTATCCATCAGGTGTGACACATGCAAAGAGTATTCACTACAAGTGAGTAGCTTATCAGAAGGCATTGGGGAGTGAAAATTGACTTTAACCTTCATGAGATGCTTAAATCCTACCTGGGAAGGTTTGAAGCCAGCATATTTCGATTAGAGTCAAAATGGCAGCACAGATGTACTGGCAATCTTTTGATTACCTGCCATTGATAATATTAGCTGATAACCCCCACTATATTTTATTTAATGCCAAAGAAAATAAGAGTTAAAGCATTTATTACATGCTCAATGCTGATGGGCTAATACAAACTCCCAATGACCTCTATCTAAAACAGAGTGTTCCTATTTGAGTACTTTAGTTTATAATAGCTCATTCATTCCATGTGCATAAGATTTGAAAATGGATGGTTAGCTGAGGAAGATTGAGCAGAAAACTGAGAAAGAGGTTGAAGGAAAAAACTTCACGGTGTTTCCATTATTGGAAAGCTTTTATGTATCAGTAGTCCAATGTTTTGCTTGCTTCTGGATTCAGGTCAAGGTGGTGTTTATCATAATTAAAGCCTTTTATGGAATTGAACTAGGCTGCTTGAGAACTGTCTTATACTTATTTCATTGACCCATCCCACTCAATCTGGGAGGGCATGTTGCAGATCCCATTGGCTAAAGAATTTCAGCTGGTAGAGTCTAGGAAAAGAGCTTTCTCTACTATTGCCCCTCCTTTATGGAATATCTTGCCCCCAGAGACAAGGCAGGTCCTATCCTCCTGGCCTTCTGGAAGTGTCAAGACCTGGTTCTGCAAACTGGCATGGGAGAGTAAGAGTAGCATGCAACTTTGGAGATGGTTGATGTATTGAGGGCACTTCCTCTGCCTTTTTAAAATATTAAACCACTGGTGAAATCCATTTTTTTTTAATACCGGTTCTGTGGGCGTGGCTTGGTGGGCATGGTGTGGCTTGGTGGGCGTGGCAGGGGAAGGATACTGCAAAACCTTCATTCCCACCCCACTCCAGGGGAAGGATACTGCAAAATCTCCATTCCCTCCCCACTCCTTGGGGAAGGATATTGCAAAATCTCCATTCCCACCCCACTCTGGGGCCAGCCAGAACTGGTATTTGCCAGTTCTCTGAACTACTCAAAATTTTTGTTACCGGTTCTCCAGAACCTGTCAGAACCTGCTGGATTTCACCCCTGCATTAAATCTCTTTAAACCCTTTTTAACTTTGTTTTGAATACTTGGGTTTCTTTTTTAACTTATAAATCTCCCAGAGTCACTTAGATGAGATGGGTGGTGTAGATGAATTTGATGAATAATAAAGAAATTAGTATATTGAGCATTATTCTAAAAACACAAAGAGGAAACTACTAACTTACAGACTTTATCAAACAATCTAAAGACATCCTGATCAAAGTTATCTATATAGCTTAAGGCATCTGAGAGTCTCAAAGTTCAACAGACATCTTTTCCTAAAGCACAGGTAATATAATCCTGCGCAATTTAGAAGCATGTCACACATAGTTCGAAGGACTGACTATTGCAACAGATTTGACTTTCCTTCCTGCCCTTCCTGAATAGTAATCAGTTTATTTCAGCTAAACTCCTACTTTTAATACTTGTGTCTTCTAAACAAGTAGCCTTCTAGTTCAAGTGTGTCTAGTCTCCACTCTGCTTTACCATAAGAAGAAAAACAAAATTAAGGCTGCTTCCCTAAACATGGTTACCAAATCCCATTATATGTGCAAAAAAGCATTTAGTTTTACCCAGGGTTGAAATCCAGCAGGTTCTGACAGGTTCTGGAGAACCGGTAGCGGAAATTTTGAGTAGTTTGGAGAACCAGCAAATACCACCTGTGTCTGGCCCCAGAGTGGGGTGGGAATGGGGATTTTGCAGTATCCTTCCTCTGCCATGCCCACCAAGCCACACCACGCCCACCAAGCCACAGAACCAGTAGTAAAAAAAAATTGGATTTCACCACTGGTTTCACCATAATAACTCTGCCTTTATTTTGATGGAGTCACAATGTTTAAAGAACACAATATTAGAAAATATATCCAGCTAAATGAGTCATCCATACAGGTAACCTTCACTACATTCTACATTGTAATTAAGGGATGAGTTGGCCATCTAACTTAGCCATCCAACATTCTCACAGTTGTAAAACTTACCTAGCACTTGCCAGTAACATTCTTTGGGAGACAACAGTGTTAAAAATAGGAATTTAGCTGAAATAATCTGATTACTAGACAGCAGATAATATTCAGGAAGAGCAGGAAAGGAAGTCAAATCTGTTTGCCCTCTGGGCAATAGTGAGAGCACAATGGCCAACCTTTCAGCATTGAGATCCTTATGCCTCTATAGATTTTGGCAGGCACTTCAAAACTTTACAGCACTGAAAGGACCAGTTATTCTCGCTGAAATTCCATCTAACCCTAAATGAGCTGGCCATGTGCTCTAGAAAAAGTAAAATGGAGCTAATGTCAAATGTCTTCAGTTTTTAATGGATTGCCTGTATCAGAAATATTTCTAAGTGTCTAAGGAAAGAAGTTTCGTGTGTGTGTTGTTGTTGTTAGTTTTGAAAAATCATACTTTCATGATCTACTGCATAATTTTTTTCTCAGCTGATATTTTAAAATCAGTTGCTAATGCTACAGGTAATATTTCTGCTTTGAACTTATCCCCACCATTTCTGTTTTTTCACTAGGCTGCTTCTCTTTGTCCTATTCTAAGCTTTTATACAAAGGCCTATTTCTTTTATCTTTTGCTTAGTGCCTAATAATTTGAAATGATTTATTAATAAAACAATAATATCTTGATTGACATACCGGAAAATGTATTTTCTAATGTTATTCAAGTATTCCTTGCAATTTTGTTTGCATACCTCTCCACCATGCGTTTTGTGGTAGAATATTTTGAAGGGCAACAGCTGGGAAATATTAAAAAATTAATACTATCTTCCCCCCCAAAAAAACCCAGATGAACTAGCAATTTGGAAGAACCTAAGCTCTTAATAACATAAGGTGCTCTAATTAAGTCAAACTTTGGAGGAAAACAAAGCCTTATAGAAGCCTTCAATGCAGAGTGCTTAACAAACATGTTGAACTACAACTCATATAGCTCCATTCACTACAACAAAAGGTCATGTTGGTAACTGTTTTGGAAGGAATTAGTCCAGTATAGGTGATTTATGGAACTCTTGATGGGAATTCCAATTCCTTGTAAGGATCCTCACTCCCAAATTTACTGGGCCAGATGTATCAGGCAAAGCCCTACTTGACTGGAGCAAACAGTTTTTTGGATCATCAAAAAAAAGTGATCTCAAATGAACAGTTTGAGCACAAAAAATACAAATACACATCAGGAATGGATGAGAAGTATGAAGCCAATCAAACACTGATGAAGCACACCAGGCTTCATGGTAGGAAAAGTTGGAAAAGAGGAAAGGGTTTATAAGGCCAGTGTAAATAGTTTCATACTGGTTAAAGTGCTGTAAAATTGCAAACAGATCCTGGTACAATAAATTATCCTTGAATACCTGAGAGTCTTGTGAATGCTTTGTGGCCTCTCTGCCATTAATCAGAAACCACAAAGGGAGGGATTGGCTGGCAAAACATTAATCATGAAGCAATTAATTCCAACCATGAAAACAAAATTCAGTTACTTACTTCCTGAAATCAGTAAAGCCTAAAGCTCTTTCATTCCTTTGCACATCAGAAGAGCAGTGCTTAGACATAAAAAAAATACATGTATCGTGTTAGTTTGGAATGCTAGCAAGAAAGGCTATGTATTTGAATGGGTTGTATTGTGATTGGTGCCATTGTTAAGATTACTGTAGGTCTCCTAACGAAACCTGCAGGAAACTGCATCTCTTGTACAATAGTATGAGGTTGCTAATAGCAGTATAAATCATCTTGGAAACTGCTTATTGAACAGAGAATCCATAGAGCTAATGCTCTTGCTGAACAAATGCACCTGGCCATGGAAGAGGATCCTGCTGCTCAGCTTAGCAAAACACACTTTGGAAGCCCGTTAAGCACACATTTACTCTGCTATGTAGGCCACTGCAATTAAGAACTCAGCTTTTATCAGACTGCCTGACTATATGGAGGTTATTACTCATATAAGTGTCAGGGTAAGCCACAACAAATATCGTACTGACATTCATGTGGACCTAAATAGAAGCCATCTCCAGTCAAAGCAGGAAAGAAAATGACTGCACGGGAATTGGGATGTTGGGGGTGGGTGGGTGAAGTTTCCCATTTGTCTGTACACCCTTTCCACATTAGTTGCCTGCATGTAAGCAATCTGGATTTCATCTGTTAAAAATCTCTGCAAAGTTCTGAAGCTTTTGGTCCCTCCCTCCCTCCCCCCCCCCTCAGCTAAGCTTCTAAGATATATTTGCTGGCTAAATTTGTAAGGTTGGTAGGGGGTGGAGTAGTAAATTAGAGAGGAAAGGGGGAGTTAAATTAAGTGCTTCCTAACAAGCCACTGCTGTTCCAGATGTTACTGCTGCTTTGCACATGAGTGAAATTTCAAATGATTGAAATTTCTGAGTTTACTGCCAATCATTTCCAGCAATCATTAATTCTACAGTAGTAGAACCGAGAGGTTAAAAGTATATGTATTTAGCTTTATAAGCTATGTGAAAAAACAGACATTCTAAAGCAGAGTTCCCCAACCTTTCTGGCTTTGCAGATGGCGGGGGAGATGGGGAAGGAGGGGATGGCTGGGTGGGAGTGGTGGGAAAGCCGCATGCATGCACTCACAAATGGAAAACGTGCATGTGCTTACCTGCTGCTTGTGAAAAGGGGATGTGTGCATACTCGCCCATCGTTTCAGGCAGCCCAGCTTTGAACAGCTCACAGCCCACCAGTGGACCATGGTCTGGGGATCTAAAGTGTGTTCTATTCCTAGTCCAATCAACAGCAGACTTTTTGGGATAGTATGTTTATTAAAATTTTGTTGATGTAAATCCAGGATTTTCCTCAATTTGAATAGAACATTTTTGTTTTAGAGAAGAGAATTTAAAATAATAATAAAAAAAGCCTTAAAACAGTTTTACCTTCCAAAGAAGCCAATATGGGAAGCTGTTCATCTAGAAATATATTAAGCAAGTATTATTGACTGTAAGGATATAAAATTAGTAACTCTGGGCTTTCTCCAGATTTTCTGAAATCAGTGGAAGCCTTTCTTAGCAGCTGAAAGGACATTGAAGGGCATGAATGAGGAAGAATCCGCATAATCCATAAACTGGAATTAGTAGATTGCTTAGGGAGGAGAAAAAGGAATATTTTGGTATCCTTGTGCCCTACATCACAGAAGATTTTGGGAGTGTCTCTCTCCAGTTTAAACTGCCTATTTATTTATTTATATTTATTTATCTGTCTGTCTAATTTATGTATCACCCTGAGCAGTGTACAGTGTACAGCTTCAGATATTTTGGTTGTCACCAAGATGGTTCCCCCAAGTCCCTGAGTTTCTGAAATGGTTTATTAATTAAAGACCCACACAAGGTTCTACAAATAGAACTTCAAAATGTATTAATATGAATTATTTGCATGGTCCTTCCATGCTCAGTTTTACCATCAAAGTCATCAGTTTAAGCTCTCATAGAATCCAGTCAACATATTGTGACTAGAAGCTACTAGTTTCCTATTTTGTTCTGCCTTTGTGCTATTTCTTCAAAGATCAGATTAGTCCTAGAAGATGGGAATGTTGAGTTGGTCCTACAGAGCCAACAGAAACTGACCATCTTCTCTTTCCCCTATGAACAGTCACGGCTGAGGAGACAAGATGTGGGACTGAAAACTCATCTGGATCAATTGGACCAGCAGATCAGTGAACTGAAGTTGGATGTCGGCAAAACTTCCATTGAATATCTTGATAGTGATAGTAGGCCCAGTTCAGGTAATTGGATTGTTTTTCCTTTTCTTCTGCTATGAACATTTTAATTTTTTTTACAGTGGCATATATAGTAAAACAATGATAACTCAAAAGACAATCCATAAAGAAGAACTTTATTGGTAAGGAACAGACTTGCCATATGTCCCCCTAACTTCCTGTACAAGCCCCTGGGCCCCTGCTGACTCTGCTCTTGAAATTAAGTGAGAAAATTGGCTATTTGGTGGGGCACCATGTTTAGCCAAATGAAGAGCAAAAGGAGATCTTCACACTTACCTCTTCACTCATCCAAACTCTTCCACTTCCGTTAGCACCATTCTGTCCCTTGCCTTCCCCTTGCTGCATCTTGGAAGTGATAAAGGTGGATTGATAATCAATAGTAAAAACACTGAAAGATGAGATGGTAATTTATTACAATATATATATATATATATATATATATATATATATATATATATATATACACACACACACACACACACACACACACACACACACACACACACACAAAAAGGTGGCTTATTTCCTAAATTTCTGTTTTTAGCGTTTTGACTCTTTGAAGCCTACCATCTTTCAAAAAATGAGATCCTGTGTTCAGGATTGCTGTTGTGCATATTTTGCATAGAGCACCAGTCTTGCTTAACCTGGTGCCCTTTACAACTGTTGAACAATATTTTCCATAATTTTTCCAGCTATACATACAGCTGAATGTTATAAGAGTAAATAAAATTTCCATAAATATTCTCCTTGGTCTATTATGTAGTGTGTGTTTTTTTAGTTGTGGCTACTCTTCAGATGTTTGAGAACTACTTGCACATTATAGATAGTCTGTTTGCTTTCAAGGAACTTGTTATCACCATCCTGATCACAGTTAGAAGTAATGGCAGTGACTGCCTTTGCAACTCTTCCTTCTTTATATTAAACAACAAAGCTTAAGGAGGCCTCTGGTTCTTTCTCAGGAGGAGACTGGTTAATAAATCCTTCATGATTCTGTAAGCCTAACTTCGCATGAAGTAGACTGACCATAGGTTCAGTAGGAAAACAAGCAAACTGAAAAAGAAATGGTTTTATGCTTTATTTTTCTTCTAGATGGACAAAGCCATAGTTAATTTTTTTTTACTCATACTAAAGTAAATGAAGCAAACCATGGATATTTCATTGTCTTTACCAACACAGGAAGGGAGACCGCAAGCAACCTGTAAAAGTCATAAAGCACAAGTGGGCATTCTTACTTTAAACTGTGTGTGATGTGTGAACTGACTCACTGAGATTCTTGCCAAACTTTTGTTTTATGTGAACTGGGAAAGAGATAAAAAGGAGAGTGAAGTTTAGGAGGCTATAAATATCTTATGTCTAAATCCATAGACATGGATGTTCTGTCTAAATCCATAGACATGGATAATTATGGATAGTGACTATTAATGTTTAATAGTATGTTACTAAAATACAGGTGCACAACCTGCAGCCTCCTGGAAGATCACTTAGAGCCCCACAGAAACCTGAATGTTGTTGCTGAATTTCAGTGATATTGAAATCTCCCAATTGCCATTGGTACATCATCACTCAAACTATTCCTATCTCCATCTCCACCATTCAGTCTTGGTTTCATTCTCTTTGAAGCTACCAACCCATCTCCAGTCTTCCCCTTCCTATTTGATCCATTCCTTTCTACTTTGGCTTGTGCCTTTTGCCTTATTCTTCCTTTGGAGGTTTTTTTTTAAATTTATTTCTTTTTCCTGACATCTGAGACAAAAAGCCAGTGGTTGTATCATAGCCAAGTCTTTTATACTTGGTTGTCCCAGTAGATCTGTCATCCAGTTAATCTTATTTTTTTTCCTGTTCTTCTCTTGCTTTTTGTGGTTTTAAATGTCTACTATGTGAATTGGTTTTAGTACAATTGTGAAGTAGATGGCATTGATTTTAAGATGATGATCATTCAAATAACAATTATGCTCTGCTTAAAATAAGCATAGGGAGCAAATAGAAAAGGCAAATCCTTCTATGGATAGGAGCTGTCTTTTTCAATTCATTAAACGAATACAATTAATGCAACTGTAATAAAACAAAGCTTGTTTCTGTGCTTTAGCTGTATCTTTCATTTCATTTCCACACCATTTCTATGGGTTCTACTTTTGCCCATTTTAGAGCACAGGCTCAAAATGCTTTTCAATCTCCTGGAGCTTCCCTCAAAACTTGCTCACCTGTGTATGACAGTTTTGACATTGCCAGTCAAAAACATAACTCTTCAGACTTTTCCCTCACTGACAGATTTTTAATGAGAAAAGCCAGAAGCAGTGAGAAAACTTGGGAGGCTTAGAACTATAAGACCAGAAAGTCTAACTCACCATTGCAAAATTTTGTGAATGAGGGACAGCAGAAATTTTGTCTGAAAGCACCTGGTTTTTTTTCTCTCACAGTACTCTCATCTATGAAATGGAAGAGAAGGAAGTGCTCCAACTGAACCTTCTGCTATGCAGTTTATTTGTTCTCTGTAAACCAGGAATTTTTTTTTTTGATTCATCAGGTTTTTATGATCTGAGTGACGGTGGCTCCTGCTCTCTGTCTAATTCCTGCACATCTGTCTTCAGTGAATCCATTTCCTCCTCCCATGCCAGTTTGTTACCAAGTTCTCAGCTCTCCAAAACCCATCTTAGCATCTTTGATTACCGACCTAAATCTGCAGATGAAACCACAGTGCGCACCCAGTTCCAACAGGAGGGACCTCATAGCAGTGATGGATGCCAAAGCAAAGCTTGCCTAGATGTTTCAGGCACTCCAAGCAAGTCCAGACCAAGGCCTGTCTCTACTGGTAAGTATCTCAGGTTCTTTAGGTCTTGATTAGAAAGGGAAATAGCTTTCTTTTTATCCTTGCTATTATTGATGAAGATGGCACATGCTATTTTGTATTGAGGCTGTAGTCATTTAGTCTTTCATTCTGAAGAAGTAACAGGATGTTGCTGAAGCTGTCCTGGATTGGACAGTGTGGGAAGTTCTCTTGCACATAGCAATATGGACAGATTTAATTCACTTAAAATCGCTATACTTTTATCAGACAGATTTTTAATCAGTTTAGCCTCTCTTGAAACAGCATGGTGTACTGCCTGAATTACTGTCTGGTCTTCAGTTTGAGCCAGGAGCTTGGAACTTCAATATCCCCACTCAATAGCAACAAAGATAAACAAAGCTTGCGGCCACACTGCATAGTGCAAACTGTTGACATGTTCCTATGGTGTTCACATCATGAAATACAGTTCTCAATCTTAAGCCAGTTTCATCAAAGCAGAATGCTTTGAGTTGAGCTTAAGTCTGATTGATTTTATAGACATGATTTGCCATTACCTTTCCAGATTTTGTGCGTGTGTGTATGTGTATTCCTGCTCTCATTTACTGTGTCCTTATATCCAAAATAGGGATGCGGTGGTTCAGTAGCTAAGACGCTGAACTTGTCAATCGAAAGGTCGGCAGTTCAGTGGTTCAAATCCCTAGTGCTGCATAACGGGGTGAGCTCCCATTACTTGTCCCAGCTTCTGCCAACCTAGCAGTTCGAAAGCACGTAAAAAATGCAAGTAGAAAAATAGAGACCACCTTTGGTGGGAAGGTAACAGCGTTCCATGTGCCTTTGGCATTTAATCATGCTGGCCATATGACCACAGAGACGTCTTTGGACAGCGCTGGCTCTTCGGCTTTGAAACGGTGATGAGCACTGCCCCCTAGAGTCGGGAACAATTAGCACATATATGCGTGGGGAACCTTTACCTATATCTCCAAGTGGTACTAATTTTTGCTTTTTCACTGAGACTCTTTTGTCTCAGTATCTTGGAAACTGCAGGTACTTTGAGTCTGTACTTAAGAACCACACAGCCCATAACTTCAATCACACTGGAGGAATTTTAAAAACATTCTGTTTTAGATGTAAGGAGAATAGCCGATAAGAGGTACACATTGGTGAGATATGTGTACCTATTGGAGATGAGCAAAGTTGCGTTTCTTCTGAACTACTTTGGAGGTCATTTAAACCTCCAGGATTGTGCAGGAAGTACATAAAGTTAGAGGGGCTGTTCAGTTCAGAGTGTTTGCACTAAGTAACTAAATGGTCTTAAAGGCACAGTTTCACTAGAGCTGAGTAAAGTGCCAGAAATAATAAAAAAGGATGCATAGCAAGAAGAGGAAATTTCTGTTTCTATTACATTCAGCCTTTCAACTTACTCAGAGAAAACTGGAATTAATTAGTTACTGTATAGTTTTTACCCACTTTGCTCTGTGAAAGAAATAATACAGCTGCTGCCCATATCAAGAAACTTCTTCCAAAATTGGCCAATAGTGTCATGAAATGGAGCTATCTGGGCATGCTTCTTGTATCAACTAAAACATTTAAACTTACATAGTTACACAGAAGATTTGCCTTGTTTACCTCCTTTGCCCCTTGATTTCAAAATGGAATTTGAGCTTCACAATCTTGAGCATAAGGAAAGTCAAGAAAGCAGTTGGCCTGATTAATTCTAAGGAGATGTGACTATCTGGCAAATGAAAGTCGCTCAGATCTGCTCTGACTTGGACTGTGACTGAGAGGCTGGTTCTGTGGTGTGCTCAGAGAGGAGTTTGAACTGGTGACTCCTGAAGAATGGACAGGATTCTCTGTGAGGTCAGTTCAGCCACCTTTATTGGACTCAGGCCTCTGCTGGGTTATGAAAAAGCTAAGGAAGTGAAAGGAGGCAGTGGTATGCTCCCTACTCAAGAACCCTTGGACCAAAAAAAAATTTAGGTGACTATTGTTCTGTCTCCAACCTACTCTTTCTTAGGGAAGATTGTGGAGAAGATAGTTGGTCTATAGTTGATAAAAATCCTGAAGGAAGCAGTTTATCTAGATCCATTTCAGTCAGGCTGGGATTCGTATGGAGACAGCCTTGAACATGCTTGTTGATGACCTATAGAATAGAATAGAATAGAATAGAATAGAATAGAATAGAATAGAATAGAATAGAATAGAATAGAATAGAATAGAATAGAATAGAATAGAATTCTTTATTGGCCAAGTGTGATTGGACACACAAGGAATTTGTTTTAGGTGTTTATGCTGTCAATGTACATAAGGAGAATAAAATACATTCATCAAGAATAAAAAGATACAACACTTAGTGATAGTCAAGGTTACTAATAAGCTATCAAATCGTACTAGGAAACAAATAAAAACAATATAATTGAAAGATGCAAGCAACATGGTAATAAATGGGAAGAGATAGATACTAGTAAGGAAGAGAATAGAAGAATAATAGTAATACAGTCTTAGTAAATTATTTGACTGTTGAGGGAATTAGTTGTTAAGCAGAGTGATGGCATTCTGGGAAAAAAATGTCCTTATGTCTAGTTCAGAGGTCAGCAACCTGCGGCTCTGGAGCCGCATGTGGCTCTTTCACCCTTTTGCTGCGGCTCCCTGTCACTCAAAATATGCATCACAACCGCCAATGTGTGACACCCGCTGGCACACGATTTATTGAGCTTTTCAACCCCTGGTAGGCCAACCATGGATACATCCAAGAAAAGAAAAGTTTTAGAAGAAAACAGAATGTTTAATTCAACTACATATACTAGTTTTGTGGCTGCTCAGAAAATAGTCAGGCACAGGAAGGGTTTTGTGGCTCCCAGTGTTTTCTTTTCTGTGGGCAACAGGTCCAAATGGCTCTTTGAGTGTTTAAGGTTGCAGACCCCTGGTCTAATTGTTCTGGTGTGTAGTCGTTTTGAGGGTAGAAGTTGAAACAATTTATGTCCAGGATTGAGGGGTCTGTAGATATTTTCACAACCCTCTTTTTGACTCGTGGCATTTGACTATGGTGGAAGCAGAATGCATATGCTGCAATGCTGCAGCCATTCTTGTTGTTCTTCAATGGATTTCAATACCATTGACTATGGTATCCTTCTGGGACAGCTCTAGGGGTGAGAAATGGCCGGGGGGGGCATTTTTAGGGGCTTCCTTTTGGGCTGGTTGCTGGATGTTAGTTGGAGAGGTTATTCCCTAAGCCCCTCCTTTGTGGGGTGCTACAGAGTTTGACTCTCCCTTCCTATTCCCTTTTTCTACATGAAACCACTATGTGAAGCTATTTGCTGGTTTGGGGTTCATTATAAAACCAGCTAAGTGAGGCTATATGAATGGATGGAGGAGGAACCATCCAGGACTCAATCCTACCAAGACTGAGTTCCTGTGGATGTTAGCTTGTACAGAATAAAGATGACATTTTGATTAAGCTCCCTTATCTTATCTTATCTTATCATTTTATCTTATCAAAATGACAAGAGGTGAAACATAAGTAAAGGCCACAAAAAATGGTAATACTCAGAAGAGCCTTAGATAGACACATCTATAATTCACAGGTGTGTAAGCAGGGGAGGGGGTACCACACAATCACATCTGCGGGTTTACTTTATTATAACCAGTCTTGATAAAAGTAATTTTAGCTACTATTTGGCGGAATTGATTTCCTGGTCTGGTCTATTGAGGCTGACACAGGACCATCTAAATATGGGGAGATTCCATCTTTAACCTTGAATGGAATAACATTTCCCCATTTAAGAATAGTGTACAATTGGTGGTCTTCCTAAATACACAGTTCCTGCTCCATCAGCAGGGGACAGTTATGGCCAGGAAAGTGCACAAATTCATTTGATATGCCAGCTGAACCCTTTCCTAGTTTGGGAAGCTTTTGTACATAACCTAGTCACCTCACAGCATGTTTACTGAAGTGTGCTGCTTGTAAAGATCACTCAGAACATGCAATTAGTCAAAAATCCAGGAGTACAGGCAGTGATGGCCATGGCTCAGTATGCCCATGTGACATGAGTGATTCAAAATGCTGGCTATGATCCATAAAGTCCTTCTTGGCATTGGGCCTGGTTACTTGAAAGCAGGGTGGATTTGATTTAAATCGAGTTGATTTAAATCACAATTTAAATCATGATTTAAATCATTAGTAAAAAAGCCTTGATTTAAATCAACTCGATTTAAATCATAATTTTTAAAGAGCAACTGTCATCTCTGCTACTCCTTTGACCCACTGTTGACTCACCGATAGTCCCAGTGTTGCAGAATATACAGCCTCATGCTACATAACTAAGCTCCATTTCATGCTGAATAAACTAAATTATTTAAATAGAAAACTATCTTATGATAGAATTTTACCCCAAAAGTTTTTTATTAAAATAAATTCGATAAAAATAAAAAAAATCCGATTTAAATAAAAAAAAAATCCGATTTAAATAAAAAAAATCTGATTTTTTTTAAAAAAATTTAAAAAAAATCATTGATTTTTTACCCACCCTGCTTGAAAGGGTGCCTGATAAGCAGCCTGCTGGATTAATCTGACAGAATCGGCACACTCCAGGTTTCTTCATTTAAGCTCTGCCATCTATTGAGACTCCAGCTGCATGTCTTCTCCACATGGCAGCTGCCTTCTGGAGTAAGATCTAGACAGTTTCCATATTGGCGGCATTCAAGAGAACCTTAAAACCCTTGACTTTTCTCCCAAGATCTGAGTTAGTTCTTTGCTGACTTTATGATATGTCTGTTATTGCTGACTTGATTCACCCCTTTCTTTGCTGTTTTATTTTGATTCTGTACTTGTTATTTTTCTCTTATGCTGTGAGTCACCCAGAACTGATTAGAGCTTGGAGGCATCCAAGTTGAATAAGTTAAAATTTAAAAAAAGAATAATAAAATAATATTGAGTGAGACATAATACTGTATGCATGGCAAAAGATGAACTAACCACTAGAACAGTCATGGCTAACCTTTTTGCCATCACATGCCAGGAGGGGGGGGCGGGGGAGTCACACGCATATGTGCCTACACCCATAATTCTATGCGCCCTGCCCCTGCGACGCTCCCCTGCTCCTGGCACGTGATGGCCCAGTAGGCCCATTTTTCTCTCTCACCTAGCTCCAGAGCCTCTCTATGATTCTGGGGAAGGCGAAACCGGCTCTGGAGGCTGGGGACAGCAAAAAATGTCATTTCCTGTCCAACCAGAAGTTGGGAAATGAGTTGTTTCTGGCCTCCGGAGGGCCTCCGGGTGGGTGGGAAAGCCGTTTTTGGCCACCCCAGACTCATAGAAAGGCTCTGGAGCCAGGTGAGAGAGAAAAACGGGCCTTCCCCATCACCCCCCAGGCCCTCCGGAGGCAGGAAACAGCCTGTTTCCCTACTTCTGGTGGTCCCAGAATGCCCGAAAATGCACGCACCGGAGCTGAGCTCACGTGCCCACTGATATGTCTGGGGTGGCCACCCCAGACTCATAGAAAGGCTCTGGAGCCAGGTGAGAGAGAAAAACGGGCCTTCCCCATCACCCCCCAGGCCCTCCGGAGGCAGGAAACAGCCTGTTTCCCTACTTCTGGTGGTCCCAGAATGCCCGAAAATGCACGCACCGGAGCTGAGCCCACTGTGCCCACGTGTGCCACAGGTTCGCCATCACGGCACTAGAAGATCTTGAACACAGGTTTATTCCATCATTACTATTCCTGTGGAATAATGAATGTTTGGGGAATGGGTGTTTATTTTATTTTAAAGATTCAAATTTATTCATTGCATTGTGAAAGCTTATATTGGTGTGTGCTGCAGTGAGCCAGGACAGGATGGTTTGTCAAATGAATTCCACAAATCATTCTGAACACAGGGGCTTTGTCACAAATGAGGAGGATCTATGCTTGGATGTCTCCTGGAAAACAGAGGCATGAGCTTCATACCTAAGGAGGAATCTTTTACATGGAATGCAATGGAACACTTTGCTTTTGTGTCATGCACAAAGTTCATTGATATCAAAAGGAGCATTGTGTCATTGCCTTGTATTAATGCTCACTTAAAAGGATGGAAACACCAAAGATGTTACTTTCTTGTTAACTTTTTTTGTGGAATTCTGTCTTCTCTTCAGGTGACCTTGAAAGACTCAGCGTGGTGGATGCCGGATTTCCAAAAGTCATTGACCTCAAGACCTCTACCCAGCTTGGTTCAGGAGGGGAAGTCCAATTTTATTGCATGGACCCCAAATACCAAAGCAATTTGGTCTCTAAAAGTGGGAACGATGTGTATCCTTATCCTAGCCCCCTTCATGCTGTTGCTTTACAGAGTCCCCTTTTCTCCCTGGCAGAAACAGAGGGCCGCCCTTTACTTAAAGGTGCACCTCATCTCATGGGACACAGCTTGATTAAGACTCGGCCACTTGTGGAACTCAGGCCAGGGGGTTATATCAACAAACTGCTGCAGCTGACACGCAGCAAAGGAAACTATCCTGCCAGCTATCCTGCCGAGTTCAGTGAGAAAGGTCCAGCAAAGAATCAGCCACTCACAATGCTCCAGAGACTCATTATTATCCCCAGTCCTGGTGGAGTGAAAATTAACAGCAGCAGCAGCATCCAGCTGGAAAAACAGGGGGCCCCACTGCTTTGCAATAAAGGCGATGCGAAGCCACCAAGGGACGTGCCTGAAGGGGAATGTGCCAAACAGCCGGAGACTGTGCATTGCACGAATGTAGAGCAGGCAGCTTCACTGGCTGACACAGAGTCTTCCCCAGCTGTGAATGGCTGTTATCCCACTAAGCCATCTGTGTGGGACTCTCCTGTCACTGAGGCTGGGGAAAGCAGCCTGGAACGCAGCTCTTCCTGCTCACCGTTTGGAGTTGATGATTCCAACTTGAGCCTCCCAAACACGTGGGTTGCTTCAGCCAAAAAATCTCACAAGAAATCTCCGAGAGCCATAAAGCCTGAAGAACCCGAGTCTGCGCTCCAGGAGGAGTTGGTTCATGCCAAGTTTGTCCCTACCGAGTCCCATCAAGTTCGAGTCAGGTTTGCCAATTCTAAGGTGAAGCCTGTGAAGATGAAGAGGAGGAATAGTGAGAAGATGCTGAGGCCGGGCAGGCAGGTGCTTTATATGGAGAAGCCACATGGGGTTCACCAGCTTGCTGCCAAGTTGCCTCTTGAGTGGAGTTTGTCTCAGAGACAGCTCAAAGGGAGGCATCTAATTCGGAGGCCTACCTTTGCAGGGGAAAGCACCGGGAGATCTTGCTCTGAGTCCAGTCTGTATCCTGTGCCATTCGGGATCCCTCAAACACTATCCAGATCCGAACTCTGCAGAGCATCTGCTAATGCCATGTATTCTCTAGAAGCAGCTTATTCTGACCCAATGATTAAAAAAAAGCAGCGCAAATGGCAATCCACAGTGGAGATCTCGGCAAAAACCCAGGTTTCCAGCCTTTCTAGCAGCCTTGCCTTGGGACCACCAAAACAGGGAAGGAGAGCTGGGATTTTGCGTACTGTAACCATGAGAGCCGAGTCCAAAAAAAGCCTCCCTCTTCATCCAGGGGCCTATGCCAAAAGTGAGTCTGACCATTCAGAGTATTCTGCTGAATGTGCATCGCTTTTCCACTCCACCATTGCAGAGACCAGTGAAGGAGAAATTAGTGACTATACAACCAACCGCTTTGGTGACAGTGAATCCAGTGATAGTGATTCAGAAGAGGGCAGTAGCAGCAGTGGCAGCAGCCTGACTCTTGATTATGTCGACGAGATCCATGAGCATGAAATGATCTGGCCCACATCTACGGGCAAGCAGGCAGCAGCAGCCGGTCAAGTCTTGGCCAAGCCTCTACCACCAGTGCCCAAACTCTGCCGCATCAAAGCATCAAAGGCTCTCAAGAAGAAAATTAGGAGATTCCAGCCTAATTCCCTGAAAGTGATGACCATGGTTTAAAAGGAGAGGAAGATTGTTCGGTCAGCTGCTTGTGTCCCCGTTTGCAAAGCCAAGGAAGATTGGTACTGTAAAGGATTCTTGGATCCTAGATTTCAAGTCAAGGTGGTTGTTGTTGTTGGGTTTTTTTGCATTTGTTTAATGCCTGTCTAAATGACACTGTGTTCCTTTTTCTGTTCTGTAAGTGTGTTTCTGTGGCTTCATACCTACCCTACTTCATTCCATTCTAATAGCTACTAAGTGTTTAGATTATGTGTCCCATTCATCCAAGTCCTGATGAATTGAGGGAAGAATGCATAGCCTATAATGCATGGGGGAGATTTCCCAAGGTTGGCAGGTGTGTTTGTCTATGTGTGTAAGATTGCTTTCTTGCCAGAGATGGCACTGCAACGTGTTTCTTGGAAGATCACTCATTGTCAAAAGAGCTCACCTTCTCATCTTCTCTTTCTCCATGGTCATCCATATTAATGAGCAGCAAGGCAAGATACGGATTGAGAAAATGAACAATAATAATCATTATCAACATGGCTTATTCAGTAACACTTGTCCGTTCGTTTCAGTTTTCTGGGGTCAGAGAGTTGTGCATGGCTCAGAGGAAGGTTTGGATATGATTCTTGGCCATTTCTAAATTCAGAAGGTTAAATAATGTTCTACAATATAGAATACCATCTTTTGATATTGAGATGTTTGCATCTTCTGGACTGGGTAAACCACCCCCCAAACTGTGCCACAGCACATTACCAGCTCAGATTTATTGCAGGCTCAATAAATGTTATGATCTACAAAGGTGTAAAAAGCTGTCTCACTTTATTTAAAACAAAGGTTTTCCTAATTTTGTTCAGAGGCTGTTCAGAGTTACTTTGGTGACCAAGCTTTTTCTCAGTGGATATGTTCGAAATGAATTGGGTGCTACATGATTCATAACACTCGGTCCCTAAACTGCTAAAGCCACATGTGTTCCTGGTGTGATTGTATTCTTTTTAGAGGAAAAATACTGCTAAATGCTGCATTTAAGGATTGTGCTTGAATTCAGTGCTGCAATTTCTTTTTTAATCCACAGATAAAATGCATGAGCAAATGCACCCAAACTGATGTGATAAGTTTAAGATTAATATCCTTGCTTTTTTTCTAACTGATGGAAAGATTTTAAAGCACTTCTCACCCATGTTTACTGTGGATGAGGTTTATCCATTCATAAAATGGGTGTAATTGGTAATTAATAAGCTATAAAGCACTAATATGCTAGAACTGGGGTTTTCCATGCTGGCTAAGGAATTCTGGGACTTGAAGTCCACAAGTCTTAAAGTTGCCAGGTTTGGAGAGTCCTGTGTTAGAAAACTCTACCACACTTTCTAGTTGTCTCTTCACTCTCACCCTTCACAAGGATGTTACAATAATATTCCAGTTTTCTTTTTTCCTTGGGCAGGTGATCTACTTGGAAATAAAACACATACATCTATATACAGAAACAACACACTTTTATTTTCTGCAAAAAATATATACTTGGAACAGAGGGGCAGGTACGAAGCTGGGAATAAAACATAGTGCCAGAATTTGGTACTTTTCTTGATAGCATGCCCAATTCCTGTTTGTGAGCACAACATTGGGCACCCACAACACTGATTATAGCAGTACTGTGAGCAAAGTGAGGCTCTTCCTTTTACATAGAAGTGGATCTATTTCTTGCGGTATTTTTTAAACTTTTTTTTTACAAGAAGAGTATAGTAGTGAGAAAGCTTGTAATCAATGCCAGGAAACACACAGAAGATTTTATTCTTTACAGGCTGGGGTATGGAAGTCTTGTTGAGGTAAAAGTGCAGACTATGCAACATAATAGGTTATTTCTCTTTTAACCTAAACAAATCTAATTAACTTCAAAACTCCATGAAGTGGGGCTTCAGAGAAAACATTTAGCCCTTTTCTCTTGTACCAATTCCCAAATTAAACTCGCCTCTCCTTCACTTCCTGGCTGAGCTTCAACTGCTTAGTGGAAAGTGGGTTGGAAACCTCAGTCAGAATGGTCAAGGAACTGATTGTTCATTTTCCCTGCAAGGAAAATTTAAAATAATGGTGGTATTTTTTTAGCCTCTAATCCTCTATTTTCATGCCTAAAAATGCACAGTTGGTTAAGGGGAAATGAAATATTTCTCATTAACCAAATGAAAGTAAACTAGGGAAAAACAGCCTTTCTCTTTATATAATATTGTAACACACAAGAGGGATGTGGTGGCTTAGTGGCTAAGACGATCTTGTCGATCGAAAGGTTGGCAGTTCAGCGGTTCGAATCCCTAGTACCGCGTAATGGGGTGAGCTCCTGTTACTTGTCCCAGCTTCTGCCAACCTAGCAATTCGAAAGCACGTAAAAAATGAAGTAGAAAAATAGGGACCACCTTTGGTGGGAAGGTAACCACGTTTCGTGCACCTCTGGTGTTAAGTGATGCCGGCCACATGACCATGGAGACGTCTTTGGACACCACTGGCTCTTCGGCTTTGAAATTGAGATAAGCACCGCCCCCTAGAGTCGGGAACGACTAGCACATATGTGCGAGGGGAACCTTTACCTTAACACATAAGCCCAGATACATTCAATAAAAGGGCCTCATAGCGGATCATGGATGAACAAGAAAAGTATAGAAGATAGCTCTATCGCTGAGTAGCTGTCATAATCAAACCTCCAGTCAGATGATGTGTATCATTGAACATTAAATGTTCTGTTGGATGTTGAAAGCAACTGTGTGAAGGTGGAAAAGACCTTTTTCTTTTGTGTTATAAATTGGTTATGGGTGATGGGGGAAACCTCATTTTTCCACACACATATAACAATATGCTCAGTTCATGGACCTCCTGTACACAATTCCACCATAAAAGGAAAGAGGATGATCAGATTGTCATTTAATAATTGATTTTCATCATTGGAGGTTAAGTATGATCTGTGAAATAGCCTACTTACTAAAAATGGGAGGGAAAGTATGGGTCAAATTTAATTTTGCTTCTTGAGAACATCGTTAATGAAGTGGATCTCACAAAATACATGTCTTCAGATGGGTGTTCTAAAGACTGATGTTACATAAATCTGGCAACATGGTTTGGACAACACTACATTAGCTCATCAAAAACATCAGGAGGTAATCAGCTGAACTACTTTAACAAAAATATAAAAAAAGAAAAAAATCACAAAAATGGTAATAAAAAAGGTTCTCAACTTTACAGTGTGGTGATCCTGTAAGCGCCTGAGGGTAGGACAAGAAGCAATGGGTGGAAACTAATCAAGGAAAGAAGCAATTTAGAACTAAGGAGAAATTTACTGACAGAACAATTAATCAGTGGAACAACTTGCCTCCAGAAGTTGTAAATGCTCCAACACTGGAAGTTTTTAAGAAGAGATTGGATAACCACTTGTCTGAAATGGTGTAGGGTTTCCTGCCTAAGCAGGGGGTTGGACTAGAGGACCTCTAAGGTCCCTTCCAACTTTGTCCTATTCTATTCTATTCTATTCTATTCTATTCTATTCTGTGTAAAGTTTCAGTTAAGACTGACCTCATTAAGTTGACATTGATACCAATATCAATATTAATCGATGTCAATATCCCTCTGGATCACACATTCAGGAATCTGTTCTAAATAATACAGTTTAGAATCGTGTTATTCAGAAAACATCCTGAAAGTAATTTCCTTTGAGATGGGTAGCTTTGATAATGAAAAGTGTAAGTTGCTTTACTTAGAACTGAAGATACAAGAAATATGATATGCCTCTTGAATGTGGATGGTGAAGAATGACATTCAGAGAGAATTCATATTCTTGTTTAAGTTGCTTAATAACAATAATGCTAATTTACACAGACAATTCAAATCAGTTACACTGTCAACATTGGAAGAGTTGAAGGACCAGGTTGTGGTTGCTAAGAGTTGACACTAACTTGAAGGCATGTCACCAGACTTTCCTGGTTAAGCGGCATCAACCACAATCATAAAGTCACTTCTGCTTAGAAGTGAGTGGATGACACAATATAATTTTGTGGCCAAGAGTCTTACTGAACTGAATAGAAATATGTATATATAAAAATATGCTTAACTTTATATATTCCATCAATATTTATATTATCATAAAACAATTATTCACACCAATTGTATTAAAAAGGAATAAATAGAAATGCACTTCTTCTTTGGGTGTTTAAGTCTGAGTATTTTCAATACCAAGCAGCTAAATCTGTGCATCACATATTTCCCATTCTGCCTGAAAAGCAGGAAAAAGATGAAGTTTTGGTTCATCTGCTCAAATATATACAAACATTTAACTGGTTCTCAGTTACTGGAACAGCTGCTAAAATTAATATTCCTGTCTTCACACCAGGAGATTTCATTCTTAGGGTCTTTATATTGTTGCCCATATATAGAATACATTAGTTTATATTAAGGACCTAAAACAACATAAGAAAACCTGGGCCTGCAACTGCCTTTATCTATTTCCAGCTGGCATCATAAAAAGCATTGGTCTGAGTAAGGAGCCATAGAAGTGACCTTGGAGAAGACATACAGAAATGTTAAAGGACAACAACTGTTGCAGATAAAGCATACATCAAGTCCAGGATGATAGGAAAATAATAGAATCTCAATATGATCTCTTCTGATTCCCTGGAGTATAAGAGGAAGGGAAGGGAAAACATAGGGAGTTTGGGAAGTTCTGTTAAGATAACCTGTCTCAATAAAGTATAATGCTAGTCATCCTGTGGAGTCCGTTTCACCTTGTTTGTCTATTTTGTAGGGTTTGCCAACGTCTCTAGAGCCCAATTATGGTCTATCCAAAATGACAGCATGACAAAGATGAAGACATTTTCCCCCTTTTCTCAACATCTGTACTGCATAATGAAGCTCTAGGTATATTGTCATCTCTTGGTCCAGCATATCTCTGTGGACCAAGATACCAGCAACACAATATCTGTGGGTTCTTTGGCCTCCCAGCAACCCTGCACAGAGCCTTTGACCCCTGTCTATTCAGACATTGAGGCTATTAGGCTGCTTTATCTGTGGACAACTCTTAGGAGCAGACCCTCAAATACAATAAACAAAGATTAAACCAATAAACAGTAAAAACAATGCAAAGCAAGTGGTGAATTAGCACCATTTCCACCCCACTGAGAAATATCAAAATATTTCTTCACCATTCTCTCAAGGATGAGCTGAGATAGCCAAGCCTTGGCAGTTTTTCGAATTGCCATCATGGTGGGTGCAGATCTGATCTCAGGTGGGCCAGTTTTCCAAAAAATAAATAAAAATCAGTAACAGAAAAGATTCACCCTCATTGCCCCAATAACATGTATTCAAAGAAATGCAAAGGATGCCTTTTCTTACAGATTTTATTGAATGAGCACAGATTGTTTAGAGGAGGCACTCCCAATGATGTCTCCCAATGATGTCTAGGTTTTGAGCCATATAAGGCTTTGAAGGTGATAGTCAACAGGAAATAATAATAAATCATGTGATTTAATTACACTCTTAAGATCTCTATTCATTTGACTTCTTAGCTGATTTGGAGCATTTAATTCTTCAACTAATTAATTTGTTTCTTGAGATCTCTGCAACATTTAACAAAATCATATGATGCATCCAGTGCTGAAATAAAACTGAGAACTCCTGTTCTGGATCTGAAGTAATTAGGAAAACTTTGAATTGGACCTGGAGGAATTTAGATTCAAATGAATCCTGAGTCATGGAAGTTCATTAAATAGATTAGATTGCAGGCCAATCTGGTGGAGGTGCGGGAAAATTGGAGGAGGGAGTACTGTTGTCTGGATGAAAGGCTGAGTATACGTCTAACAAAGAGACAATAAGAATAAGTGAAAATGCCATCTTGCTCTGCAAGAGTCCCACTTTTTTTCAAAAAAGTTAAAGGTGAGAAAGGGAAAGAGAAGGTGTCACAGCTGCTAAAAGGACCTATCAATAGTAATGGGGATGGAGCACCGATGAGACAGATCTATCTTTTTTCTTTGTCTCTAGAAAGAGGGAGATGAACAAGAAGAAGAGAAAGATTGACATTTGCTTTCGGACAGGGAAGGAGAACCAGCGATAGTTATGGAAGAGAAAATAGAGAAATGAAATGCCTAGGGTAGAACATGTCTAATAGGGAGATGACAAGATATCTTCGACCCTAACATTAGTCTCTTTCATGTCAATCTGTTCCCAAAGGACTATCTGACATGGAACATAGATTGATTATAACATCAGCATGGGGGCTCTTCCCCTGCCTCAAGCTTATTAGAATCACTGTCTATGGATATTCTCAGTCAACCATGTCATGGTTATCCCAAAGGTGCTTTTTCAAAAGGCAACTGGACTTTGTTTTTTCTTGAAGATGTTTCGCTTCTCATCCAAGAAGCTTCTTCAGTTTTGACTGAACAGTGGAGAATGGAAGGATTTATATTCCTTGCAGGCATATAAATATAAATCTTTCCATCCTCCACCATTCAGTCAGAACTGAAGAAGCTTTTTGGATGAGAAGTCTTCAAGATTTTCAAAACAAAGTTTTGAAAAAGCACCTTTGAGATTTTAGAAGCACTGTTAAAATTACTTGAGTAATCAGTGCCAGTGCATTAAAAACAATTTTGAACCTGGGAAATATCGAACTAAGTTAAACTGCCCAGTGTGTGATGCAGAATGTTGATTTAGATAAAACTTTGATTTGATCCTTCAAGGCTCTTTGTTTGTTGTCAGAGGGCAAACCTTTCATACCTTTCCAGGTTGGGGCAGGGCTCATGAATCTGAAAACCCATGAAAGTTGTTTAGGAAAGGCATTGTTCCAATGAATTAGGAATTGCTTTGCTATGTCTAGCACCCAGTCAATGACATTACGGATAACTTTTTTTTGGACATCCATTTCATTAACAAATGCCTGTGGAATACATGAACTTTGCCTCATAAACCATTCTTTTGCAAGAGGCAACATCTATTGAGCTGCTAGACACCACCAAGGATCATCTATCATGCAATGCCTCAGATAGTTAAGTGTTTCTTTTGTTTGAGGCAGCAAACTGACACTTTACAGGGAAAGCAAATTGCTTCTAACTCTCAGAAAGGAAAGGAGCAATAAAAAGAGAATTAAGGAGGAATCTGTTAGTGGATTGCACTGTGCAGTTTGACAACTTTGATAATGTATGTAGAGCTACAGTTGTGGAAATAGGTAACAATATGACCTTTTGATCTGGAAAAAAAAGCTATTTATACCTGGTCTAAGAGGTTTATGGTTTAGGGATTAAAGTGGTCGATTCATTCTGAGGAAATGCAGGTTCAAGACCCAAGTCAACCATGGGATTCACTGGGTGACTGGGAACAGTTTCTTACCCAAAATTTAGCCTTCCTCTTCATGATATGAAATCCTCATGTAATCCTCCTTAAACTCTCAAAGATGGAACATAATAGAAGAAATACTGGGAAATTCACCATCAGTCAATTGCAAAAGGCAGCTTTACTCAAAACAGCTTACATCCTGTAATGGTAACAGGATGGTGTTACATCCTCTAACACCCTCAAACATCAACATCTACCTATCCCAGGTCTTTGGGAAGAAATTGATAGGTGGATAAAACCACCAAATGCCAGTCTGAACATCTGGCTGACTGTGTGACAAACCATAATATAATAAAAGCCCCAAAAGCCAGCTGGGTGACTTTGGGCCAGTCATTTTCTCTCTCTCTCAGCCCAACTCACCTCCCAGGGCAGTTGCTGTGGGGAAAATAGGAGGAGGAAGAGCTGTTGGATATGTTTGTCACCTCAAGTTCGTTGTAAAAATAAATACAAATATACATATATTTGTTGGGATACAAATAAATAAAGACATAAATAAATAACAGCAATTTTAAAAATATCAGTAGGTATGAGGAATTAAAGCTATGGGACAGTGAAGAGTGAAATGAAATTTTAATAGTTCTGGTCTTTCCTATCTGCATTCCCTGAGCCTAATTCTACTATGTCTATGTATGAAATATGACCATCACATTGAAACACTTCTAATGCAGAAAAAAACATAGACAGCCTTATTGATCCAGCAGAGAAATCTAAAACTTTGCCTGATATTCTGGAGATATTATATAAGTCATTGCTGGGTTTTCTGTAGCATTCTGTTCCCAAAATAATTGATCAAATGCTTTTGAGATCTTTAATCCCAAAATAATTGATCAAATGCTTTTGAGATCTTTAATATGACGGAATAAGTCTTAAAATAAGACTTATTCCATCATAATGAATAAAGGTCCAACTAATTTGCTTTGCAAGCTGGGGAAAGATATTTTAGCTGGTCCTGATGAAGATAGCACTTTTTTTTGTAAATTCTTTATGCACTGCAATAAAAATGATTGTCCTCAGTCAGAATCGTGTATTTTATTTTTTAAAAAAGGGAGAAGACATAAAGGCATTTATGTATAAATTCAGGATATAATTAGGGGAACATGGCAAGTTTAAACCCCCATAACCGAAAGCTGATGTAGAAAGAGTCAGTTTGGAGAGAGGGGGGAGGGGGAGAGGGAGAGAGAATAAATATATACAAATATAGATACATTAAATTTGGAATATAAATTAAGTTGATTCAAGTGTTTATAGAAAATCATTTGTGTGTGTGTGTGTGTGTGTGTGTGTGTGTGTGTGTGTGTGTGTGTGTGTATCAGTGGTGGGTTGCTCCCGGTTCGCACCGGTTCTATAGAACCAGTAGTAAAAAAAGGCAGGAGGCTCCGCCCACCGACCCCGACATCATCAAAATGCTTCGCATGTGCAGAAGAGCGCAGGTGCGTGAGCGAAGAGAGAGAGAGCGCGGCCCCATTGTGAACCGGTAGTAAAGGTAAGTAGAGCCCACCCCAGTATGTATGTATGTATGTATGTATGTATGTATGTATGTACACACACACAGTAGCCACTTTTCCATTTAAAATTAAAGGCACACCAGGGAAGCAGAACTGATATATTAAACACTAGTGAAATAACTTTCTCTCTATAGGAGACTTCTAACCTTTGTAAGTTCAGCTTGATGGTGAAGGAAAATGCAGCTGACCACACATACTCTCATTCAGTTGATCTGTTGTTTCAGGAATCCCAGTTAGAGGGAAGAGCCAAAACACACTCAGATGAATGTACTTAAAATCCCATACCAAACTATTGTGTCTTCATAAGTGGAACTGCTCTGGATTAGAAACATTAAGACAAATGTCTGTGCTTTCCCAAGATTTTTTAATCTAAGCTTGCATTCCTTACATTGAACGTGAGAGATAGATGACAGACAGACAGGTAGATGGATCATAGGAAAGAGAGTCAGACATATCTACATGATATGCATTTGTCTTGAGGCCTATTCTAGATAGATGGCAAATAAAATTCAATAAATGTATTATTATTATTTTTTTTGCAAAAACAATTTTTTATTTTAAAACAAACATAAAACATAAAACCATCATCATTCCAAACAATTACAGACAGTGTATCAATCAGTTAACATCCTTTTGTGCTCAGTCCCATCTTCAAAATATCAATATATGACCAAAGCTTATTTTCATGAAGAAATATTTCACTTATTTTATCTCAACTTCCACTTCATATTTCATATTTATCTCCATAATTTATTATCTATCCATTGATAAAATAAATCCCATATCAAATAATATTGTTTATCTTCCTGTTCTCTTATTTCAAATGTCAATTTGCTCATTTCAGCACAGTCCATCATTTTCTTAATAACTTCTTCATCAGTAGGTATCTTTTCTCCTTTCCAATTTTTAGCAAATACAATTCTGGCTGCTATTAAAACATTCACAATTAAATATTGCAGTTCTTTATTATATGTCTCTGGTAATATCCCTAATAAAAATATCTCTGGTTTAAAGTCAATATGTCTCTTTATCATTTTTTCCAACCACATGTGTATCTTAGTCCAATATCTCTTAGTTTCTGCGCATGTCCACCACATATGGTAATAAGATCCTGGAGTCTGATGACACTTCCAACACTTCTCTGATTTATTCTTAAACATTCTGGCTATCCTCGTCGGGGGTAAATGCCACCTGTAAAACATCTTATATAAATTCTCCTTATATGCTGTAGACATTGTCATTTTATAGTTATGCGACCACAATTTTTGCCATTTCTCTAAATCAATACCATGACCAAAATTTTTTCCCCACGCTATCATTGATTCTTTAACTTGTTGTTCTTCCAATTTTACCTCTAACAAATATCCATATAGCTTCAATAAATGTATTATTGTATTATACATATTGTATTACTAATGCAAATCATCTAACCCTCAAATGTTCTGTGATAGTTTAATGACAGATGTCACACTCCCCTAATCAATACTTTAATTTTAGAAGCAACGAGAACTTTCCATTTGATAAAACAAAACTCTTCATAATATTCTTGGCTTCAGCTCCCATGGAATAGCTTGTTTCTCCCCCCCCCCTCAATATCAAAGTAAAGAAAATTTGAGAAAAGTTATCTTTAGGGATACGAATTGGAATCAGAAAGAGGGAAGTCTCCTGAATACACAGGAATTTAAATAAGCCTTGTCTTACCTCTGTCTTTTTTTTACAGTGGAATTCCTGGAAGGGTTATTCTTTTCCACCTAGATTTTTGCATGTCTTTGTTCCATGAGACTGCATTTTGAAAAATTGGGCATCTTATTGTTTAAACTTTAATGAGATACAGATTGAGCTTAATGTATATGACAAACTGAATTACCAAATATCCAATCAGATTTTAGCTAGTGAGTTAAGCAAACTCAAATACGCCATGCAGTTAGTTTATGGGTCATAGAAAATTGAGTAACGCTTGGTAAATGTGCCAGGGGAACACAACTATAAAGGATGCCACCTGGACACGTAAAAGCAGTCTCAATTTTTAAGACTTCTCAGAGCTAATGAACAGACATATTTAGAAACATTTATTTTGATTTGTAAACTGCAGCTAAGGGTATATAATAGGAAAATAAATAAATTAGAAAACTATGCAAATAGGCACTTCGATGTCCTGACTTCGACTCCCAGAATTCCCCAGCCAGCCTGCTGACTGGGGAATTCTGGGAGTTGAAGTCCACACACCAGAAAGTTGGCAAGTTAGAAACACTGGTATGACCATTCTGCTATAGTTAAAACTCTGAAAGGTTCCCCCCCTCCATCCGAGCCATTAAATTTTCAAAATCTAAGAGCAAGGTGGGAAAGCTGTCCACAAAAGGATGCCATACCTAGAAAGAGCATAGTCACCTGTATTAATTAATACCATTTATACTAGTAGGTGGAAAGTTATTAGCTAGTCGTTTGGAGCTTTCTTTAAGGGATTAATGATTCTCAGCCTTCAGAGCTTCTGGGTAAGCATTGACAACCTCCCAAACATTAGTGTTGTTGTCAGGCAGCCTTTGTGTGTAGCATAAATAAAAAAGGATTGCAAGTGAAGTATTTGGAGGTACAGAATGACAGATGCTTTTGCCTTTTTCCACAGCCAAGGGTGTCCCCCCCCCCATGCAGTGACAGCTGCTGAAGGGATTAGATACTTTCCCTCCCCACTCTTAAAACACTCCTAGGTACACATTCAATCACTCACACAAACAGTGACTTTCTCTGCAGCTGATTTGGGGAGAGAGGGGTGTGATTGACAAGGAGATCACCACCAGAGGAATTTTCACTTCTTCTCCAGAAACTCATCAAGCTAAATGGATTAACTTTAATGTCTGCACAAAAAGTTAATAACAGAATGTCTGAGCATTTATTTGCCGTAATTGATCTTTCAAAACTGCACTTGCTGCTGATTCCTTGCTTCATTCACGCCCACAGAACCGGTAGTAAAAAAATTTGAATCCCACCACTGCCCTATACATACCCACTTGAAGCTAAGCCTCGATGAACTCACTAAGGCTCACTACTGAGAAGATATCTAGGATTACCATGCATGAACATTAGTAACCTTCCCAGGTAGAGGTTGGTTTCAGCATGATTCCTTCCAAAATATTGTCAAATTCTAGATTAAAGTAATAATACTATAAAGTTATATTGATGGAAAAGATAATGAAACTTAATAAATATCCCATAAGTATAAATTTTGCTTTCTTGCAGAGATCAGGAATTTCTAGCATTTTAGAGGCTATTAGTAAACTTGCAAACATGCCGTAAAGTTTGAAAGCTGTGGAGTCCTTGGTGCTCTTTGAACCTGATTATTTGCTAGTAGATGATAGTTTATCTGACTAGGTAATATATTCAATGCTAGAAGATTTAAATTTATGTGTAAAAGTTTTATGTGTCAGTAAATAACTTGCTCTTCTTTACATAGTTTCCATCACTTTCCCACATGATTCTAAATTTCTCAAAGTAATGTTACCAATTATCAGTTGTCAACCTGCCAACAGAAGTGCGTATAGTCAAGGCTATGGTTTTCCCAGTTGCAACGTATGGCTGTGAAAGTTGGATCATAAGAAAGGCTGAGTGGCAAAGAATTGAGGCCTTTGAACTACGGTGCTGGAGAAGACTCCTGCGAGTCCCTTGGATTGCAAGGCGAACAAACAAGTCAGTCCTAGAGGAGATCAATCCTGACTGCTCCTTAGAAGGTCAGATCCTGAAGATGAAACTCAAATACTCTGGCCACCTAATGAGAAGGAAGGACTCACTGGAGAAGAGCCTAATGCTGGGAAATATTGAGGGCAAAAGAAGAAGGGGACAACAGAGAATAAGGTGGCTGGATGGAGTCACTGAAGCAGTTGGCGTGAGCTTAAATGGACTCCAGAGGATGGTAGAGAACAGGAAGGCCTGGAGGAACGTTGTCCATGGGGTCGCAATGGGTCAGACACGACTTCGCAACTAACAACAACAACGGTACCAAGGATGAAGTTTCTACATTATTCCTCTGAGGCAGAATGTCCCAAAAGTGCTTTTTCAAAAGGCAACTGGCCTATGTTTTTCCTTGAAAATGTTTCACTTCTCGTCCAAGAAGCTTTTTCAGTTCTTCAGAAGCTTCTTGAATGAGAAGAGAAACATCTTCAAGAAAAAATACAATCCAGTTGCCTTTTGAAAAGTATCTTTGGGACAACCATGACCTGGATGACTGAGAATCTCCATAGATATTTTTTCTTGAATGATAGTTCCTCCTCAGAACATTCTTTTGAAATAATTAAGTGCAGATATTATCCTAGACAGGAGCAGTTACACATAACTGGTATCTGACTGATTTTTGGCCTGCTATAAAGGATTTTCCTATGTGTGTGTATGTCTATCCAGTTTGATTTAAGAAACAAAAACTAAAAAATGGTGGGGGGGGAAGGAAAGGGATGACTTGAGGTTAGCTCTTGGATGGAGACAGGTCAATCAATCATATTTTCCCCAACTATGATAATAAGCACTTCTGTTATAATAAATATTTCTAAATTTACCTGATTGTATTATGCTCCCTGTATCTAAGCTGGAAAAATCTGGGCAGTTACTCAGTAGACATGTAGAGGACTTGTAGCATTACATCTTTGGGAACAAAGATAATTTTATTACTTTGTTATTTTCTTAATTGGTATTTTTAGCCCAGAGAAAAAGGTGTACAATTAATTAATATATAATTATATGGCTAGTTATATATTTATACAAATATTGTAAGTACTTGTTTGAAATGTTTCTGTAGCCTTTGAACAGCCCGATATTATTTGGATGCACATGAAGGATTCAAGGCCAACATATAATCTCTTAATTACAACCCTTTCTTCATAAGAGTTTTCCTTATTATGCATCTGCTGCCAGTATTAAGTGGAAGAAAATGAGCTTCCAGATTCAAATAAGGTAGTCAATTGGATCTTCATTAAAAAATCCTCCTCCCCCTCTCTTGAACACTTCATTTTCACACTACTTGATGTAACATCTCCACATTTATTCCCACCTCAGCAAACAGCTGAACAGCTGAAGGCAAATTATTTCTAATTCAGACAAGATGCTATCAAGAAGTGGTAGCCTTTCTTATGCAGCTTTATAAATAGTCATATCCACCATAGAAAATTGACCTCAAGGCCTTGAGTAGGAGTTCTAACAGCCTAGGTTTGTAATTATCAAATGTAATTATCATTTAATAAATAAAGCATAATAATTAGCATAATTATATTGTGTTAATGCAACAAAGGAGTTTGTGCTAGAGGTTATCCCAGTGCTTTTGCGCTTCTTGACCAAAAGAAAGTTCACTTATGTAGAGACACGTTTAATTCCTAATAATAATAGGCAGAACAAGAGCCAGTTTGGATAAAGCACCAATAGCAATAGCGCTTAGACTTATATACCGCTTCACAGTGCTTCACAGCAGGGGTGGGTTCTACCTACCTTTACTACCGGATTGCAGCGGGGCCGCATGCTCTTCTGCGCATGCGCAGAAGTGTTTTGATGACATTGGGGTCGGTGGGCGGAGCCTCCCACTGGTTTTACTACCGGTTCTATAGAACCAGTGTGAACCGTGGGCAACCCACCACTGCTTCACGGTTTATAAGAGTCAGCAGTTTATAGAGTCAGCAGTTTATAAGCGGTTTATAAGAGTCAGCATATTGCCCCCAACAATCTGGGTCCTCATTTTATCGACCTTGGAAGGATGGAAGGCTGAGTCAACTTGAGCCTGGTGAGATTCGAACTGCCCAACTGCAGGCAGCCAGCAGGCAGCAGAAGTAGCCTGCAGTACTGCATTCTAACCACTGCACCACCAAGCTAGAAATCAGAAGACTGTGAGTTCTAGTCACAGTCAAAGGCCCATGAAGTCAGACTTAGGTGACAAGTTGGTCAGTCAAATCCTGCTACAACCAACAGATTAATAATTGGTTGGTCTTTACAAAAAAATCACACCCTGCACTTTCAGAAAAAATGCTAAGAAGAAAAAATAGAACATTGCATGCACATTACCCACATCAAGGAACTGTTGAGTTTTATTTTTTGTTGTTTTAATGACAAGTGTAATTTTAAGGAGAAACTTGGAATATTGCTGAGGACCTGCTGTTCAAGCCAAAGACTCTAGCACATCTATAAAGTTGTACTTCCAGCTAATTCTGTTTTTCAGTAATTTATTTTTCATTTCAGCGTGTCAGAGCTCAGCTGCAAAATTCCATATGATACTGTTTCTCTTTGATGCATCCAGTAATAATCTGGGTATTTGTAACCAGCATCTGGCAGAATTAATTGTATAGCTATGGAGCGATGTATATATTATTTATTTTTTAATTTAAAAATGCGTATACCACCCATTCCTATTGGTATAACTGATTAGCAAATCCAACCTAAGTATTAAGTAACAACTAAGAGATTTTTTTTAAAAAAAGAATCTTTAAAAAGACTCCAGAAGTTTTTTAAAGGCTCTAAGTGAAATGTTTTAAATTGCCTCCCCAGAACTGTAAAAATGACAGATAAACCCCAATTTATAAGCATCCTCTTTTGATCAAAAAAGCCAAATGTGGTTATGACCATACAATCAAAGGCCCTTTCCATTAGCATATTTGTCAGTATATTAAAGGATGTTCAATCAAGTGTTCATGACCCTTGCCCTTCACCCTTGCCCTGGGCACTCCTAGCTTATCTTCCATTCTTCCATAGTTTACCTCAGAATTGTATTTGTAATGCTACAAATGGTACAAATAGTATTTGTACTATAGGTAATGGTACAAATAGAATTGGTAATGGTACCTGCAAAAACACACTACCTTGTTAAGTCTAATCTTTGATGAGAACTAGATCGATACCAAGTATTATAACCCAAGCTTTTATCTTTTGCAAGATTTTATATATCACAGTGAACATCTTAATTTCAACCCCAACACCCACATCCAATGTTTATAAGCAATTCATTAAAACTCAACAATTTAGTATTTAAGATATTTTTAAATTACTGACAAATAGCAAATTAACAAGAATAAATGCATCCAGCAAATTATCCAGCAATGAAATTTTGTTCTTTCTCTACATAAATTGGACTCATCAATTCCAATTATTCCATGGTGGATGAATTAATTTGAGGTACAGTTTAATACACTGAGAGGGGATCTGATTTAGGTTGGTCACAGTTCCCATCAACTCCATTTAGCACAGCCAGTGATTAGGGATGATCAGAGATTAGCAATGCCAACTTTCCAGAAGATATCAAATTGTACTGCACATTATAGAAATTTTAGGTCTTCAGATGTCATCCTCTTTGTCTTTCTTACAGTTTTAACATAAGAGAAGTAAGCAGATATTCCCTACATCTAGCCAATAAAAAAGAAATATTTCAACTGTTGTATTTAGCGCTCTTTTCCTCTTTTTGAAACCAAAAAATGTTATCACTTCAACACCGTTGTTTTTCTCATGCAGGTGGAATCTGGAGAATGCAATTTAGTGGATTAAGGAGCGCTAATCCACATTATTAAACTGTGGATGCAGCAGAAGCTGTGAAACCCATCAGAAGCTTAGTTGTTGCTACATTCCAGTGTTTGGAATTGCTCTTATAGCAAGTTCTCTGTAGGTCTCTTTTGCTCTTACTGTACATAAGAATGGGGAGATTTGCCAAATCCTGACTCTCCTGCATGACAAAAGAGAACATGCCTTTTGATGGAAGGTCATTCAGCTACAGGGTGCCACAAAACAATACTGTACCCCACTGAATAGAAAATTTCTTCTGAGTCTTAATGAAAGCTTCCCATTAGGGAGCCTTGAAGGATCACCCTCCAGTCTTTCCATTTTGTTTACCAGACAGTGTTTGGTTGGCCAACAAAATGCATCTGTTTCCATAGTGGGGGAAGTTCTCTTTGTTCAAGGCAGAATCTAGGAGAACATTAGAAACTTCCCTTGAGCCTGGTCAAAAGGTCATTTATTGTAAGTAGGCATCTGTTCAACTTTGCTTGCCATTTTTCCCCCTAGGCTACCACTATTCTATTACATATGGTGAAATGTGGATGTAACCACTGAATACCTCTTGATCAGATAAAACTTAATCTTTGCAATTACTTTCCCCATAGGATATAGTTTTTATCTTCTGCAAGTGGTGAAATGTGGACATGCCCACTGAGGTTTTCATATCAGATCAGGCTTAATCATTTAATAGGCCAACTTTCCTTCCCTAATTTGAATCTACGTTTTTAATGAGATGGAGCTGACAACATTATCACAGAGATTAACTTTAAGTATAGAGTTCTTCACCGCTCACATGTCTTCCTCCTTTTTCTTCATCTCCACTATATAATTGTTAGTGGTATAATGAATTTCTGTGATCAGTGGAAGACAATTTAGTTGAATTCTTCTCAGAAAACTCAAGATTTTCTCTTGACACTGAATAAAACAAAAGTTGAAGAGAGAGAGACAATATGGTGTAGTGGTTAAGATATGGATTGGAAATAGGGAAAATGGGATTTTAGGCTTTCTTTAGGTGTGGATGCCAGCTGGGTGATGATGGAGGAAGAGGAGGAGGAGGAACTCTTGTGGATTTTAGAATTTTTTTATGGCTTTATTACCTTCCCTACTTAATAAATAGGACTAAATATTTTATTAAATAACATACAATACAAACAAAATGCACACTTTAAAATATCTGAAGTATCTATTTATCTGTTTGGTAGATACATAAGTATGTCCCTTGATTAAGATGTTAAAAGGAATTGTAATGCAATTACATGAGGGTGAGCATGTGGCTTTGAAGTTTATTATATTGTTGGATGGAGCACAGTTTTTAATCTTTCTTCTCAGAAAAACCAGCCAGTTTGCAGTTACTTTCTTTTTAGAACATGCTTTAAAACCATTTTCTTTTCAGATCTTGCTTTAATGTAGAAAACAGTTGGCTCCCAATGTTGGCCTTTAGTCCTCAGGGCATCATGTGAGAATAGGCTTCCACTGCTAATTGTGAAAACAGAATTGTTTGGCTGCAGGCTGATGCTTTGATAGATAAAAAGCTGTGTGACCCAACAAACACTGAAATGAAGAGGGAGGGGGACCTTGCAAAATAGTAGGGGCTCCTGTTGAAAAATATTACTCAAACATCCACCTTTTTGATGCCACAAAAGTAGTAAATAAGTAAGTAAGCTTTTTATTGCGGTCAGAGACCAAATTAAAATACACATAGAAGGGGAGTATATTTTACAAATATAGATAGATCATGTGACAGTATACCATCTACTACCTCAGATACAATCCGTACTGTCAATACTAGTGATCCTCTGCCGTAGGGGTTACCCGTCTCTTCCCTCGTTTTTTTTCAGCCACGACTGCAGCAAAATTTTTTGCCATCTTTGGAGTTATATTGGGGTCTGTGTCCTGGAGTAGGAAATAAAGGCTGAATAGATCAGGTGAACCAGGGAATCTCTGGGAAATAGGAGAAATGAATCTTGATCTTATGTCTCGGTAGTGGGGACATACGAATGTAATGTTCCATCAGTACGCTGACAACACTCAGCTGTACATCTCCACCCCAGGCCACCCCAACGATGCCCTTGAAGTGATGTCCCAGTGCCTGGAGGCCGTGCGGGCCTGGATGGGGAGAAACAGGCTCCGACTCAACCCTTCCAAGACCAAGTGGCTGTGGCTTCCGGCGTCCCGATATAGCCAGCTGGTGCCATCGCTGGCTATTGGGGGCGAATTACTGGCCCCCACGGGCTCGCAACTTAGGCGTCCTTCTGGATGCAGGGCTGTCTTTAGAAGAGCATATGACGGCCGTGGCCAGGGGGGCTTTTTATCAGGTTCGCCTGATACACCAGTTGCGTCCCTTTCTGGATCGGGACTCCCTACACACGGTCACTCAAGCACTCGTCACTTCCCACCTGGACTACTGCAATGCTCTCTACATGGGGCTCCCCTTGGGGTGCACCCGGAGACTGCAGTTGGTTCAGAACGCGGCCGCACGGGGGATTATGGGAGCGATGGGGCGCTCACATATAACACCTCTCCTGCACGAGCTACACTGGCTTCCTGTGGTCTTCCAGGTGCGCTTCAAGGTGTTGGTGACCACCTTTAAAGCACTCCATGGCTTAGGGCCGGGGTATTTGCGAGACTGCCTTCTGCCGCCGATAGCCTCCCACCGACCGACTCAAGAGAGGAGATGTTGGATTGCACCCAGAGGGGGGCGCCATAGGTGATAGCAGCTATCACCTTTACCCTGTAGACTTTTATTGCTGAGGGGATGTGATGGGCTCCCTCAGTATGAAAAAAGTGCAAGAGGGCATGGGTGGAAATCTTAGCCTTATTACAGAGAGACTTAACCTGCACAGGCCACCAAAAGTAGTCATTGCATCCATCCTCTGGCTGTGCTGACCAGATAGGTTGCCGGCTTTGAAATCAGGTAAAATCAGTTAGTGTTTCTGGTGATGGGGGGGCTAGAAGCAGTGGTGGGATTCAGCCAGTTTGCACCACTTCGGAAGAACTGGTTGTTAACTTTCTGAGCAGTTTGTTTTTTTTTAATTTGATTTATATGCCGCCCTTCTCCGGAGACTCAGGGCGGCTTACAATGCGTTAAGCAATACCTTTCATACTTTTGTATATTTATACAAAGTCAGCTTATTGCCCCCACAAACTGGGTCCTCAGTTTGGCAAACTGGTTGTTGGAAGAAATCATTAGGGCAGAGAACCGGTTGTTAAATTACTTGAATCCCACCACTGGCTAGAAGTGAGCAGGAAGAAATGTAGCATCCAGACCTATTTTACATTCTACAGGTAAAATTCCAGATGCTGAACTGGAAAACTTTGGGGAATATGGGCCAGAACCATATTTAATTGTCTGGAGAGGACCAAGTGATTTTCTGGATTGGACAGAGTGAAATTGGGATTTTTGGAATGTGTTGAATCACAGATACTGTGAAAGTTATTACAGCTATTGCATCTTGCATTCTCATGATTCACAGAGCAAAAGCTTGCAAACCAACTAATTTAAGGTAATGCATTTAATTTAAGTATCAAATCCTGGATAGAAAGCAAAGTTGAAGGGAGGTTCTTTATGATCAACATAATTTATTGATCCTCTCCTCTCTTTCATAACTGAGGGAAATAAAAATATGAATATACATCTGTATAGTCCTTGATGCTCTCTGAACTTGGTTTACTTGCAGACATTACATTACCCAACTGAGTAACATCTTCAGCTATACATCTGTGGTTGAGTCTACTTTTACAGTTGTTGCAATAATAGACTGCAGTCTTATCTGTGATTAACTAGCAAGAGCTCCCATTGAACTCAGCAGGATTAATTTATGAATGAGCATTCATAAAACTGACTTTTAAATCTATAGGAGGAAAAATAAATAGATTTCTTTGTTCTTTTCTTAATTATTACTTTTGCCCAAAGAGAAAGCTATATAGTTAATTAATGCATGAGTACATGCTGATTCCATTAATGTTTTTGAGGCATATCTATAACATCTTAGAACAGCTTGACTTCAGCCCTACTTATGGATCTGTTTCCTGGTTTAAATGGAGGAAAATGTACTTCTGGATTCAAAAATAGTCAGTTATTCTTAATAATGCTTTGTTTTTATCCTTTCTGATGCAACATCTCCCAGCTTCTTCCCATTTTAACAGCTATATGAGCAGCTGAAGGGAGATTTGATTCAAATGTAACAAGTAAGAAATGGAACTTAAATGCTTTCTGCAAAACTTAAGTCCATGCTTTTATGATTTTATGGTGTTATTACACAGATATAAGCTGGCCAGATTCTGCAATTGAGGCAGTTTATAAAGTAATCATAAAGGAACATTTTTGTAGCTTTATTGTTTGCAAATCAAAGCAGGGCCATTAGATGGTAGTAAAGAAATGATACTTCTGCTCCAATCTAATGGTTTTCTGCGTTTTAGCTGTCCAGATATTTATTTATTTATTTATCAAATTTATATAGCCACCCATCTCACTGAAGGCAACTCTTGGCAATGCATAACAATACATAAAAAAGGAAGTATAAAAACAGCAAATCTATATATATAAACGCAAAAACCACTCACGCTGTAATAACGAAATCTCCAGAACTGTAAAACCTACAACTTGAAATTTGCCACGTATGTTCCCCTTGGCTTCTAGGCAGTGGTGAAATCTGAACCGGTTTACTACCGGTTCACTGGCTGCGCATGCGCAGAGCGCACCATGCACCAAATGCAAGGTGTGTGCACAGTGCATGCCAAAAGGAGGCATGTGGTAAGTAGAACAATGCACAAAGGGGGGGGGTGATCAGCTGTGGCGCACAATCTTTTTTTTTACTTTTAAAAGCATTGCTTTTAAAAGTAAAAAAAAAAGCCTCTGACGATTGCGCTGCTCGGCCGAAGAGGTTGTAGAAAAAATGCATTTAAAAGGCTCTGACGATCCCAGCTGAGTTGCCTGATCTTTCTTTCCTTTTAAAAGCATTTTTTCTACAACCTTTTTGGCCGAAGAGGTACTTTTAAAAGAAAAAAAAAAGGCTCTGATGATCACGCGACTCAGCTGGGCATGGGAGGTGAAGGATTTTTGCTACCTGTTCTCTGAACTACCTGCCGCCACCACTACCGGATCAGGCAATCCAGTCCGAACCAGGAGCATTTCACCCCTGCTTCTAGGTCCTTACTAAGTAAGGATTTTTCGAAATGATCATCAGAGCATTAATATTTCCTATATTATGATTAACACACTCTGATGCTAAGGAGTTCTACTCCCCCTCCCTACCTAAAAGAAATCTGTTCCAAATGCAAAATACAAGCAGAGGAGAGGAGTTTCACTTTCAGTTTTACTTTCACAGCAGGAAGCAGCTTTAATACAGAACACTTGAACTAAGTCATGGCCAGGCTCCTTCCTGTCTCCTTGCTCACACAGCAAATACTGTTTCACTTTCCAAACAGCTCTCTGATGCTAAGGAGTTCTACTCCCCCTCCTTACCTGAAAAGAAATCTGTTCCAAATGCAAAACATGAGCAGAGGACAGGAGTTTCACTTTTAGTTTTATTTTCACAGCAGCAACCAGGGAATAGGATGGGGACACTTCTGTGGGGCAAGCCTGAGGGAGAGAAGGGGATAGGATAGGAGAGGCTTCTGTGGGGCAAGCCTGAGGGAGAGAAGGGGATCAGATAGGGGAGGCTTTTGTGGGACAAGGCTGAGGGAGAGAAGGGAATAGGATAGGGGAGGCTTTTGTGTGGCAAGGCTGAGGGAGTGAAGGGGATAGGATAGGGGAGGCTTCTGTGGGGCAAGGCTGAGGGAGAGAAGGGGATAGGATAGAAGACGTTTCTGTGGGGTAAGGCTGTGGAAGAGAAGGGAGATAGGATAGGATAGGGTTCTATGGGACAAGGCTGAAGGAGAGAAGGGGAGAGGAGAGGCCGATCATAAGTACTCATTAATTTTCAAGCTGTAAGTGTCGATTTATCAAGCCCAATCACATAGTTTCGTAGCAAAGCACAGGTATCCCACTCGTACAAATATAAAAACCATAGTAATAAATAACATAAAACCCCAAAATACAATCATAAATAAAGGGACAGTTCCCTTAACAATGGAGCCAGTTCTATGGAGCCCTGGTCACATAATCAGGTATTGAGGGCTTGTCAGAATATCAAAAGGGATGGGGCCAAACTAATTTTGACCAGAAGGATGTTCCATAAGGCAGATGGCAAAGCACAGAAGCACATCTCCAGGGACCCACTAAATGTAGATCCCTAGCTGGTAGTACCCAGACAAGCATGCCTTCTCTGTATGAGCTGATGGAGTAGTAGGTTGATGTAAATGGGGAGAAGCATTCCCTATGGCAGCATCTGTATATACTGTAGCTCAAAACAGTTATTTGTATTTTGTACTCAAGGGATGACTTCTATACACAGGGCCATGGGTGCCCAATCATGCGTGTTATTTTCTCTCAGTGAGCAGACATTAGATAGCCAAATGGAACAGGAGTGAGGAGGTTCTCTGGCTTATTTTTCCAATGTTATTTTGTTCTGTTTCTTTAGCTAGCTCTTGAGACCATCAGTCCTTGGAGTTGAATGGGCAGACTCAAATGTATGCATGCATTGGAAGGAGCCTTCTCAAGTCCTAATCATCCCCAAGTGTAAAGCACTGTATAGTTAGGAAGCAAGGTCAGCAAAGGTTAAGAGGATTCATGGAGAAAAGTGCCTTTCATGAAGAATTGCAAATGTTTATTTAAAAAAAAAAAGTCTTTAGAAAGTCAAGATCTTGAAAGAAGCCCTATGCTCAAATTTTGAGACCAATTAGTCTGCCTCATCCACATATGTGCCATGGACGTATGCCCTCTTGTCTTTGTTAAAGGCAAAAAGTCAAGCACTAATGCTCCATTGTGTACTTGAATAGAGCTGAAATATGCAAGGCAAGAGAATGAAATGATTTGGGGGTTATCTAGGAAATGCATGCTTCAAAGGAACCTGTATGGCAGAAGAAAAATAAGAAAAAGATGACTAACCGACTATTTAAAATATGTCACTATGTTTGTATAGTGGAATAGCACAGTATCATATGGTTTGTTTTAAATTATATAGGTTAATGGTGTTGCTATGGCTGCTAATTTTCCCAATTTCCCAATTTCTCAAAGCTGGATAAATAGACAGATGAATGGTTAGATGGATGGACAGATACCATGTTTCCCCGAAAATAAGACCCTGTCTCATATTTTTTTTGAACCCTGAAATAAGTGCTTGGCCTTATTGCCATGCGCTCAAAAGTCCAATTGGGTTTATTAATAAGGGATGCTTATTTTGGGGGAAACAGGGTAGATATTCAGGTAAAGGTTTTGTATTAACCAAGAAGTCATGCGCAAGGCAGCGTTTTAGGTCCCACACTTTTTTTTCTCTATATCAACGATTTATGTGATCAACTTAAAAGAATTGCATTCTTTTGGCTGATGATATAAAATTATTCAATTCCACAGAAAATTCTGTTGTTCTGCAAAGTGATCTCGACTATGTGTCTGAATGGTCATCTATTTGGCAACTTCAAATTTCGATTAATAAATGCTCTGTCTTACATATTGGTAAACGTAATCAGAATGTCAAGTATAAGCTAGGTGGCATTGATCTCACTGTAACAGTGTTGCTAAAAAAGCATTAAGAGTTGTAAACTTAATTTTGCGAAGTTTTTTTTCTGGAAACATTGAATTGCTAATTAGAGCTTATAAAACTTATGCTAGACCAATTTTAGAGTATTGTTCAAGTGTTTGGAATCCCCACCCCTGGCATCAGTACAATCAAGCAAGTTCAGAAGTACTTCACGAGAAAAGTCTTGCACTCTTCTGTACACAATACAATTCCTTATGCTACTAGGCTCGAAATTCTTGGTTTGGATAGAACTCAGAACTGCCTCGCTTGCGGTCAGACCTAGGTATTGCATACAAAATTATATGTAGTAGTTTTTTACCTGTAAATGACTTTTTCTGGTTTTAATCACAATAATACATGCACGAACAACTGCTTTAAACTCAATGTAAATGGTTCTAAACTTGACTGTAAAAAAATATGATTTCTATAATAGAGTTGTCAAAGTCTAGAATGCCCTACCTGATTCAGTTGTCTCAGCTACAAATTTTCACAGTTGCAGTCACAAATTGACTTCCATAGACCTTACTTCATACTTAAGTGGTCAGTAGCGGGGGCCTGCATAAGTGCACTAACATGCCAATCATCCCTGTAGGAATATTCCATATTATATATATATATATATATATGTATCCCTGGACAGAAATATTTGTGTCTATAATTTATTCAGGATTGTGATAAAGAGTTCAACTGAGATATGGCCTTGTTTCTTAGCTGTTGTCACCCCCAAGCATTGGTCACAGTTGATCATGGAGACCCCACTCTTCTTGCAATAAACGTTTATAGGAAGCTAAGCAAAAAGACAGTTACTCATCAAAGACCACCCACAGAGTCAAAGCTGGGCAGAGATTATGACATAAATCTCCATGGCTCATGTTCAGCAGCAAATCTATGCAAAAAAAAAAAAAAAAAAAAGCACTTTCTTAATGAATAGGAAGGTTGCCCTGAATTTTTGCCAGTGTTTTCAGGGTAAAAAAAATAGAGTGAAGAAGAGGACTTTTGTAGAAGAAAACAAAATTCAAAATTGCATACTTTTTTCATATGCTATTTGCTCTGCCTCTTCTTTCTTGATTTACAGCACTAAAAACATTTTTTAAAAGATTTTTAAGGGATTTATTGCTTTTTTTTTTAAAGGCAGTCCTAGCCATCATAATTCTCATGTGAACTCGGTAACTGGTAGCACACCTTCACAATGATCACAACAGTTATTTAATCATTTATTAGATTTCTATATTGCCTTTCTCCAGGAACACAAGAGTCACAAGAGGTAAACTACTTCCTCCTCCGATTTTTCTCTGCAACTTCAACCCTCTGAGGAAAGTTGGACTAAGAAAAAAAAAGATAACAAGCCCAAAGCCAAGTCAGCATTCACAATTGAGCCTGGAGCAGATCTAAACCTGGATCTCACCAGTTAGAGACCACGCAACAAGAGAGAGCTAATGTTTAATGCCCTCCCTCTGAATAATGATTGTTGCTATAATTTTCCTAAATATGTACCAGAATAATTTTTGGGGAGGTGACTTCTAGGAAAGTTATTTTTTTTCAACCAAAGTATTCTATTTTTGTAGGAACTTTGGTGTTCTCTATACTTGGTTGTTATCTTGCACATATTTCATTATCAACTAGGGCCGTGATGTGTAGGCTCAAGTATACAGTACTTTTCCCAGTTTTTTTGCTGTAATGCTTTCCCCAGACTTTTGTTTTTTGTTGTGAATGCTTTCCCCAGACTTTCTTTCCCCATTCCTATTTTCCATTTCCTCCTTTGCCTGTTCATATATCTGGTGATCTTACTTTTGTACACTAACTAGCAGTCAAAAGACTTGATGAAAACTCCTTAATGGCCCAACATGCAGACAAATTTAACCATAGATTCAACTGGGAAATTGTTAACATCCTAGATCCAACTAGATCCAAAACTGCTAGAGAATTCTTGGAACCCTGGCATTCAGATAAATCAGTCAGATAAATCAGTCATCAGCAGGCACACAGAGATAAACAACATTTACATGCCATCAAAAGAGACAATTAAAAAGCTAAAAGACCAAAATTCCTCCAAAACATCATTCTACGCAATACATTTATTTTTATCATGGAAATTCTCCCCAACAATAAAAATTGCAATTTCTCCCATCCTAGCATATCCTTGAAATCAGAGATAAACTATTGTAAATTTATATTTTACACTCCTGATATCCAATTGGAGAATTTAATGTAAAAAACTCTTTTTGTGTAAATGCATTACTTGAAGAACACTAGTGTGGGAATAAAAATACAGCAACCTTGCTACTCCCAAATTCCCTTGTTCCTATCACAATCTGCAAGGTGAATGCAAGGAACTATAGATCATTTTTGCTGCAATACTCACAAATGTGTTATATAATGCATGATGAGTAAAAATGCCATTTTTCTCTCAAATTAATTTCCTACACTTTACTTTTGATCTGAATTTTGTGCCAGTAATTTATGTTTCATTATATCCCCCTAAATATGTTTTGTTCTAGAGGTAGCTCTGGGTTCAAGAACATTTGGTGGGTCCATGAACTTCTTCTAGGGAAGCTATTGGTATATATAAACTGTGAACTCAGAGGAGCAAACAGCTTAGGTATTCATTCTATAGAACCGTGATGGTGAACCTATGGCACACGTGCCACAGGTGACACACGTATGCCTCTCTGCAGGCACACGAGCCCCCGCCCCAGCTGAGCTGTATATACATCCAATAAGAACAGGAAGTGCCTCACAGGAGCAGAGAGAAGTAAATCCTAGAGAGGCAGGAAATGTATCACTGAACAATGGAGATGAATGCTAGAGAGGAATAAAGCTGCAGATAAGGCAGACATAACACCTGTAAAAGCGTAGGCATGCGGGAGGGAGTGCAGGGGATCACACGTGCATACACGGGGTGTGGGGGGAGCTTGTGGGGTTGGCGCACGCATGCACAGGGGGTGTCATTCGCGCATTGTATTATAGGTGTGGGCACGCACATATGTGCTGTCATGCACGTGCGTGTGATGTTGGCATGCAAGGACAAAAAAGTTAGCTATCACTGCTATAGGATAACTAACCAGAGCTTCAGTAGTGCATTAAAGCTGCAATTTGAGACCAGAAAGAAAGAAACCTCAAGCCTGTGCATCCCAAATTGTATCCAGAGGACAAAGAGAGATAAAAGAAGCAAAAAAATGGGGTCAACAGTGCTCATGGATATCCTTTTCTCTATTATTTTGAAAAACATGTTACCTCAAGAAGAACCCAGGCAGGCAGGGACATGGATATTTGTACTGTTAACTTTTAAAGAATGTTATTCTTTTCTATTACAAATAAATGGATGCTAAGTTTAACACCAGGGGAGAAGAAGCAAGTTCTAGTTTATTCTTGTGGTCATGGTAGCATAGATGAATACCTTTATGTTAGTTTGTTTTTATGTAATATAATAGGAATACATCTATAAAGGGGGGGTTAATGGAGAAGAGCTAAATGCTATTGTATACACAAGTTTGTGTAAATGCCCCCTCCAACTGTAAAACCATTAACTCCATAATCTCTAGCATCATCATTAGAAAGCGTGGAGTGGATTATATATTTACAGGAGAGAGGGGGGACAATGTTAAGAACGGAGGTGTCAATAATTCATTGCTTAAAAGAGAATGGACTTTCCCAACATAATTTGTTCATTCTTCAGTTTAGAGTACTGCTTTTTCTAAAATGGGTGAGAGTCATGCCCTTTATAAAATGCTTCAGTTGGGGTTTAATTTCTGGTTAAACATTTGTTGCTTTCTTCTTCTTCTTCTTCTTTAATATAAGCCGTGACATCTTAGACAGCAGCACTAAGCTTGTTGGCTTATTCTAAACGTGCCCGAGGCAGAAATTTGTCAGCTATTTCAGAAGCATCGTGGAAATCAATACACCATGGGGGTTGATGCCTCTTCTTGAAGCCTCATTGGCGGTCGGTGAATGTAAATAAGTCTTGATTTCACAAAACTGTAAAATAATCATCCTGCAAATAAGCACTGTTGGAGTTGATAGAAGAATAAGCTCCGACCATTGATAGTTTACCCACAAAGGGAGAGTTCAAAGCCAGTCTCAAGAACCTATTTGTGTTGAGCTGACTGCTGGTTTTAAGTATGTGTTTGCTCTTTTCTTTTTTCTTTTTCCCCTGCAGACCAAAACATGCCTGATGTCTGGGAAGCCTATGCTTGCTTTAGCTGATTAAAATTAACGAGAAACTACATATGCACATGGTTCGGTCTAATAAGATTGATTTGTATTGTGCCTTTGTCCTGATCAAGGTTGGTCATCAAAATAAAATTGCTTATGTGTTAATATATGAAAGGGTTGGAGATGTGATGGTTAATTGTATCTGGGTTTTGATTGTGTAATGTTGGAAGAAAGAAGACTCGCTTATTATTGAAGAACGGATAAGATGCTATATCCTGTATTTGCTCGGGGAAGTCCGGGGAGGGGAGGAGGTCGGGGGAGGAGGGGGAGGAGGGAAGGGTAAACATGAGTAAAGAATCTGGAGAGATTCTTGGAGTTTACGTAACTGTTTTTTTTTTTTAAAAAAAGAGGTTGTTAATTTGTAAATGTGATTGTACAATCCATATATGGAAAGATGGCAAACGGTCTACGTTATTTTTGTAAAAATGTTTTTTGTCTTGTAAAACTCTTTAATAAAAAAAATTGCTTATGACATTGCCTCTTTCGAGTAGTTTTGCCTGAATTTTAAATAATTTTTAAAGCAATCGTTTTTTGTTTTTGTTTTAAAGGCAGAGTCACACATTTTATCACTCTATCCTAAACAGCTTTGCTGAAATGCTGAAGTCAGCCATTACCCAAACAGGGGTGCAACAGGGGCGGGTTCCAAATCCCGTTGCGACCTGTTTGCTTGTGTGCGCTCGCAGCACTACTGCGCATGTGCAGAAGTGTCCGGGCGGGTGGGTGGAGCCTCCCACCACCGCCGCTACTGGTTCGCCCAATCCAGTGCAAACCGGTAGCAACCTACCGCTGGGGTGCAAGGAACGAGTAGCTTCCCACAGACACTCCATTTTCTGTTCTTCTTAAGTGTTTTTCATGGGTAGCTAGTCAGCTGGCAACTAGAGGCAGAGAGGATGAACTCCTTCCACTCCTGTCAACCTGCTCCCATGATCAATGGCCTCTCTTTTATTGAGTTTGCATGCATGGTTTTGGGAGCTCCCTCTCCCCAGTCGTCATAGACAAGAAGCTGAACATTTAGGGAAGCTTATGTGGATGCATACCTTTGTGTCATTCTAAAGGTGAAAAATGTGAAACCCCAACTAAGTATGGGCCAGACCAACAGGCTTTGCCTACCTTGAAAGTCTGACCTGCCGACATGCAGACATTCATCTAGATTATGTTCTATTTCCAGGTAGCAAATTGTTTTGGATCATCGTCATGCGTAGAAGTGCTCAGAAGGGTTGTTTGTGTTTTGTCTAGAGTTGTGGGATGATGGATGTCAGTACTTTGCTTTTAGCAACCACAGCCATTCTTTACCCCCTAGATTTAATTGTCTTAATGCTCCCTCCTTTATTTGCCCTATTGAACCACACAGCTACTATGGTTTCTTCTTGCCCTTTACTGCTCCGTGTTCTATGATTCGTTTTGCATCACTGTTGTAGACTGCTGCAGTCTTGTTCCTTCAGACATTTTGATTTGTCCCTTCATTGGCTCTAATGGTTAGAGAGTTATAGTCCAAAATATTTGGGTTGGGACAAAACAACCAGCATTAAAACAAAAATCCTGACTATGAGGAAAACTCTTCTGTCAGTGTAGGCTCATATTTGGAATTCCTGTATATGTAATACTTATGAATGGAAGGGGATAAAATAGAGCCAAACACAGTTAATTGGAGAAAAAGCATCATTTTCTATTTTTTGGGGGGGGAAAGATGGTATCTATTTAAAAGGAAAATCATCCAATATATCTCTATAACCCTTCCTGTGCCTTTAACCTGTTTGTTTGGGGGCCCTCTAATCTGTCAACCACGAATCTCAGTCCTTAGTACATCATTGCGCCTTTAGGTCAAGTTTCTTTTTTTAAACTCCTGGTGGCTGCCTGATCCAGTCCAGTGGTGGGTTTCATAATTTTTTACTACTGGTTCTGTGGGTGTGGCTTGTTGGGCATGGCATGGCTTGGTGGGCATGGCAGGGGAAGGATACTGTAAAATCCCCAAAAGCGTTGAAGACGCTTTTATTTCATCAAGCTGGCCTCGCCTAAATCTTCTCCCTTTTAAGTGTAAATTTTAAATTTTTAATGTATTTTAAAATATGGGTATCTTAAATTATGGGTATTAATTCAGCCAAATTTATTTAATTCATTTTATTCGATTTTAAATTTTGTATATCTATGTGTTTTATTTCATGGCTGTGCACCGCCCTGAGTCCTTCAGGAGTAGGGCGGTATAGAAATTCAATAAAATAAATAAATTTCCTCCCGATCATCTGGGACTTGGGAGGCAGAGAATAGATGGGGGTGGGGCCAGACAGAGGTGATATTTACTAGTTCTCTGAACTACTCAAAATTTCCACTACCGGTTCTCCAGAACTGGTCAGAACCAGCTGAAACCCACCTCTGGTCCAGTCCCTTCAGTCTTCTTTTTTCAGAAGTGGTGTGCCCTTGCCTCCTTTCCCAGAGCTGCACGAAAGCTGGCTTTATGCCTAAGACATGACAAGAACTATCTCTTAAATTTTAGCTTGGTGCACCACACCAACCAGCTCTCCATAATTATATAGCTATGGTTTATCTAGAGCAAACATACAGATATAGGTATGGAAATTGGCAGCTGATGCAAAATTAAAAGGAGTCCCTAGGAATGAAACCCTAAGGGTAGGTGCAGAATCACAAATCACTCTTCAAATCTCTATTAACTCCCATCTCCCTTGTGGTTAATTCCTTGGTGTTGCAATTAGCGGGCTGCCATGTCAAGAAAACACAAAGTTGGGGAAGGGGAGATGTGGCCAATCTATAAGGTCTGTATACCTCAGCCCTCCATTAGCCTTTTCCGAATGGGCCCCCAATTTGATTTCATGTAGCCAATGAGCACAATAGCCAGATGGAGTAGGAAACACAGTAAGCATTTCCCAAAGCTTTTTCAAATGAATAGCTAACATTCCTTTATCTTCGTTTCCATAATGCATTCTCTCCCACCCACCCCCAACCCATAAATCAACTGATAATTGAGGTCTGTGAATGCATTAATATTCATAGTCAGGTCTGAGCCTTCTCTGGAGACCATCACCATTAACAGCCAAAAGCAAGCTACTGGTGAGGTTCTGACAGGTAATATTGGTCACAAGAAGAAACATCTGTGCCATTTTTAATTTGCTTGACAGAGTTCCCTTGGAACTAGCTCCTGAATGTTTTCTAAGCCAAGTGGCTCTCATTTCAAACCTCAAGTACCATCTTCCTCCTTCCCTCCCATGGTATGGTATGGAGGGAAAAAAATAATTATAAATGTACATATCTATATAAACAAATGCATGCACAGCACTGAAGAAAAATATACACTGAATTAATATACATTATGTGAACATAATAACCTAGGATTCAATCAACCATCAATAAGACCGAGTTATTTTTATTACTGACCGTCATTTCTTCTTTCCAATGTTTGCGTCCTCTATCTTTCTCTATTTTTCTAGGTTTTTTTTCCCCAACTCCTCCTTGTTCCACTGCCATGAGAATCAAATATAGTTATCCAATTTGTTATAGAGAAGGGTTGCCCAATCTCAGAATCAGTAGTTTCATAGCTGGGGTGGGGATGGATTTTCTTCTGGGTCCAATTTTGTTACCTGCAGGCTAAGAAGCTTTGATGATACAGCATGCCTTTCAGATGAACCTTTCAGACTGATTCACAAACTGCAACCTCTGCAGACTGAGGTTGTTAGCCTCCTCATTAGATTACTGCAGTGTGCTTTATTAGTGGAGCTGCCTTTGAAGATGGTTCAGAAAATGACATTTGTGCAGAAGAAAAGGTTCTTGCTGGGTTTTATAGTCATCTAAATCATGTCTTGGTTCTCTCTGGAAGACTTTCATTTGCAGTTCTATCCATTCTGAATCCATGTTGAGAGGGAGGGGGGAAACACTTGAACTGGACCAACAGGGCTCTTGAAGTTGCCCATCATTAAGTGAGAGTAGAACAGACACATTGCCCAGTTGATCACAGTCTTCATCCTATGGAGAGATGTATTATCTATCTCTTTCATTATAGTTGGAACTAGGCTCGCCTTTATGCATTCTTCTTCTGAGCGAAGTTTGCATTTACTTTGATTAAAAATCATTTGAACTTAGCTTTTAGGGGATAGGGGGGAAAGAAATAAGCCTGCCAGTCTAAGAGAAATGTCCATGGGATATTTCTTTGTGGGTCAATTCACCACAGGATTTTATCAGCCTAGCTGAACTTTGTTGGACACAGAGCAGAATAGTGCAAGTTCAGAGATATTTGATTTTGCAGATGTACTATAAAGAACAGAGTGACAGGCAAAGGTGCCAGCATGAATTCTACACTTGTTGAGGCTGTGTCATGGGGATGCATGGGAATGACTTAATTTTGTCACTGGCCTTTTAAAAATGAGGTTGATACACTACTCGACAGGAAAGATTGCCTCCCACTCATAGTCCTGAGTTACTAGTGTATTTTCAGCTATCTTTTAACAAACTAATGATTTACCAAACCAATTGTGCCGTGCTGCTCTCATTGAGCCCTCTAAGATATCCCTCCTTCAAAAGGAACCTGGTTTTCTAGTAACAGCTGGGGAAGTAATACCTAACAAAAGTCAGGCCTGTAGCCTTTAATTGGCAGAGATGGTTGAGTGGATTTTCACAGGTTCTGACATGACATGAAGACAACTTCTTTTGAGCCTTCCTTGAAAGAATAAGCACTATTTGGTCCAAGGATAAAAACAAGAAGGGAATTAATTGGATTGATAACATATTTCAGCTTTATTTTTGATCAAACTTAAATTGTATGATTTGTGTTTGTTAATATCGTCCCACCAATACAATCTTATTTTATTTGGAAAATCTTATCCCTCTCCATGCATTTGCTTGAATGCCTGAGGACTTGACATTAGATAGATCTCAGTGTCAACTGTCCAATTAGCAAATCCAAAACAAGGAAATACTCTCGGGAGAATTGAATTCCCAAAAGTAAATCTTTATTGGATACACCATGTTGGTACTGAAGAAACAAAACCAGCTTTTGGTTTCCCACATAAATGCTTGCCCTGTTAAACAATATTTTCTCCTTCTCCCCACCCCTGGTTGATTACATTGTCCAATTAAGAGACGGTCTTTTGTTATGAGAACGGTCCATTTCTTTCTCAAGCACCTACAGTGGTGACCTTGCTGGCTCCATGCCCTGACAATCTCTGCATACATTCTCCATGTTCCATTTCCCTCCCTCCATTTCATTGGCAAGCTGAAAAACATTAGGTTTGAAAGAAGCAAAATGGTTCAATCTTGACACCCAGGGCTTCACATGTTGGTCCTATACATAGATGGCCTTATCTCCATATTATTGGATCTTGTGCACTCTGTCCTTCCCCAACCTTGTAGAAAGAAGAGAAATTAGAAGGGGAACTATGCTTGTCCTATTTTCCTGAAGTCAAGCATAATTCATTGTTCTGGTCTTCCCTGGAATGTTCTGCCATTCTTTGGGAAAGTGGAAGAACATATATAATCAGAAAAGGTCAAAGAAGGACCCAGAATTCTCTATACACTGCATGACTTAACTTCTATTAAGGTTAAGGTTCAGAGTCAGAATCTCCCTGTGATGGCTGCTGGCCTCTCACTTCAAATATCTAATGAAGAGCCCATCATTTCTCTAAGTTGCATTGTAGAACTGCTGAAGAATTCAAGGTTGTGTGTAAAACTGCTCTTACTGTTAGGAGTGTTGTGATTTGGAAATTATACTTTATTGACACAAAATTATAGCCACATGACTCTGCTACCATATATTCAGTTCGCAATGATTACTAAACATCTCATTCATTTGATTAGCTGAGATATGTTTACATTACCTATTTCTGGTCTGGGTACCAATTTCTTCCTAGTTCAGTATCAGCTTCAGCATAGACTACTCCCGTCTGTATTTTTCTTTTCCAATCTCCTAGTGCAGTGCAGTGTTTTCAATTTTGGCATGCTGCTGAGGAATTCTGGGTGTTAAAGTCCACACTTTTTAAGTAGCCAATGTTGAAAAACATTGTCCTAGGGCATAGGAAAAAAGTGCTGTTAGTTTAAGAAGCCCAATCAGGAATCTTCCCTGAATAATACTATTGAAAATCAGCAACTTCATTAAAACACTGAAAAGTGTATTTTGTGATGTTCTTATCCTTGGAGGTCATAAATGAGCTCAAGGGGTTTCAAACTTGGTAAGCCTTTCCCCTAATCTGTATAATGTGTGATATTCTAACAGTAAAGAAGCTGGCCATTTTCTGATATTTCAGTTCTTCCTCCTCATGAGATTAATTCAAGGGTTTCATTAAAATGCAGTTCAGATATATTCCAATTAAATGGAAAAGAGGGAAATGAAACTGAATCTCTGAAGCATCAGGAATCTAAATCAACTAATAGTTAACAATGCCTTCAATGATTTATGTTGTTGTTACAGTTAAACATTAAATTTATTTTTAACTTCTACCTCTTTGAAGATTTTGATTGGAATGGATGAAATATTAGAAGTCCTGGATACACTTCTATGACCAAAGCTCATTATAGACTGACAATGCTAACTCTAGAAGCAGCAATAGGCAATTTGTGGGCTACAGGTTGGAAAACCTGCATTTCCTAACCCCAAAAAATCATTTTGTAGAAGTCCACCAAATTTGTACTACTGAAAGCAGCATCTGCAAGGAAGAATCAAAATCAGCAAGTTGATGGTTGGAGGGCAGTGATGGGATTCAAATTTTTCTACTACCGGTTTTGTGGGTGTGGCTTGGTGGGGCAGCACCTTGCTGTGAGTGACATCGAGTTGGCTATGCCCACTCTGTCACATGACCCCCACCAAGCCACGCCCACCAAGCCACGCCTACAGAACCAGCAGAAAAGGCAGCTCCTGCAGCCTGTCCCTTTATGGTCCCCCTCTTTCCCCAGTGTCAAAGTACCTTAAAGGGACACTGCAGTCTGGCTGGCTTCCGAGCAGCTCTGCTGCGATGCCATCCTTCCAGCGCAGCAGGCTGTTCTCCTGGTCGGGTCTGGCAATGGGGTGCAGCCGTGCACCAGCAGGCAATGGGGTGCATGTGCATGGCCAGCGAGAAGAACAGGGTGGCGACAGGACTTCAGGCCTCTTTTTCAGCCTGTAATTTTCGGTAGTTTTTGGCACAAGAAGCCTGCAGCCGCCACCTCTTTTTTGGCATGAGAAGCCTCTTTGCCAGCCAGAACTGAGCCGGCAGCGGCAGCTGGAGGTTCTTGAGCTGAAAACAGGCAGCAGCTGCAGGCTTCTTACACCAAAAACTACCAAAAAGTACAGGCTGAAAAAGAGGCTTGAAGAAGTCCTGTCGCTGCCATTGGTGCCCTGTTCTTCGTGCCAGCCATGCACGCACACCCCATTGCCTGCTGGTGCCATTTGCGGCCAGACCCAGCCAGGAGAACGGCCTGCTGGAAGTTCACCGGCCAAGCCTCGCCGGGGACCCCCACCAAGGCGCAGATGAGGGTGAGTGAGGCGGAGGGCGAGCAAGTGGCATGAGGGTGGAGGCCCCAGGGAAGGCCAGAGCTGAGGAATGGCACATTCCCTGACCTGACCAAGGTGAACAGTGGAGGCTCCAGGGCAAGGCCAGAGCCGGGGAATGGCACGTTCTCCAACCTGGCCAAGGTGAACAGCAAGCAGGCAGAGGCTCTGACCAGGACCTCAGGGAATGGTGCCTCCCTGGGCCTCGACCCGAGGAAAAGGATGAGCGGGCAGCATGTTTATCTTTGGTGAGCAGAACGGGCGAGGCGCAGAAGCAAGGTGATTAGCTGAGTCACATGGTGAAGGCAACATATATAAGGTGGGGTGGGGCGGGGGTGGCTGGGCAGGGCAAGCATGTGGGTGGGGGCAAGCAGTGACCAGGTGAGGATGGGGCCAGCCAAAGGTGGTATTTACCGGTTTGGCGAATCAGTTAAAATTTCCACTACCGGTTTGGCCAAACCGGTCTGAACCAGCTGAATACCACCTCTGTTGGAGGGTCACCATGCACTCTCACCAGTTGTGGGTTTCAATTTTGGCCGCTACCGATTCTCTTGTGGACATGCACACGCTCACGTGCACATGCAACACTTCTAGGCATGCACAGAAGCTTCTGGGCATGCACAGAGACATCCGGGCATGTGGGCAGAGCCTCTCACCACCGCAGCTACCGGTTCACCCGATCCGGGTCGAACCAGTAGCTACCCACCACTGACTCCCACTCAATATGTATTGACACATGTACAAAAGGCTGATATCACAACAACTCTCTTGTCAATTTTAACTCCTCACCCCCTACAACACTATTGACCTGCAATTATTTGGACATTTTTCTGATGAAATAAAGGTTAATATAAAAACTATTCTTTCTTTTTCAAAAAAACCCAAAAACAAACATTAACCAATAAATACATATGCCTATACAAGGTACTGGGGGTACTTTGTTGTTGCCACAACATCACCCCCATGCCTTCTGCAGCCCTCAGGGGCCAAAAATAATTAGGAAGAAAAAAGTTGCAGCCCATAATAAAAAAACACTTCCTACTCTTGTTCACACAGCTGATAACAACTATCTCTAATGCAGCATTGTCCTTTTTGTATTGTTCAATTCATCTTACTTTTTAAAATGTATTTGCAGTACAGTGCTTACTGCTAAGCAGACCTATATTTGTTAGGTTTTATCAACCAGTAAGAAAAAAAGTAACGTTTTTTGAGTTTTTCCAGTTATTTTATATACTAGTAAATATAACTTCCTCTTGATTAATTATTTTTCTGAATTGTTTGTTTGTTTTTATTGCCAAAGAAGCAGGAGTTTGAGGACATTTTTGTATTTGATTTTTCTTTCTATCTTTTTATGTGTCTGCCCTGGCAAAGACATCCTATTTCCAAGTGGTGTTCTGATCCATAATCCTCTTTGGAATCTGTGCCTGGGCCTTCCAACTAATGGAACATATGAACATAAGAAAGGCTAACATTTCTTAAAGCAAACAAAGGTGCTACCCAGTATATTCCTCCCTTCCACCCTCCCTCGCAGGTGAATCCCTCTAGAGCAGTGTTTCTCAACCTTGGAAGCTTGAAGATGGGTGGACTTCAACTCCCAGAATCCCCCAGCCAGCGCTGCTGGCTGGGGGATTCTGGGAGTTGAAGTCCACCCATCTTCAAGCTACCAAGGTTGAGAAACACTGCTCTAGAGAAATACCCACCACTCTTTCTTATGAACATACAGAGAGCTGTTCTCATCCTTTGTTCCATTTCTTGGCCCTTGCCAGTTGGGTCATCTTCACAATATTGTCTGTGGAAATAACAGAGAGGTGGAAACAAAATTTGCCTGAACAGATGATTAGGGGACTGGAGGCTAAAACATATAAAGAACGGTTGCTGGAATTGGGTATGTCTAGTTTAATGAAAAGAAGGACTAGGGGAGACATGATAGCAGTATTCCGATATCTCAGGGGTTGCCACAAAGAAGAGGGAGTCAAGCTATTCTCCAAAGCACCTGAGGGTGGGACAAAAAGCAATGGGTTGGAACTAATCAAGGAGAGAAGCAACCTAGAACTAAGGAGAAATTTCCTGACAGGACAATTAAGGACCCGGTTTGTGGGGGCAATAAGCTGACTTTGTATAAAATAGAACACCGCTTGGGGGGGGGCCAAAAGCCCTACTAAGCAGGTATATACAAAAGTATGAAGGCTATTGCTTAAAAGCATTGTAAGCCGCCCTGAGTCTCCAGAGAAGGGCGGCATATAAATAAATGAATACATAATAAATTAAATAATAAATAAATAATCAGTGGAACAACTTGCCTCCAGAAGTTGTAAACACTCCAACACTGGAAGTTTTTAAGAAGATGTTGGATAACCATTTGTTTGAAGTGGTATATGGTGTCCTGCCTAAGCAGGGGGTTGGACTAGAAGACCTCCAAGGTCCCTTACAACTCTGCTATTCTATTCTATTCTATTCTATTCTATTCTATTCTATTCTATTCTATTCTATTCTATTCTACTTACTGGAATTGTGTGTGCTGATATACAAGAGGGGCGATGCAGTTTCCAGAGTGGATAGCCAGAGTGGATAATCTGTTGCACCCAAATCAATGCAAGAAGCTAGGAATCTTTAGGTGTTATGGTTTATATTCCCATGGACCATCAGTTTGCTTCCAGAAGAAATCACTCCCTCTATTCTTACGGGCTATTTTGCGTGAAGGTGGACAGCCTAGAGCTGTGCAAAACTACGCATCACCCAGCTTCAAGCACTGTACCAGGAATGTCTGCATGGTATGATTAAAACATCAGGATGGAAGCTGTGGTAGTGAGATCAAAACTCTGCCTGTTTTTTATGTGCATCTTGATTTTGTTTTGGGTTTTTTTATCATCCCTTGCAGACACTTTTGCACTGCACAATCCTTATCTTTGAAGAGCAATGTGAAACAGCTGCATTGTTTTGCTTGCGCTTCTGACTCCCTCTGGCCCATCCAGGAGTGAGAAAAAAAAAAACTTCTGCACAGCCATTGAAAAGGCACACAAGCATTTTCTGGGGCGTCTAGAAAATTCCACTTAGAACTACACTTGAACCTCATTTTTAAATGGTATCTTCCAGTTTGGGAAAATGAGCTCAGACAGAAGTAGTAGGATAACAGATATTTGTAGAATTATGCCTCAGTGAGTTTAATGGAACTTCCTTCCAAATAAGCAGGTGTGGGATTCTACTCTAAATTGAGGAGTTTTATAAAAAGAATATCTGCTTTATTAGAATTATTAGTCAAACGTGTTACTCATGAAATGGGTATTATTGCTATTTTTGCTAATGACATTAATCAGGTGGTGGTTTTGCATAATGCAACCTGTCATTTATTTCAAGGTAGTTCTGCCTATTAGAAAGCAAAGGCATATGATTTCATAATGAAGTCAAATAATTTCAAACAATTTAAATAATAAAGTCAAACAGAACATAATTATGTATAATCAAACACGATGAAAAGACAAGCCAGAGGAAAACTGGTATCTGGGCTGCAACTTGACTTCAGGAGAGAAGGAAGGGAAGAGGCCGAGATGACATCTGTAATTGCCACCACTGCTGATCTGAAAGGCAATTTTGCAGGGTCAAAGGACACATTGTTTCCCTCGGACCTTTTGGAAATAAAGCCGAACAGTCTGGTCAGGCACATTGACGGGGGTGTAATCCATTTGTTTTCCCCATAGGGCAATCATTCAATCAAGACTTCATGAAGCCAGACTCAGCCATAATATCAGCCCTTCACCCTTATTTGTAGATAACATCTGATGGGAACTTGGCTGCCATAGTAACTAACAGAATACAAATTAAATATGGTCTTATCAGGGCTTTGCCTTTTCCTAACAATGTCTTAAATGGTTGTGTTTTGCACTGATGTCTTCTCTCTCATTTCACGGTAGGATAAGTGGCCAGGTTTGCACCACTGAGTTTCTACCTTCAGTAAAGTTTAGCTCTTTGTTGCCTAGGCCATTTGTCTCGTCAACTCGCAAGATTCGTTTTTCTCACCGTGTGCATGTATACATCCAAACTAGACCGTGTTGTTTCTCTGTGTTACATAATATATGTTGGTATATACATAATTTTGTATTTATTTATTTATTTTGTCACGTTCATGTAGTGTATGTTGGAGGTAGTGATCCTTTGAGAGCTGTATGCAACAAAACTTCATTTTAATGTATGCTGCTTAGTGTACATTCAAAGTGACAATAAAGTTATTGTTCCCTTCCCTTCCCTTCCCTTCCCTTCCCTTCCCTTCCCTTCCCTTCCCTTCCCTTCCCTTCCCTTCCATTCCATTCTATTCTATTCTATTGTGTCGGCTGGCGACACTCAGGGGGAGGGCCTTCTCTGTGGGAGACCCAGCCCTGTGGAACGAACTGCCCACGGAAATACGTAAGATCTCCGACCTCCGGGTGTTTCGTTGTGCACTCAAGACCCTGTTGTTCCGCCAGGCTTGTCTATCAACATAATAATCTTAAATTGGGTTTTAAATTTCTGGGGTTTTAAATTTGAGCCAAATTCATTTAATAATTTTAAACTATTTTAACTGATGTTGTCTTGTGTTTTAATAGGCTGTACACCGCCCTGAGTCCTTCGGGAGAAGGGCGGTATAGAAATAAAATTATTCTTATTCTTAATTATTCTATTCTATTCTATTCTATTCTATTCTATTCTATTCTATTCTATTCTATTCTATTCTATGTTTGTGGTATATATTGTATGTTTGGTTGTTTAGCTTGATACTTTTCAGTAAAATAGTCAGACAATTCAGTGTCAGAGGTTGATCTTCTGAATACAAGAAGTGAAACAATTCCTTTTGTTATTTATTTGAATAACAACAACAATAACAACAGACTAGAATCTGGTGAACAAAGCCTGAACTGCCATATACAAAATTGCTGTACCATACCAATATTCTACAGATAGTACTTATTTAATATCCACTCATTCCATGAATGTTGAAAGCCACCATGATGATGAACAAGGAGTACATATGATGGGTCCTCCTAGTTACAACGATTGCAGTGTTCCTATAATCATATAATCACAATTCGGATTCTTGGCAACCGACTCACAATTATGATATTGCAGTAGTGACATGACTGACATTTGCAACCCTCACTGCCGGCTTCCAACAAGCAGAGTCAATGGGGAAGCCAGCGGGAGGTTGCAAATGGTGATGCAGGATGCTGCAACCAGATGGGATTTGCTTAATGGAGGCAACTGGGACTTCTGGAGCTGCCATTATAAATTGGCAGTCATGTGACATCATACCTTACAGCTGCCTCACTTAGCAATGGAATTCCCTGTCCCAATTATTATCGATAAGCAAGGACTACCTGCATTATCATCTTTCTTCAGACATGGCTTAAATAAAGAACAATGTTATTCCTGACATTCTCAAATCCAGATTCTACATTCCACAATCAAGACACATTAAAATCGAAATGATTCCTATCGTGAAAGAAAAAGTTGTATGCACATAAAGACACATACACATAAAAAAGAAATATATGTCAAACACTTTGTTCCATTTTTTTTGTAAAAGATGGAACATACAATCTTTTTAAAAGATATAGATTTTATCAAATGTATCTTGAGAATGTATACTTAATATTATGTCTGATTATTCATTTATTTCAGGAAGAGGAGGAGGAGGAGATAGTTTCCATCTCCAGCAAATAGAGAACAGTATTTCTTATTGTTTTTTGCACACTTTCTCAATGAGTATCACAGAATGAATGCATGGCTTTTGTTAAAAGAATATAATTAAATGGTTTAAACTACAATAGGAAATTGGCCAAATTACTGTAAGTTTGAATCTCACCAGGCTCAAGGTTGACTCAGCCTTCCATCCTTTTTAAGGTAGGTAAAATGAGGACCCGGATTGTGGGGGCAATAAGCTGACTTTGTATAAATATACAAAAGTATGAAGGCTATTGCTTAACGCATTGTAAGCCGCCCTGAGTCTCCGGAGAAGGGCGGCATATAAATCAAATTAAAAAAATATTTGTAATATAGATTTTTTTAAAAAGAACCTAATTCAGCAGTGGAACACATACATGGTAAAGAAAAGATTCCAAGATCAAGTACACCTCAGAAAATATCCAGTCTTGGAAAACCACTGCCATGGAGTACAAGTGAGGATCCAACTCATGGATGATTCCCATCAAGAGTTACAGATGTTGCAAGTGATATAGAGACAAGATGTTGGTGCCATTTCTGAACAGGAGGAGAAAGTTCCAGGGGTTTGAAAGTGAATCTGCCTATTTAGTTCAATAAACTAAAACCAAGACTATTCCAGAGCAGATGGTGATTTTTTATATAAATCACCATGAGTAATTTATAGCATTTACTTATAACGAGAGCTTTATCTGGACAAAATGGCCAGAGTTGCCACAATACCTGAAACGTACTTATCATGAACCAAAAAAGAGAGAGAGAGAGAGAGAAAGAGAACCTGATTATTGTGAGCTATTATTTCATTCCATGGAAATGGTTTTTATTGCTGATTTACATCTTGTTTGTTCAGTAAATATGAGCAAAGACAAAAGGAGTATATTGCCAAACATGGAGAATCTATAATCTTTTCATTTCATTAGAAATAAAGAAAAGAGACAAGAAAATAGAATGTAAATAGAACACAGTGAAGTATGAAGTGATCAAGTTAATGCAGTGTTTCCACATTTAAAATTGACACACGCCACTGATTAAAACTAGCAATTCATTTCCAAACTTATTTACTTGGAATCCAACCCAATTAATTTCAATACTGCTTCCTTCAGAGCATATAAAACAATAATCTAACACCCTCACCTTAAAAAAAAAAAAAGTTAAAGTTTTAACTACACAATATAATGCTTCTCAATACATCAAAATGGATTAAAAAGTTTCATATTTATGTTGGGCATCTCAATTTGAACAATATATTTCAAAATGGGATGTTCAGTGTTAGATTGGCACAGGGAAAAGAATACGCGAGCAGCAAGTGGTCCGTTCAGCACTTTATTTAGAGGGAAACAGAACAGCCGGCTCGCCTTATAAAGGGAGTCGGCAGGCAAGCTGGCCAATGACAGATTTTCAAATCTCCCGCCGGTGGACTAGCCAATCCGGCGGGGATGCCCATATAAGGACATAACAATCAGCAGCTACTCATACTGACCAGAGCAGGAAATAAGCATGTTTTAATCCAAATTAAGCAGTTCTGATTCTGACAGATTCTATGGGGCAGTACACTATAGGTAGGCCTGGACTTACATCCACAATTGAGCCCAAAATTTATGTTGCCAAGTGAGAAATTTGTTAAGTGAGTTTGACCCAGTGGTGAAATGTAAAATTTGTTACTACCGGTTCTGTGGACGTGGCTTGGTGATGGTGGTGGGGTAATGTGACTGAGTGGCATTGCCAACATTTTTTTAAAACTTTTAAAACCATTTTTCTACAAGGAAGAGGTTGTTTAAAAATGCTTTTAAAAGCCTCTGACGATCAGGCAACTCAGCTGGGATCGTCAGAGGCTTTTAAAAGCATTTTTTCTACAACCTCTTCGGCCAAATAGGTTGTAAAAAAATGCTTTTAAAAATAATGTTAAAAAGCTGGGCATAGGGGTGGGGGCAGGAATTTCTGCTACCGGTTCTCCGAACCACCTGCCTCCATCACTACCAAGTCAGGTGATCCGGTCTGAATCGGGAGCATTTCACCCCTGGTTTGGCCCCATTTTACAGTTTTTCTTGCCACATTGTTAACTGAATCACTGCAGTTGTTAAATGAGTAACAGTAACAGTTGTTAAGTGAATCTGGTCTCCCCATGGACTTTGCTTGTCAGAAAGTTATAAAAGCTGATAATAACATGACCCTGAGAAGATGGAATTGTCATAAATGTGAGTCAGTTGTCAAGCATCCGAATATAAATCATGTGACCATGGGAACATTGCAATGGTCATAAGTGTGGAAAATGATCATAAAGAACTTTTTTCAGTGTCTTTGTAACTCCGAACGGTCACTAAATGAATTATTGTAAGTCAATTAGTTGCACTAATACAGTTCACAAATGACTTCAGTCTCTGGCGATATTGACTAAAAATCCAAAATCAATAACAACTTTTAACTTACTTTAATACATGCAAATTCAGAACAAACACAACTGTCTACCATATTATTCAGGCATGCTGAATTCATTGGAAATTGAATGGAAATTCCTCTTGTAGCAATCAAGCCTCAGCCGTTCTATTACGTGAAAATGACATTACTTATGGAGCCTGTGGGCTAGATTAAGAGGGTGACACTATTCTATTAATGCTCTAAAATAGTTAATGAAGAATTCATTAGAAGATTATAACCTTGAGGCCTTTTTCATTAAAGAAGATGGAGGTTTTCCAATCAGTTATATTTTGCTAATTAGTATTGTATTTGAAAAATGGCTATGTTTATGGGCCTAATGTAGTAAATCCCACAGGCCACCAATTTGCAAATTGAGAATAAACAGCAGCGTTTTCTTCTTTATTATACTTTCAGTGTTTTTCTTTCAAAAACATCAGCCTCTGCAACGTACCAAAATAATGCCAAAATTATAGTACGGCCACTACGATTTCATAATGCAAGCAGCGCAGTTGCCTATTTGTTGCCTGATGGAAATCATAAATCACAGCATTTGCATTATGACATCCTTACACATTTCTTATCATTTGCTCCCCACCCCAAATTTACTGACTGAAGAAATCTATGTTAGAGACAGTGTTTTGACCTTAGGAAACATGTTCACTGAAGTACCTCATAACAATAAAATTGTTGGAAGAAATTTAAAAGCAAATGATTAGATGGAATCTCTGAGAAAGATTCAAGTATTTCAAAGCAGGTTATAACTGATCAGCGATAAATCAAATGTCTGGTTAGTGAGGAGTTGATTGGGCTAGTTTTTCTAAGTTCTGTAAAAAAAAAGAAGAAGAAGAAGAATAGAGCCAAAGATCCAACATTAAGCACCCAAAAGATAAAGCAACAACACCTATAAATTCTGAGGATAAGCACAGTTTCATATAGCACATGACAATATAATAAGATTTACAACAGAAGCCAAATATACACCCATTGACTAAGACACTCTTTCCAACTTGGGTGCTTTCCAAATACATTGAGGCTGAACTTGCAGAATTCCCACCCATCATGGCCTTTTGTGTTGCTGAAGGTGGAAGGGACTACAAATATCATCTGCAGCAACTTTCTGCAATGTGTGTGAAAATCAATAAACTATCCTTGACGGGTGATTAACATAATAACAGAGTTGGAAGTGAGTTAGTTGTCCCATCTATTCTTAAAAACCTCAGAAATGGAGAACCCACATCCTCTACAAGTGACATATTTTTCGGCAAGGCCTCACAGCAAGGGTGGGTTCTACTTATCTTTTCTACCAGTTCGCAACAGGAAGCTTCTGTGCATGCGCAGATCATCCATGATGACATCTGGGTGGGTGGGCGGAGCCTCCCGCCGCTTTTACTACCGGTTCGCAAGAACCGGACAGAACCGGGAGCAAACCACCACTGCCTCACAGTGAAAACCTGGACTATGGAATAATACACATTGAGGCCAAACTAAATTTTGTGGACAGTCTTCAAGGATCCAATTATTACAACTTGGAATGGATTAGACATTCTCAGATCATGTGTTATTGTTGACAACGATGATGATTAAGTGGATTGAAGCAGAGCATGAAGCAAAGAACTTCATTTTTAAAAAGCTCAAACCCAGAGAATGAATTTATGAGCAATCTGGAGAAGAGATGAGGTAAACTCTGTCATAGAAATGAGCACCTCACTATGCTTCAGTTGCTTCTGGATTGTTTAACATGTACACATTTTAATCTCATATTTTAAATTATATGTCACATAGTGTATAGTTTGCCTTATTTTAATTGTGATGCTTCTGACACAAATAAACTAATCATTATGGTGTCCCCTTTTTCAACTGTATCTCCTAGAAGAGGAATGCAAAACTATTCCAGAGATGATAAGATGGTTGAGAACTCTCCCATTGTCTCAAAAGCCAGGGCCAGAAATAAGAAGAACATATTACAGCAACCTAAATTTTGCTTAAATGTAAGGGCAATGTATATAAATATTAATTTACACACATCAGTCTGATCTCCAGGTTTAACCTTACAGTCTAAGCTACTGTGCCGTGCCAGATTTAACAGAGAGACCTGGACAAACTATTGCACATGGTTATCAGTGACCTATGTATAAGGCAGTGTTAGTCCCTTCTGAATGTCTCATTGTGAGAAAGACTGGTGTGATACAAAGCAAGGTAGGAAATTAAAAAGACAGCAAGATTCTGCTCTTGCCTGAAGTGCCATTAGTGCCTCAGCTGGGCAGCTGTCCAAAGATGCCAGGAGATGATGCCTACCTTGCTGCCAAGAATGACTATAAACTCTGTGACTCCTTCAGGCACAATTTACTTGGAACGGGTCCCATGCCAGCCCCAGTGATGCTCTCACACAACTTTCATATCAGTTTCCCTGCAGTTCAAAGAAACCTGAATCTCACCAAGCTTGAAATGCAGTGGCACCATACAAAGTGTTAGCTATGTTTAAACTCCATAGAATGAGCTGGATCTCAGAAGAAAATTAAAGGCATAAAATAATCTGTGGACACCGTTTTACTTACCATTTTCCTTTAAAAAATTTCCATGCAATTTGCTCTTGCAAAGGCTTCCAGTTTGAGCAGTAAAATATTTTACGTATTGAGCTAATTGCTGGTCATTTCATTTCTAATAAACAGATGTGGAAAAGCATTTTCACACCTTGCTGCAATTAACAGGATGCGGTATCCAGAACGTTCTTACCAGAAAACATAGTAACTTTAATTCAAATCTACATTAATGCTATATTAAGATTATTAGATAACCTGATGTCTATGAGGAACTTTCTGGTGCCTACCAGACTGCCTGCTCCTACCTGACTTTTTAGAAGCATTACTTCATTTTTTTAAAAAGAAAGTAAATCAAAAACTGGCATGCTGCTAAATGAAGCATTAGCCTCTAGCATCATCTATAGAATATTGTAGGTCTCTGTAACCCCAAAAGAACCCCAAAAGAAAAATTGTGGGTGGTTTCAGCTGAGGACTATGTTTGAAAATGTGCCTATTTGCTTAGAGAAAATGCAAAGTATCAGCTGAGTATCAAAGAATATACTTATGAGATATTAAGAGAACAAGCAAAAAGGAACAAGCTTACCTACTTGCTTTCTGGGTTCCATAATTGGATGCACTCACATAAATTCATAGCAGATTAACAAAAAAGTCTCCAAATGTTGCCTATATCTAGGTGTATTCTGGGTCACAAAAGCCCAAACATGTCAAGATTCAAGACAAGTAGGGAAGAAGGAAAGAGGGAAGCCTGGTATAGCACATGCAGAGAAGCTGTGCTAATTGAGGTAGAGTGATGGCCATTAATCAGGCAAAATAGATCATGGGTGATCTGATCAGACCTATTAAATATGGCCAGTGTGGACAAATGCACCAACTATTGCTTTTTATCTGCTCTAGCAAAAAATATTCATGGCTGAAGCAGAGAAGGTTTAAGAATCCGAAGGAAAACATCACACATTGAGGGTTGAGTTCCCTGCATTTTTTAGATAATGCTATGACTTAAAGAGATTTTAGTGACAACATGATTCCCCCAGAGGTGAAATCCCCCTGGTTCTATCCGGTTTGTCGAACTGGTAGCGGCAGTGGCAGCAGGAGGCTCCGCCCACTGGGATGTCATTACGCCCTGTTTTTTACCATCTGCGCATACGCAGAAGGTTATGCGCATGTGCAGAAGAGGCGCGCACACGCATAGCGCGTGCACGCTCCCGCACCCGAACCGGTAGCAAAAGTAAGTGGATTTCAACCCGCCCAACACTGAGTGAGTGCCTTGTGAAAGCATGTCAATCTGGCTCTAGGAAGGGAATGAGAACAATAAACCTTTAAGGGAGAAGAAGAGATTACAGTGTTCCATGAAAGTGGAAAACATGAAAAAGAAACTCAAAATAACTCGTATTCCCCTCCCTGGTTTTGTCTGGTAGAAAATGAGACATGGAGAATATTTGGCAAGCTTTCAAGAATCTGTTATTTAGGATTAAAATTCACATTGTGTTGTAATTTAGAAGAGAATGATCATAAAATGTTATACTGTTGGTTTATAACACCAGAGAAAATAGAAAAAAGAGAAAATAGAAAACATGTATCAAGACACTTTTAATCAATGCTGGAAATTTGAAGAGCACGAAGAGACATTTTATCATGTATGGTGGACTTGTGAAAAAGCCAAAAACAAAAAAACAAAAACCCGAACACACTTATAATAGAAAGAAACTGTTCCAGAGGGCAGATCTAGGGACAGAGTAGACATGCTTCTGGTTCTGAAAAGATGTCATTGTTTGATAGATGGGAACTAAAGGATGCTTACTCTTCCAAATTTTATAGGATCAGCAGATACTGCAAGGGAAAAAGATGGTCCCTCAAATAACAAGACCCAGCTTCTTCCTTAATAATATATTTTCCAGGTTTGTTTATAATTTTTAAAATGCAATGTTGGGTAGGCTAAGACTCCCACCCTACTTCCCCAAGACTGGGGAAGCAATCATTTACATTTTCCCTAAATACAAATTGTAAACTGACAGCATCACTTCTCCCACTAACCAATGCATTTCAGTCTGCAAGATCCACTTTAGACTGACCTTGCACAAAAGGTCACATGACTTTAAAATCTGGTTTGTTTTTTGAGTTGCTTCTCCATCCCTTGGGTTTGTAACATCCTGCCTGCTCAAACATTCTGGAGAATTCGAAATCTCAAACAGACTTATATGTTATTTTCATGGATCCCAGATATTATCCACTATTGTATGGATGTTATAAACACTAAGGTATTACTTAAGAAGTAATTTGGTGTAGTGGTTAAAGACATTGGACAATGTACTTTAATCCTCCCTTATGCATAAAGTCAGTTAGATCAGGGGTCTCCAACCTTGGCAACTTTAAGCCTGGTGGACTTCAACTCCCAGAATTCCCCACCAGCTGGCTGGGGAATTCTGGGAGTTGAAGTCCACCAGGCTTAAAGTTGCCAAGGTTGGAGACCCCTGAGTTAGATGACCTTGGGCCAGTTACTGTCTTTCAGGCCTAGGAAGAAAGCAATAGCTAACCATTTCTGAAAAAAACTTTGCCAAGAAAATTGCAGAGACTTGTCAATCACCAGGAGTCAAGACTGACTTGTAGGCATACAATATCATCATCATCATCATCATCATCATCATCATTTGTGCAGAAACAGGAAAGAAATATACTGTACTACTGTTCTAATTATGGCTAATAGGAGTGGATTGAATCTCCCAGCTTCTGCAGTTGGCATAACAAATAGCAGTAAATCTTCCCACCTTGTCCAGTTCCCATCATTTCTATTTTTTTAAAAAAATCAAAAATGTACTTGCATAGAATTCATGAAACCTAACATGCAGCATGGCTTTGGGGATATGCAATAAATGCTCTTTTAGGTGACATTAATGTGCCAAAAATTCCTGGAACATGTCAGGTTTCAGATATCATCCTATACAGCTCTAATCCATCTGACCTTTGTCCACAATAATTCTTCCTGTCTTTGCTGCATTCCATCTGCTTCCTTCTTGGACTGTCTTCGAACGGTTAATCATGAGCATGGAGTTCCACTCCATTTGCATTTAGTAGAAGAAAAAGGCAGATAGGCTGAAACTAAAAACGAAGAAAGTGACCCAAAATAAAAATATCAGCTTGTGGACAGACCTGTTTCAGGGTTCAAGAACTTGAGGACTGGTGGTGTTTTTTTGGGGGGTTGTTGTTGTTGTTTTGTATTGTTAAAACAGCGAAATACAAATGAAAAAAAAACTGTTACGTGGTGCAAGAGGATTGTTTTTGACATCACAATCAAATTTGGTTCTAGGCCCAAAAGATTCCCCCCTCCCACTCCGATCTTTAAAGTTTTATAAATCCTATTATATGATTAACCATCAGCATAAATTATTGACAGTGCTTCACTTTTGGGACTCTTTTCCTAAAAAATTGACTTGATCCTATATTTATTGGATTAACACACAAGTAAAATATTCTGTTGATTGATTTTTAAATGTTTTATTACCTCTCTCTGGATGTTGCAAAATTGGTGAGTTATTTCTAACCTAACCTTTTTAAATAATTTGATATCATTCAATTCAAAAACGTCTTAAGAAAAACTGATCAGTAGAATCATAGAATCATAGGCTTAGAAGGGACCTTGGAGGTCTTCTGCCCCTGCCCAAGGCATAAGAATTTACACCACCCTGGACAAATGGATATCCAATCTTTTCTTTATAATTTCCAGCGATGGAGCACCCATAACTCTGGTTGGCAAGCTGTTCCATTGATTAACTGTTCTCACCATCTGGAAATTTCTCCTTAGTTCCCAGTTGGAGCTCTCTTTAATGAGCTTCCACCCATTTCTGCTTGTCCTACCCTCAAGTGTTTTGGAGAATAAGTTGACCCCCTCTTATCTGTGACAGCCCCTCAAGGCAGCTATCATGTCATCCTTCTCTTTGTTAAGCTAGACCAGGGGTCAGCAACCCACGGCTCTGGAGCCGCATGTGGCTCTTTCATCCCTCTGCTGTGGCTCCCTGTCACCACCACAATTTTGAGAGGAGCTTCCGGTTATGGGGAGGAAAAGTACAGCACACCAGGAAGAGACTCTATGACAAGGGGCGGGTTTTCTGGTCAGCTCCACAATTGATAGGGCTTTCAGTTAGGACAGGTAGAGGAAAAAGGATGCCGTGCTAGGAGGAGACTCTATGGTAGGGGAACTGGACTTCCGGTCGGCTCCAAAATTGAACCGGGGACTTCCGGATAGGACCTTGTGGCTCTTTGAGTGTTTAAGGTTCCCGACCCCTGCAACCTTAAACACTAGGTAGACATACCTAGTTCCCTTAATTGGTCATCATATGATTTATCCCACAGATCCCTGATCATCTTTGTTGCTCTTCTCTGCACTCTTTCTAGGGCTTCAGGATCTTTTTTTGTATCATGGCAACCGGAACTGGACACAGTATTCCAGGTGTGGCCTCGCTAGTTCAGAATGAAATAGTACTATTACTTCTCATGATATTGATGCTATCCCTCTGTTGATGCAGCCTAGAACTGCAGTGTCCTTTTTGGCAGCTATAAAACTATTTTGGCAGCCAATAGTTATGAATCACTCAATTAAAAGCAATTCCTGTGTTTTCAAATCTGCTTTCTTTTAAAAAAAACACACACACACACATTATGTCTTGTCAAGCCTAATACTGTTCTGCACATCTGCAACAAAGGAATAATTGAGAGAATAGAGAATGTTGGTATTCTACATACAAAATAATAATAATAATAATAATAATAATAATAATAATAATAATAATAATAATAATAATAATAATGTCCTACCATGATTTGGGGAACAATCTTCAGATTGTGCCTCTATCCAGCTCATGGCCAGGCAATGAGTATGGTCAGATCAAAGTTGAAACAACAGGCAGACTTAAGCTGCCTGTTTCCGTCACCTTTTCTATCCTGGGGTAATATGTAGCTGTTTGATCAGCTGGCCATTGTGTTAGTCATGTCAGGGGACTTTGGACACCCGGGAGGCTCTTTATCTTGTGTGCTGTTTGATTGACCTGTTGAACTGCAATAGCCCTCAAGCATCGTTGTTTACAAGAAACTTGAAAAAGAAGGAAGACTGAAAAGTTCCTAGACCTGACCCTTGCTGGCAAGCTAAAAAGGGCCATGTGTCTAAGAAGTCATAAAAGTCTCTCCTAATAATAGTGGCACAAAGGAAGCCAAACTTTTTGGCTTAAAGAAGGGACATTTCTGATTGCAGCTCAATTCTCTGAAGCATAAGGGTTAACATAAAGTACAGCATTCGATAGTGCAAGTAGTACAGAATCTGAAGGTATGGTATCCTGATGGTATTTGGGCTACTATTTGCTAATACCATTCAGTCAGCCAAATATTGATTAAAGAAGTGAATTACGCTGAACAGGAAGATTTCTGATGGTACTAAGGGGCTTTAGTTGATGCATTATTTTATTTTATTTTATTTTATTTTATTTTATTTTATTTTATTATCAGCATGTCAAAAATGCCTAGTTTCTAAAGATTCCAAAATGCAATTAATGCAACTCCATAAGCTGTAAGTTTGCAATTGTTTTTTTTAATGTTTCCTTGTTCAGAGAACATTTTCTTAATGACAGAAGCTAGAGTCAACTGAAATATTCTCTGAGTGGTTTCTGGATATTGCTATTTCTCCTTCCAGATTTGTGTGCTTTTATTTTTGTGCTTTACACACTAGCTCAGGGGTGTCCAACTTGCGTCGTCATGGTGTTGTCACGTGACATATCACATGACATATCACGACTTTTCCCCCTTTGCTAAACTGGCCATGGGCATGGCCAGCACATGACACATCCGGCCCACAGGCTGTGAGCTAAAAGCTTTTCACTAGCTTGTTTATCTTGTGAGGAACGCCGATTGCCACTGTTAATATGAACTAGAGCTTTGCATACTTCCAAAAAAAATGCATAAGAAGTGCTTTGGACTATGGGTGAACATAGCAGGCCTCCCCACACCCACCCCACATGCACACCTACACTTTTTTTCCCCCATTCTGGGAAACAGTCACACCTTTTCTTCAGTTTCTCACAACAACCTGAAATGAGAGGTGCTGCTTTAAGAAACAGCACAAGGTACTCTGCTCCTTCGGGGCCTAAAGCACTTCTTCCAAATCCCTTTTTAGAACCTGCCTAGTCCTAGCATATATCAAAAGATAAAAATGGAACAGAAGAAGATGCTGCTAGATTTCCTAGAGTAGTGAAGATATCTTTTACTTACACCTTTGATTTATGTCTGCATTGGGGTCTTTTTTTTGCTGATGCATGGCTGTTTTACATTACACAACTGTCTTTAAGCAAGGACAGATCTATAACCTAAGCCTTCCTTTGAGATGGAAACGGTCTGGCCCAGGCACTAGATCACAGATGATACATTGGAGTGTTTTTAGCTAGGAGCTGTTTGTGGCAAGCGGTTGACTTGTCATTGTCTTTCAAGGGCTATTCTGCAGCACATTTTTCCTAAGTATCAGCTCGATCTTATTTACCGTATTTTTCAGAGTATGAGACTCACCTTTTCCCCCCAAAAAAGAGGGTGAAAATCTGGGAGCATCTTACACTCCGAATGTAGCCCCACCCAGCTTCTCAAATGGAGGTTTCAGAGGCTGAAAAAAGCATCAGAAATGAAGCATCGGAAAAGAAGCCCCCAAGCAGAGCTTCAGAGGCTTTTTTTCTGAAGCTGTTTTGGAGGCTTTCAGAGGCTTTCAGAGACAGGAAAAAAAGTTTTTTTCTGAAAGGGAGTTTCAGAAGTTTCAGAGGCAGAAATAAAAGCAAAAAAAAAAAAAAGCAAGGCACAGAGCTCACAACCAAGAAATTCCTAAAATTCACCCCTGGGAACAGCTGTTCGGGGATATTCCGGGAGGCCGATCCACCTGCCAATCAGCTTTTTTCTTATTTTCCTCCCCAAAAACTAAGGTGTGTCTTATACTCCGGTGCATCTTATACTCCAAAAAATACGGTAACTCTTTTTTCACGACACTACACTGCCAATTTTAGAACATCCACTGCTCACTTTTTAAATACTGAAAATGCCATTTACAGCTGTGAGCTCTTCTCTCAGAGGCTTCTGCATCAGCCAGAATTTCTAAAATCCCATGTGAATGTAGGCATTCACAGCTTGCCATACTGGCATAAGGACATAATTTCCTGGTGTTCTTGGCCTAGAAGTCTAGGTGAAGAGCTCTGTTCCATTATGAGTGCCTAGAACATTTGATATATTAAAAAGGAAGACACAGAACGGTGTTTTCAAAGCTGAAACTTTAAGATGTGTGGAATTATTTGAGGGACCATCTCTTGCCGGTCACATCTACCCAACCTACCAGAGTGGGGAGGCAAGGAATGTTGCGGTCCCATCCCTTAGGGCAGGGGTCGTCAAACTATGGCTTGTGGGCCATAGCCTACCAACCAAATGTATCCGGCTCGCAGAGTTGTGGGATTCATCCCTGCCCCTCACCCATCTCCTCCCAGCCACTCCCTGTGTGGCTGGCTTTTCCCAGCTAATGGGGGCCCTGGGGAGGAGGTGCCTCATCCACCGCGAGGCTGTGCCACCCACATCACCCATCCCTTCCTCCAGCCGTCACCTTTATCTTCCACCATCCAGCCGCACTTCCCAGTTCTGTTCATTTCAACACACGCTGCACCGCTGCTGCCGCAAAGATAAGGCCAAAGGGTGGGGGTGGGCGAGGGAGGGCTGGCTGGCGGAGGGGTGATGCTGCTGGTGAAATTCACACATCTTAAAGTTGCCAAGCTTGAAAACACACAAATATAGAGGCTTTTAATTATAATGGCACAATGGTGATTTCTGCCTTTCATGGTTTGGTATTGGTGTCCAAAGTCACAGAATACTAATAGATTATAGTTTAAACATGGTTTTTATAGTTGTTTCACTGAATTATCTATTTTAGAAACCTAAATGTTTTTTATCTTGTTGTAAATTAGTTTTTAAATTTGTTGTTTAATCAAGACAGGATATATACATTTACAAAACACTTTAAATACTTGCACAATGGAGGCCAGAAAATAAATCTGTTGTGTGTTTTACCTAGTCTGAGCTAGACGGTGAGATTAAACCATTAAAGTGCTGGTTGAACATCTCAGGTGCTCATTGTTCATGAATCCAAGTGATAAAGATGCCATCCATATACCTGCAATATGAAATGACTTTGTGAGACTGGAACTGAAAACATCATTTTCAGTCACCCATGAAAGTCTTGGCACAACATAAAGCAATATGACTAGTTGCCATTGAACTGAAGACACAAAGGTGAAATAATTACAGATACAATTAAAGTAGCTTTGAGTGATGGCCAGGTAAACTCTATCAATGTTAGAGATGCTATTCTTATCACAGTCTACTTTTGTGACTTGAAGGACCTCAAGCTTCATGGTAGTATCACTTTAAATGCAACTTTGCACTTAATATGCAGAATTGGAAAAATGCAAATAGCATCAGGTAGGGGCTTGATAATTATCCAATTTTAGGAAAAAAAAGGCTTTGACCCTTACCTCTTCTGCTGTAGACCAGAAAGGAGTCATTTTTCTAAAGATGATACTTGCTTCTGTATGTGTTGTGGTGAGAGGTTTTTTTAGCACCAAATATATTTAATCTCATGTCTAGATTAATTTTTTAAAAAGAAAGAAATGTGACACACCCAGATACAGATTGAGAAAATAAGGACTGAGAGACAAGTTATAAAATGAAATATAGTGTCTGCTAATCCCTTTTTCAAAAATAATAAAATGAACCAAAACACAACCTCAAAATTATGCAGAATGAAAATGTACACAAGGATCTGTCTGCCAAGTTAAAATTTTCAGTCACAGCATGCCGTCAGCCTCTCCCTGATGGAATAATCAGATCTTAGCTGTTCTCCTGAGTCTCACAAGGAAAGAAGCAGAGTGGATCTCCATGCAGAGGAAATTCCAGTTTATAGGAATGGCATTAAAAATGGCCTTCTTGAGCCACCATCAGATGACATTCTCATATAGATGAGACGTGGCCCTTTTGACAAGTTGAGATGGGATGATGAATATGAGAGAAGGGGGCGCCTCAGATAGCCTAATCCCAAACCATGTGGTGATAACCAGCACTTTGAGTCAGCCAACTATACCACTGTCTAGGCTGCCATATTTTACATAAGCTTCCAAATGCTTTCCATGGACAGTCCCATGATCAACACATTACAGTATTCCAAGCTGGAGGTGGCGAAGGCATGAGTAATGGGAAGTAGTGCCTCCTGATCCAGGGATAGCTGCACTTGGTACACAATTGTAAGCTGCCTAGAGTCAGTTGATTGTGGATGGGCAGCTATATAAATGTAATAAATAAATAAATGGCTGTACAAAAGCCTTCCGGGTCACAGTGACCACCTGATAAACAAACAGGACCAGTAAGTTCAAGGGAAATCTCAACTTGCAAACTACCTCTGAACAGGGGAGTGTAACTCCTTCCAGAGTCAAATGTGGTATTTCTGTGGGATAATTTGGCCCAGCGGCTGCCAACCTTTTGGGTGCCAGGGACTGGTTGTGTGCAGGGTAGATTTTCTGTGGACCGGGAGTGTGATTTTGCATGCTGCCTGGATTCTGTGCATTCGTGGATGGGGCTTTGCTCACTTGCGTGGCCCATTTCCTGACAGGCTGTGGACCAATGTCAATCCATGGCCCAGGGTTGGGGACCCCTGATTTGACCCTCAAACTCAAAGCCATCCTGGGCATTTAGTTGGAGTCTATCTAGTAGTACCTCTAGGCCAGGGGTGAAATGCTACCAGTTTGGACCAGTTTGGGCAAACCGGTAGTAAAAAAATGCTACTGGTTTGGACGAATCTGTATTTCCGATGATCAGCTGTGCCACGTGATTTATATTTGCTAGAAAGCAGGAAATCCTGCTTTCTAGCGAATCTAAATTGCACGGCAAGCTGTTCCCCCCCTCGCTGTTCTACTAACCTTCTTAAACCTCCTTTTTCAGCGCTGCGCGGTAGTGCCTGTGGTGCGCATGTGCGCAAAGCGCACATTTGCTGTGCACAGTGCATTCGTGTGCATAGCGAACTGGTAGCAGACCTCAGAGGATTTCACCACCGCTCTAGGCCCTGGGTCAATCAGTACTTTTGCATTGTGCCTTTGGCCCAGGGTCAAGGTATATAGCTAGGAATAGAATAGAATAGAATAGAATAGAATAGAATAGAATAGAATAGAATAGAATAGAATAGAATAGAATAGAATAGAATAATTTTATTTCTATACCGCCCTTCTCCCGAAGGACTCAGGGTGGTGTACAGCCTATTAAAAACACAAGACAACATCAGTTAAAATAATTTAAAATTATTAAATGAATTCGGCTCAATTTAAAACCCCAGGAATTTAAAACCCAATTTAAAATTGTTATGTTGATAGCCCAGCCTGGCGGAACAACAGGGTCTTGAATGCACAACGAAATACCCGGAGGTCGAAGATCTTACGCATTTCCAGGGGCAGTTCATTCCACAGGGCTGGGGCTCCCACAGAAAAGGCCCTCCCCCTGGGTGTCACCAGCCGACACAACTTGGCCTATGGCACCCTGAGGAGACCCTCTCTGTGGGAGCGAACTGGCCGGTGGGAGGCTATTGGTGGCAGAAGTCGGTCTCGAAGGTACCTGAGCATATTGATGATATCAGACCCCATTCTGACAGATGATTTCTCCTGGTTTCATATTGTTTTAAAAAGGAATGAAGACAGCCCTGAAGCCCTCCACAAAGTGATTGGGACAAATTGCCCCTGTTTTCAGATCAGTTTGTATCTGCCCCGATTGGTTTTGTGATAGATAGCATATAACAACATTGATATGTGCCTGTTCTGAAGTGTTGGTGAAAAAAAGAGAGATTCTTTAGGTAGCGAACCACCAGGTTTATGTAGAAGTTGATGTGCTAAAATGCAGCCTTGTTGTATACACTTAGAACCAGGTTTAGCTTTGGATAGGTGACAGTTGGGAGAATTTCTTATTCTGATGCGATTCCATTTAGGCACACTTAGCAGGTACATCCACTTATATAGCATAGAATCTATTGCAATGCAAAGCTGATAAACGCAGCACTAAAACCAGCATGGCTGAGCAACAGTAAGCAAAGGAGCATTTTTTTTCTTGCCTGCCTTAGCTAGTCACTCACTGAAATAAACCTGCAGCTACAAACAGATAAAAATGCCATTGCTGTTGTATTTATAGCTATAATATCACAGTGCCTTGTGAAGAGAATGAATGGGAAGAAAGAGGCTGTTCTTACCTTGTTTCTCTTTGCATGTTTTTCAGTACAAAATGAAAAACTTCATCTGCCCTAAATTGCTTTCTTTTTTAACGGATAGGTCATCCATCCATCCATCCATCCATCCATCCATCCATCCATCCTTTAATGTACTAGAAAAAAATGAAGGTACAATTCATAATCAAAGAAAAACTGAGCCAGAATAATTAAAAATACTGAATGCTTAAAGTTCAGCACATAAAATGTATTCTCTCTCCAACATTATTCCAAGCAGAGAAGTAGGAAGGAGGGAGCAGGTCTTCAAATGCACTTAAGGCTGGAATTTGGATCATTCTGTCAAATGCAATTTTACACTAAGAGGTTAAAGTACTGTATTCAGAGGTGAGTTTCACATAATTTTACCACCGGTTCGCCGCACACCAAAAATGTGAGCGAGCCTCCCAAGTCCCAGATGATCGGGAAGAAATGGGGATTTTGCAGTAACCTTCCCCTGGATTGGGGAGGGAATGGAGATTTTACAGTATCCTTCACCTGGAGTGGGATGGGAATGGAGATTTTACAGTATCCTTCCCCTGCCATGCCCATCAAGCCATGCCCACCAAGTCATGCCACGCCCACCAAGCCACACCCACAGAACCAGTAGTAAACATTTTTGAAACCCACCACTGATGTGAGTGGCTTAGAAAACATGGCTAAATAGGACGGCATAGCACTGGGGCGGGGTGGCCCATCCACAGGTCGCCAGTACCGATTCACCCAAACCAGTCCAAACCGGCTGAATACCGACTGTATTCATATAAACAGCTATTCATATGCCAGTGTGCATTACACAGAGACACAACACAACCTAGGTGTGGCAACCTAAAAGGCCTGGATATGGTCCAGAGACCTCCAACCATTGTTACCAAATGTTTCATTATCACAGAACAGGGCCATTTTGAAATACAGTATCTGGGTGGTAATCATATCACTGCTATCTCATTTTAATTACAGAGATTCAAATCAAATGTAGTTTTGATTTGGCTCTGTACATTGCTCCTTGGAGGAAGGCCCCAGCACATCACCAGAGGTTGTGAAGCCAGAAAAAGGAATATTTTCCAGGTATATAGGACTGTTGCCTCATGTCATGCATCATCACTTTGGGCATTTTCTCTTTAACAATAAGTTATTTTATGTGGTGAGATAAGACATTATATGTCTGCCAGCCACATCCTTGAAATCTTGTGCTCCTGTACTGTTTACATGCTGGAGAAATGTTGGAAGGATGAGGCTTATGCAGTCTGAAGATGCTACTGCTAGGAAACTTCTATGAGTTCATGATGGCCTCCCTCTTCAGATCTTCCCCAAATATTTAGATATTGGAAGAGCAGACCCTGTAAGAGCAGACCAGCAGGATAGAACATTTGCAACATAGGCCCACTGTCTACTGGCTATCAATCTGAAAAAATTCATTCATATGGTAAGGAGGGAAGATGTATCAGTTGAATTTATGAATGCATCGCTCTGCTCATAAACATGCCAGCGCCACAAAAAGCAGCAACCTGCTAATTTTGATACAAAGGGAGTTTAGATAGATATTGCTATTTTATTTATTTATTTATTTTGTCAAGCATGTATAAGATAACAGATATATCGTATTTTTCGGAGTATAAGACGCTCCAGACTATAAGACGCACCTACCTTTTTAGGTGAGGAAAACAAAAAAAGGAAATCTGCCTCTGCCTCCCAGCAATTTTGCCTCGTTGCAGCAAACAGCAAATAGCTTGCTTTACTTTCATTTTCGTTTTCAGCATAGCTTGATTAGCACAAGAAAAAAAAAATCTGCTCCCAGCAATTTACCTTCTTGCAGCAAGCAGCAGAGGCCCACGCAAAACAGCTGAGAGCAAAACAGCTGAGAGTCGGGAGGCCAATCCAATCAACTTGTGCTAATTAGGCTGTGCTGAAGCTGAAAGAGGCTGTTTCTTCTTGCTGTTTGCTGCAAGGAGGTAAACTGCCGGGAGTCAGAAGCCAAAGGGTGGGGGCCAGTGGGTGGGCGAGGCTACATTCAGTGTATAAGATGCACCTAAATTTTCACCCCCTTTTAAGGGGGGGAAGGTACATCTTATACTCTGAAAAATACGGTAAGTATAAATATGATTATGAATACATGAAATTTATACGAATAAATGGGGACAGTAGGACAGGGACAGTTGGCACGTTGGTGCACTTATGCACACCCCTTACAGACCTCTTAATGAAGATGAAGTCTCTGATTTAGTCCTTCACCTTTATGCGTGCGCTTGTTAACTACTACAGGCTCCTCAAAGCTTTCCTTGGTGTGCCATCCCATTTGTTTTTTTCCATCTTGATTTCTGTTTGCACTTTGCAAAAGCCTATGAACCTCGACGTGTGTCATGCTTTACCTTTATGAAGTTAACCGCTTCTGTGAGCAATTTCCAGCCCTTGTACTTGCTCCCCTCCCTGTCTCCTGGCAACACCTTTTAGCCTCCTTGACGCCTGATGTGATCGCCACGAATGCAGGCGTCTCTAGGCAACCTCTTTCATGCCTTGCTCTGGACACCTGTCTGAGGCTCCACCACTGTTTTACGTCACTGTGATAAGTGAGATCAGTTCAACCCTCCAAGCCCTGCCTATCCTTTCTTCCACTTCAGCATTTTGTCTTCTCGTGCTTCGTTTTGTGAACTTCCCTTTCTCAATGGGGTAGTTAGATCTGTTTTAGACTCTGGAACTAATGGCTTTATGGGGCCTCCTTTATAAAAACTTTCTTAAAGTCCTCTGCTGATGGAACCCACGGGGCTTCAACTTCAGGTTGTCTTCAACTTACAACCTTTCACTTAATGACTGTTTGAAGTTACAACAGCACTGAAACAAGGGACTTATGACTGATTTTCATACATATGACCACTGCAGCATCCCCAGGGTCCCATGATCAAAAATTCAGGTGCTTGGCAACTGGCATCTATTCATGACAATTGCACTGTCCCAGGATCATGTGATGTGATCACCATTTGTAACCTTCCCAGCAGGCCGGGAAAGCAAAGTTAATGGGAAAGCCAGATTTGCATAAGAACTGCACGATTCCCTTAACAGCTGCAGTGTTCCACTTCAAAATACCGTGGCAAAACGAAGTTATAAATTGAGGCGCAACTCACTTAACAGCCTTGCTTATCAATAGAAATTTTGGGCTGAATTATGGTCATAAATCGAAGACTATCTGTATCCTACTTTGGAAAGGTATCTGGTTGGAAAAATGCATTTTTATATTTGCCTCATGCCTTTTTAAAGGATTGTTTTGTTTTGTTTTGTTTTGTTTTGTTTTGTTTTGTGTTGTGTTGTGTTGTGTTGTGTTGTGTTGTGTTGTGTTGTGTTTTTACTCAACACTAGACCCTGGATCTGAGATGGTTCCAAATTCTTTTTCTGACTCTTTTTGAGCCCTCTCTATTATTGTGAGAAAGTAGTGGCATACTTTCCATGAATTTTGAGAACTGGAACATCTAAATACCATAGTGAAAACACTAAAGAAGGACTTTAAAAAAAAGATAAACAGTAAAATGTCATCTTAAACTCAAAGAAAAACAGTTTAAAAGGGCCTTGCTTAGATAAAGTGCTCTATTCACTTTCTTTTCTTCCCTCCGTGATTCATGGACAAACCAAAAGAAGTTAAGTGTGACTTCCAGCCACCAAAATGTGCCTATTGTACAAGCAAAGTGGATGCACAGTGTCTTACTACTCATTATATGTTGAAGTAGGGCGTGAGATTAAAAATTGGAGTTAAAGGATCAAATTGTTCAGGGATGTGTGGGTAGATAAATTCTCTTACCTCTGTAAATTGCTATTAAGATGTTCTATTATGTTCTTTGTTGATTCACCTTCAGTTGGATTGTTACAAAATATTGGAAAATGTCCATTATCTAAATATTAGCTCAATCAAATACTTAAAGTTGACACATTTTTCAGACGATGTGCATTATTCCTCCCTGTTTATATTAGTCTGAACATGCTTGGATTAGCTATATAATTGATCTGATAAAATGTTCATCAGGTTGACAAGAAGGTGGGGCAGGGAATCCTTGTAATTCTCCCTCCCTCCCCCCCCACTCTCTCTCACACACATACCTACTTATATACAAATGGCTCTCAGTTCACACATAGATTATTACATAGATCAACAATGCATTAATCTTGCTCCTTTTTAGAGCCATTTTTTTAACTCTTGGGAATTCAGAAAATGTTATGACTTCACCAAGGAAAATGATGATAATAGAAAGTTAATATGCACCATCACTTGTGTTCACCTTTAATACATGTGGAATAAACACGTGTCCCATAATGTAACCTACATTTTCTTAAATTTGATGAGCAGATTACAATTCACATCTACCTGGATTTGAGATGATAAGAGCTCAACACTTCTTGCATTCATCAGTTTTTGATTATTATTATATTTTAAGGAAGAGAAGCTGGTAAGCTGGAAAACTACAATATGCTTCCTTTTGTGCTTTATTATAGACTAGGGACCCTTTAATATGTTGGCTTGCAGGTGAGGGTTATGTCAACCCAATCATTATTCTTTATTAAACTTCATTAAAGTTTAATAAGCAGAAGTGCCACAAAACTCTTGGACTAACAGGATAACCCCCTCTAGGAGTGAATTAATTCCTCTAATTCATTCTATGTGTGGTTCCGAAATATTCCTACCCATTTTTTTTCAGTTCACTAATTCTCCCACCTGTAACTATCAAACCGTTGAGTGATAAATTCCAAATATTCCTTTCGAACTTTCAAGTTCATTCATATAGGAATGTGGAATTTTCAGATGCAAAGTTTGCATCTGCTTCCAGAACCAATAACACTGCAAATGAAATTGAGTATCATGCAGTGGTGAAATCCAAATTTTTTTACTATCGGTTTTGTGGGTGTGGCTTGGTGGGGGTGGTGTGGCTTGGTGGGCATGGCAGGGGAAGGATACTGTAAAATCTCCATTCCCACCCCACTCCAGGGGAAGGTTACTGCAAAATCCCCATTTCCTCCCAATCAGCTGGGACTTGGGAGGCAGAGAATAGATGGGGGTGGGGCCAATCATACTACCAGTTCTCTGAACTACTCAAAATTTCCGCTACCGGTTCTCCAGAACTGGTCAGAACCTGCTGAAACCCACCTCTGGAATAGATGATTATGGGCACACTTCACAAATAATTTCAGCAGAAAGACTTTGGTCTTTTTATGAGTGGGAGGAGACTTCCTAAGAGAAGAAAAGTGCAGCGGTTTTCAGAGTGACCGTAATCTTTAATAAAACTGACTCATTAAAGCAGTCATATCTTTTTTTTTTGCTCATTTGGCAGCTTGGAAAAAAAATCTGACTTTAATGAAAGACAGACTGGCATTGGGCATGGATGAGATTCAAAATAGTTTGCACAATCTTATTATTTATAAAGCAATATGCTTGGGTAAGAGCTTTCTTACCATTAAAAATAAAATACCAATATTGAAACTACAATCTGATCTATCCATTTATTGGGGAGACAGAGTTTGCTTTCAAAGAGACATCTTTAAGATTTTTTTCTAACAATGTTCTTTGTAGTAGTTATATGAACTTTCATTTAAGTGCAAGATAATTTATATTGCAAATGAAGATGCCCCCTTTACATGATCAAGAATAGTATCAACTTCTCTGAGCTGATTTTGCCTCCTGGCTTGTTCCTCCTTCTGTAAAAATATAGGAAGTTGCTTTTTACTGAAATCAGGCTGTTTGTTGATTCCAGGGTGGGCTTCAAAAATTTTAGCAAGGGGTTCTTTGCCCGATTGCTGGGCAGGCGTGGCCATGGTGGGTGTGGCTTAGTTGGCCTCCTGCACCACGGCAGAGGGGGGGGCATTTTTGCCCTCCCTGAGCTTCGGAGGCTTTCCTCGAGCCTCCTGGAAGGCGAAAACAGCCTCCCCAGAGTCTGGAGGCCCTCTGGAGGCTGGAAACAGGCCCGTTTCCACTTCCTGAACTTTGGTAGATCCGTTTTTTGCCCTCCCTGAGCCTCCACACGCACCCTGCATTTACCTGCATCCAAAACAGACGATGTGGGAACTCCTGGGAGGGGAGGGGCAGGGGGGGCAGCCAGGAATGGGATGGGGGGTCTCCAAACTGCACAAAATTTTAGCTAGAGGTTCTCCCGAACCCCTGCGAAACCCCAGCAGCCCATCCCTGGTTAATTCGTACTGTTCAGAGTTCCCTAACTGAATTCTTTCTTGGGTTTTAGAGTGGACTGTTTTAAAGTCCTACTTAGAGATGTCAGAATTAAAATGTAGACCTACAGCATACAACTCAGATCTCTTACCACTGAACAGCAAAGCAGATGATAATATGTAGAAATTAATCAACTGAGGTTTTTTCCTACCATTGCTCTATTTCCAGTGAACCAATAGAAATTGGGGCAGCATTACAATCTTAGAACAGTTGCTTATCTGATTGTAAAGATATAATGCATAGCATAGCATAGCATAGCATAGCATAGCATAGCATAGCATAGCATAGCATAGCATAGCATAGCATAGCATAGCACAGCATAGCCTTGGAAGCTACAGTAAAGCCCAATAAATAGATAGAATCCAGAATCATGACTTGTTCAGTTAGATCTCCCAAGTTGCACAATCTGATTCATGAGGACTGTATTGATGTTAAAGGTTTTATGGAAATTAGACCAGATCCTACCACAAGAGCACAGTTCTACTTTCTGTATAAGCAGAAGTCATATGCAGTCAAACAGAAAGAAGCACATGGAGCTCTTCTGCTGGTCTTGGAACACAATCCATTTACATCCAAAAGAAATGGAAGAGCTACTTATTTCTCTGCCCCACTGCTGTATTTGTATCAATACTCTACAAGTACCACTTCACTTGGTTAAGTATTGATTCCCATGCCTCATGCATATAAAGGAGTTTGATTGCTAATGGAAGAGATATCAATTCACTTAGCTGGGAAGGATTTGCAGTGCTGGGAGAAAGGTCCCTAAAGGAAAACTGTCTAGCTGATAAATCACCTCTCTAGATAGTTAAAGGTTTGTTGCTTTCTCCTCCCACCAAAATAAACCAGAGTATTAATCATACAAAGAGCCCTCTTCTAGTTCAAGCCTAGGCATGTTTGCTCAGTGGCAACTCCCACCTCAGTAGATCATTCTCTTTTACAAAATAATTATGATAGAGTTTGAACTTGGCTGAGGGAAAACAAAAGAGAATCTTTTGCTGCCATTCTAGTGGTGGTTCAGATTTTTACAGCCCATCTTATACCCCAAGTACAGTGTATCATTTTATTTTTAGTCATAATTTTTTTATTCATTTGGAAAAGTTGTAAGCTTGGTGTATGGAGCCAAAATGGGATTATATCTATTTTTCATGACGCTCGCTTTCAGATACCTGGACTCTGTGCTCATACAGCATGCAGGCTACGAAAAAGCTAAAATCCATTGTCGCTATTTTTGTAAGTGTACTTATTTTGTAATCTTCTTATATGGAGATAAGAAATCATTGAGACTAGAAACTTTTGATTTTTAGGATACAAAAAAACCCAAAAAGGATATCTGTGCAACTTCATGAATGTCCATGGAGGGTCAATGGTTAATACAAATTACCAAATCAGAAGCTTCACTTTTCTAACATGAATGAGAATCAGTTTCAACCTATTTACTTGGGCATATAGTTGATCTTCTTTGTTTTTTTATGCTTCCGCTGGGATATGTTGACATCTGTTGCCTGTATTTTGTTTTATGAGAACGTGGCAATCCTGGTTGGACAAGAGTGATTCCTAATATATTGAGAATGTCTTCCAAGTGAGCTCCAGTAAATAATAGACCTAAAGACAGCCATATAGAAACACATAAATTTCTTTCGGCAAGAGAATTCAATGAAAGGAAATAAACTCCTGGAAATTAAGATGTGGATATCAATGTGATTTAAGTCCATGTGTGATGGCTGTCCTCTATCAAGTTTTAGATGGTTCAACTACATCAAAGCAGTTAAATCCTAATCTAATTGCCTGTGATTTAAATATTTGGCTTTCTGACACTTTCTTGTATGATCAGCTAGAGCAGCCATAATTCCTAGATTCCCAGCACAAAAGCAATTGCAGCTGGAACTGAGATACAAGCAAGATGTGAAAAGTCTTGATTGCTTAGTTATAAAACTGTGTGGTTGGTGCACATTTCCATGTGATAAGTTCCATTATCAGCATGCCACTTCATCATATATCATTGTAGTTCCCTGGGCACCTGAAATTTATAGTCTTCAGTCTCTTCCCATTAACTTATTTCTTGTATCTCTCTGAGAATTCTCATACAATATGGGCCAGATGACCTGAGGGATCTTTTTCCTCATCTTGGAACAGAATAGGGGGCATGGTGAGTTCAGGTGGATGATACGGATGGTTTATAGCCACACATAAAAAGTCCTTCAAGCTCATTTCAACTACCATGACATAAACCTCATCTAGAAGCTGGGGCTCTTTGTCATAGTAAAAATAATAATCATGCAATAAATATTACTGTGATCCACAGAAATCAGTACATGTGTGTGAGAGAAACAGCACCATTTTTAGAGGAAGGATGCTCCATCGTTGAAAAAATTGTGTCATAGTTTTCAGGATTTTTTAGGAAGAAGAACAACCCAGCAATGAATAGAATGAGTTAATATTTTCCTGATTAAATGCTTTCCTGATATCATTATTTTTTTTATATTACAGTCTCCCAACATTCCATCTGAAGTTTTTCCCTTTATCTAAATTAGGTGACAATCAGATCTAACGATAATTTATAAGTCTGCTCCCATCCTCTCTCTTCTACCCATTGAAGACTAGCTATAGTAGCTAGCCATTCCATTCCTTATTCTACTCTTATCTGAAATCATTGATGTTGTAAACTTTTTAGATATTTAATAAAGCCAAAACTACTCCAAGCTGATTGAAGATTATCTTTACTCAAAAGCATAATCACATTTCATTTTTTTGTTTTTTATGCAAAAAGTCCATAGGTTTCCAGTCACCAATAAATAGCACTAGCAATAGCACTTAGACTTATATACCACTTCACAGTCCTCTCTAAGCGGTTTACAGAGTCAGCATATTGCAACAATCTGGGTCCTCATTTTACTGACCTCAGAAGGATGGAAGACTGAGTCAACCTTGAGCCTGGTGAGATTCGATCTGCCAAACTGCTGGCAGCCACTGATCAGCAGAAGTAGCCTGCAATACTGCACTCTAACCACTGCGCCACCACGTCGCTATGTAAATATAGAAATTATCTTTTCTCTAATCAAAGATGTCAGTTTATCCATCTCGGCAAGGCCTGTCAATTTCACCAGCATTTCATCATAGTGGGTAATGCCAAATCTTTCCATCTTTGCACCTATAATGATCTCAATACAGTATTGTAATCATATATTGAAATAATCTTCTATGTCTTTTCTCTTTATGTATCCACCAATTCTATAAGGAAAACCTCTGGCTTAAACTGAATATTAATCTTTAAAATCCTATATATCATTGTATGTATTTGAGTCTAAAATTATTCTGTATTGTACCATAAATATCCATGCCATCCATACCTCAGATTGCAATTTTCTAACTCTTGTGTCTCAGCAACATCCATTTTTTTCATTCAGACCAAACAAAATTTCATTCTATGTCTTAACATAATTATTTTGAAACAACATGTAATTCATTTTTATATAGAAATAACCAACCATTTCATTTTCTCAAACTTAACAGTTTTCTTTATCAGTTGTATTTATTCTACTAATTTCATATTTCTTATTAACATGTCTTCTGATTGTTAATCTTAAAACCTGCTAACGTAAAGTCCTTTAATTTTCCCATTAATGTTTCTGCTCCCTCTAGTGGATCTTCCAAAACATCAAATCATCTGTAAATGCCCTTAATTTATAATTTTCTTTTAAAAATCTGAACTCCCATGATTTTCTTGCCTTATCTCTCTATTCAGAACCTCAAGAATGACAATGAATAAAAGTGGAGGTAATGGACATCCTTGTCTTTTGAATCTCACAAGGTTTTGTTAGTTCTCCATTAACAATTATTACTGCTTTATATGAAATATAAATAGATCTTCTCAATTTAATAAAATTATCTGCAAGATTCTAATGGTCCAGAATTCTAAACAAAGAAATCCAGTTCAAATTCTCAAAGACCTTCTCTGTATCTAAGAATAGCAATGCAAGCTGCATTGCTTGCATTTATTATATTGCTCCAAGTTCTCCAGAATATCCAAAACATTTCTAATATTATTTTATAGTGGCTTTTTAGGTAAAAATCCATATTGGTCTTCATGAAGAAGTCCTGTACAATTATCTTTAACCTTTCACCCAAAATTATGATAAACATTTTGTACTCATTATTACATAAATATATTGCTTGATAATTATTTGTTAATGTCAAGTCTTGCACCTCCTTAGCTATTAAGGCTACATTAGCTTCTTTCTAGCTATCAAAAATATTCCCATTATGTAGAATAATATTCATTATTTGTTGTAAAGTTGTAAAAGCTTGCCCTCAAAACACTTATTGCAAGAGGCTAGCAGCCTATTCAGATTGTTTTCTCGTTTTAGTCTTTTTAATAGCTCCATACAATGCCCTATTTTTTAGGTCTATTCAAAAAAAATTCTCTGATTCTCTGCAATATTTGGTAAATTCTATTTCTATAAATATTAATCCAGTTTTTCTGAAGAGATTTTTTTGGTGAAGTTATATCTTGGGGGTTGGAATTTTAATAAGGAGTTGCTTAAATATCCTTGCTTGTGGTATTATAACAAGACACTGCTCTTCTATTGAATTCATGGCTTTGGCTTAGAGCTTTTCCTTAAACCTAAACTGAGTCAAGAATCCGTTTTGTAAACTCTTTCTCCCAACTTGACTTTATGTAATGATCATGGAACAAAGAGTAGGAAAATGGATGACAGCAATTCAATTAAAATAATTTTCCATTCAGAACAAGCACTTAAAAATAAAGAGCTCTTGGTGATTGAAGCATGCTGCAAAAAAAGAATAGCAACTGAGTAATTTCATTCTGAGTTACGTTTGCAGAGCCTTCCCATCTCTTCAACTATAATACCTTTTAAATCTAAATTATACATAATCAAAGGCAGAGGCAACATGATTCTTCTTGTAGCTGAACATTTCATGGGCTCATTGTACATACCTTCCCATGCACACTGAAAGAGTTTTATATCTGGTAATTACAACTCCTCCCAATTAAAAATGTTCTTGAAACATGAACAAGCTTTCATATTTCCATGAAACACATCTGATGAGGTAGGCGGGAAACTGATCAGACAGGAGGGGGAATTCAGCAAGACCAGTGAAGACCAGGGAAGAATGGTCAGTTTTTCACCATCTTCAAATTACTGTAGTGCCAGATTTCAAAATCTGGATAGATCAACTTGTCTTTTATTAAGATCATAGATTTTTTTAAACAGCTCAAGTCAGACTAGTCATTCAGCTAATCTGACAATTCTACTTGTATGAAGTAATGATCTAGGACTGTGATGGCGAACCTATGGCACAGGTGCCCGAGGTGGCACGCAGAGTCCTCTCTGTGGGCACGTGCACTGTCGCCCCAGCTCAGCCAGCTGGTCATTGGGTTTCTGACTTGCGCATGCGCGCTATCCAGCTGGTCGTCAGGTTTCTGAGGCAGGTTTCACATGCACGCCAGCCAGCTGATTATGGGGTTTCTGAGGCGTGCATGTCGCCAGCCAGCTAGTTATTAGTTTTCCAGCACTCTGGCGCACGTGCATACAAGTGCGTTCTAGTTTGGGCACTCTGTGCCTAAAAGCTTCACCAATCACTGCTCTAGGATCTGTGAAAACAGAATTTGCTCTTGACAAAAGGGGTACAGCCCGAAATATGAACAATTTGATTTCAGCTCCTTGATTCTCCAAAATATTTATACAACTTTCTGATGACATTATGATATACATGGCTTTGCTCATACTTCTATTCACTATTGATGTCTTCCTAAAAGAATTACTGATTTTCCTATTGAGGAAATATGCCTGGGTGAATAAAGAGAGAAAATTCAAATTAGGGTCCCCTATAGTAATAATTTCCTGGTTTCTAAGTCTTTATCCACCTGTTTAGTCTATAAGACAATCAGAAAAGGAAATAGCAAGAACCTAGTGGGCCAGGCCAGGCCAGTCCAGACCAAGCAAGCTGACAGATATTGTATTTTTAAAAGGTAAAGGCTCACCTCACACATATGTGCTAGTTGTTCCCAACTCTAGGGGGCGGTGCTCATCTCCATTTCAAAGCCAGCACTGTCCAAAGACGTCTCTGCGGTCATGTGGCCGGCATGACTAAACGCCAAAGGTTCACGGAACGCTATTACCTTCCAAACAAAGGTGGTTCTTATTTTTCTACTTGCATTTTTTACATGATTTTGAACTGCTAGGTTGGCAAAAGCTGGGCCAAGTAATGGGAGCTCATTCCGTTACACGGCACTAGGGATTTGAACCACTGAACTGCCAACCTTTCGATCGACAAGCTCAGTGTCTTAGCCATTGAGCCACCATGTCCCTTTTATTTTTAGGGAGTCTCATATCCACATAGGAATCCAGACTTATTCTGCTTGATTTCTTTTTTTAAGATCAGCTATGAAAAGTTAAGATACCAAGAAAACACACAGTTGTGAAGTCACTAGGAGCCGAGTTTGATTAGAAGTGACTTCTATTACTTTCATACTCATACTGAATTATGGGTAATAGATCTGAGCTAAAGAAATCAGGCTGGCCACTAAAAAGTGGCCCGTGTCCCTCCTGGTTGGTGCTGGCCTCCCGGGAGGTTACGCGAGGCTGGCTCCAGGGTATTATCAACGCTTCTTTGAGCGAGGGTGTCTTGCCATCCACCTTGAAAGAGGCGGTGGTGAGGCCCCTCCTCAAGAAGCCTGCTCTGGATCCGGCTGTTTTGGCTAACTATCGTCCGGTCTCCAACCTTCCCTTCTTGGCGAAGGTTGTTGAGAGTGTGGTGGCGCAACAGCTTCCTGGGTACCTGGATGAAGCTGTCTATCTGGATCCGCTCCAGTCCAGCTTCAGGCCTGGGCACAGCACAGAAACGGCATTGGTCGCGTTGGTGGATGATCTCTGGAGGGCTCGGGATAGGGGTTGTTCCTCTGTCCTGGTCCTGTTAGATCTCTCAGCGGCTTTTGATACCATCAACCATGGTATCCTGCTGCGCCGGTTGGAGGGGTTGGGAGTGGGGGGCACTGTTTTGCGGTGGTTCTCCTCCTATCTCTCTGACCGGTCGCAGTCGGTGTTGGCAGGGGGGCAGAGGTCGACCCCAAGGCGCCTTGTTTGTGGGGTGCCTCAGGGGTCGGTCCTCTCGCCCCTTCTGTTCAACATTTATGTGAAGCCACTGGGTGAGATCATCCGTGGCTTTGGGGTGGAGTTCCATCAGTACGCTGATGATACTCAGCTGTACATCTCCACCCCGGGCCATCCCAACGATGCCCTTGAAGTGATGTCCCAGTGCCTGGAGGCCGTGCGGATCTGGATGGGGAGTAACAGGCTCCAACTCAACCCTTCCAAGACCGAGTGGCTGTGGCTTCCGGCATCCCGATATAGCCAGCTGGTACCATCGCTGGCTATTGGGGGCGAGTTATTGGCCCCCACGGATAGGGTTCGCAACTTGGGCGTCCTCCTGGATGCACGGCTGTCTTTAGAAGAGCATATGACGGCCGTGGCCAGGGGGGCTTTTTATCAGGTCCGCCTGATTCGCCAGTTGCGTCCCTTTCTGGATCGGGATTCCTTACGCACAGTCACTCAGGCACTCGTCACTTCCCGCCTGGACTACTGCAATGCTCTCTACATGGGGCTCCCCTTGAGGTGTACCCGGAGGCTCCAACTGGTGCAGAATGCGGCCGCGCGGGGGATTATGGGAGCGAGGGGTCGCTCCCATGTGACACCTCTCTTGCGTGAGCTGCATTGGCTTCCAGTGGTCTTCCGGGTGCGCTTCAAGGTATTGGTTACCACCTTTAAAGCGCTCCATGGCATAGGACCTGGGTACTTGCGGGACCGCCTTCTGCCGCCGATAGCCTCCCACCGTCCAGTACGCTCCCACAGAGAGGGACTCCTCAGGATGTCGTCGGCCAGGCAATGTCGGCTGGCGACCCCCAGGGGGAGGGCCTTCTCTGTGGCAGCCCCCGCCCTCTGGAACGATTTGCCCCCGGAGATAAGAAGGATATCGGATCTTCGGGTCTTTCGCCGAGCCCTGAAAACACTTCTTTTCCAGCAAGCAGGGCTGGCGTGAACCCCGCCCCCCTTTTTTAGTTTTTAATGGTTATTAATTGTTTAGTTTTAATTTGTTAATGGGTTTTAATTCGCACTGTTTTAATTCGGGCCAAAGTATATAATTCTTTTAATTAATTTTAAATTTTGTATTGTTATGTATTTTAGTTTTGGCTGTGCACCGCCCTGAGTCCACTAGGAGAAGGGCGGTATATAAATTGAATAAATAAATAAATAAATAAATAAATAAATAAATAAATAAATAAAAGGGATACAAGAGACTTTTCCCTTTGTGGTGTCTAGTGGGGTTTTTAAGATTTTTGCAGTTCATATCTAGTAGCTCTGACTAAATAGACCAATGATGGCTAACCTTTTTGCCATCGTGTGCCAGGAGCGGGGGGGAAAGGGGGGGTCACATGCACGTGTGCCCACATCCATAATTCTATGCACCCCGCCCTGCACATGCAACCCCGCCCACTCCCAGCATGCAGTGGCACAGTGGGCCCATTTTTCTCTCTCCTCAGGCTCCAGAGCCTTTCTAGGAGTTTGGGGAGAGTGAAAATGGACTTCCCCACCGGAGGCCAGAAATGGCCCATTTGCCAAATTCTGGTGGGACCAGAAGGCCTGTTTTTTGCTCTTCCCCAGGCGCCAGAGCCTTTCAAGGAGCCTGAGGAGGGCCAAAACAGGTTTCCCCCCACCCCAGAGGCCGGAAACTACCGGAAACTTCCGGTCCTACCGGAACTTGGCAAACAGTCCGTTTCCGGCCTCCCCAAGCTCCTAGAAAGGCTCCGGAGCCTGGGGAGAGAGAAAAACTGGACTTTCCCACCCCCACCTCCAAATCCCTCCGGAGGCAGGAAACAGCCTGTTTCCCTCTTTCCGGTGGACCCAGAAGGCCCAAAAATCAGCTGGCCGGCGCAAGCATGTATGTTGGAGCTAAGCTCGCATGCCCACCAATATGGCTACGCATGCCACCTGTGGCACACGTGCCATAGGTTCGCCATCACAGAAATAGACAATATTACATTTGAAAGAAATTTTAGGGGATAACTACGTAAGATCTATGATATTCCAATCCCCCCTGTTCTTAGAGTGTTAAGATCCCAAATCAAAGTGGGCTTTTCCAAATTATACATAATAACCCTCCCAAACAAAAACATATCCCCAAAATAACATGGAAATATTAACACTTTTGAATCTACAACTTGGTTTATACATCACATTAAGTGGGACAGAAAGATGATAGTTAAACAAACCACTATTGGCTGGCTGCTGCACTGTAATGCCTGGTTCACTCTGAATGTTAAGTCAGAACTAACCCTGAAATGATGTATTAATCTGGTAATTAATTATATTAATTTATTAAAAAGTTAAAGATGGTGAAAGTTAGACAATGTCTGGAGGGCCATTTCTATAATAAAAAAAAATATGTCTCAGAGCTATTATTGAAGTTCTCTGCATTTTATATAAAACACATGTTCATACAACCAGACAGAGAAAAATACATACCCTACCCCAGTGACCTGAACATGACCTGAAAGATATCATAACTATATAAAATCCACACACATAATGAAAATGCTACTCATTGGTCATCTTTGAGAAACACTGAATTGGTGCTTATCAACATAGTTAGAGATCATCATCACAGTATTCAGTCCATGTCAATATAAAATGCATTTTATTTAGATTATAATGGTAAGGAAATCCATTTAGGTACAGCAAATGAATGCCAGATACCTATCTCAAGTAGTTTAGTTTCCTGCCATTGATTTCTAAATACCCTGTTTCAAAAGATAAACAGAAAGCATTTATTGAAGAGGCTTTGAGTGCATGTTTCTGTTCTTTCGTAGCCCCTCTGATTGGTGAAGGTGAATAAACACAGCCAGGCAGAAAAGGGGTTCTGCCACATTTGACTCAACAAACCCAGTAATCAGAGCAATAAGTAATATCTATCATTTATCACAGATCTTTATATTCACAGAGCTATGCATGCAGTAATAAGTTCTCAGAATGCCCAGCCTAGGTGCCTTAATGCTCTTGTCATTGTTTTACAGATAGAGGAACTCAGGCAAAGATACAGAAAACCAATAATCAGAATTGTGTTGATGTATTTTTGCAGGTGTGTTGCAATAATAATAATTTTAAAAACTCATGAACTATGGTTAAGTACTTATCCAGAGATGAACTCTACCATATTTGGTAAGAATTATAAGGAATTACAAGGAACACTATTGAAGCATGGGTGTGTTTCTTGTTTTTTCATCACCAGTCTATGATAATTCCCACATTTGAGTTTGGACCATTCAGGACCACAAGAAAAGAAAAGGAACACATTCTATCACATCAGGAATAGGAACATAATCTGACATCATTCAAAAATGGTTTGCCTGCTGAAGATGTGGGTGCTCCATTGTTGGAAGTTTTCAAGAAGCAATTGGACAGCCATTTGTCCAGAAGACCTCCGAAGTCCCTCCCACACCCTACAATTTTAAGATTTCATAAGAAATTACAAATAGGATCACAGCTGCAAAATCTGATACTGGGAAGAACAGTAAACATTCTACTTTTTTCATCTAGTAGTCAAATAAAGATTGTATGTGAGGTGGAAGTAGGATTCTTTCTGGTCTTGTAAATTCTTCATTTGGCCAGAATGCATATATTGATCCCTCATCAAAGACTGAATTAAGTTAGCCGTCTTTGAAAAAAAAAATCTGTATCCATTGCTAGTTAAAGAAAGCATTATTTTTTTAAAGCAGAGTTTTCACAATGGAGTTATATAGAGAGATTTCCAAAAGATGAAAATTTAGGCCAGTGCTTTTCAATAAATGATCTACTTCCTTATATTTCTTAACAGTGTTAAACCATTTAAGTCAGGGGTGTCAAACTCTCAGCCCGCAGGCCAGATGCGTCATGTGCTGGCCACCCCCACCCCCGGTTTAGCGAAGGGGAAAAAAGCTGTGATGTATCACGTGAGGACATGAGGATGCGAGTTTGACATCCCTGATTAAGGTAGTTAAAACAAAATTGATAATGATAGGCAGTCGTTAAAGAACTGTGGTGGTGCAGTGGTTAGAATGCTATATTGCAGACTAATTCTGCTGACTGCCAGCAGTTTGATTCTCACTGGCTCAAGGTTGACTCAGCCTTCTAGCCTTCCAGCTGGACTCCGAAGTCAGTAAAATGAGGACCCAGACCAATTTAGAAAGGGCTGTAAAACACTCTGAAGTGGTATATAAGTCTAAATGCCACTGCTATTGCTATTGCTATTAAACCAAAGGAGAGGACATTAAAATAGTAAATGTAGCTCAGCATAAGCAAGGGGGTGTGGTATCTCAGCGGTTAAAGAGGCTGAGCTTGTCAGCCTAAGTTTGACACCCAAGCACCATGTGATGGGATGAGTTTCCTTTACTTGCCCCAGCTCTGCCCACCTAGCATTCCAAAAGCATGCAAATGCAAGTAGATAAATAGGTACCACTTTGATGGGAAGGTAACAGTGTTCCATGTGCCTTTAGTGTATAGTCATCCTGGCCACAACACAGAAGTGTCTTCAGACAAAACTCCCTCCTTCAGCTAAGAAACAGAGGTAAGCACTGCCCCCTAGAGATAGACACAACTGGAAAGGGGAAAACCTTTACCTTTAGCATAAGCAAAAGTCAATGATGCACCTTGGAGCAAAAATAATTTCTAATTCTAGCTGTAGACTGATATGGATTGAATTTATAACAACATGAATGAGAAAGGGATTTTGTGGTGGTGGAGAGTCTGCCTGTGGAAGGAGTGAGGAAGGCAAACCCTGGGTTGGAATCACAAAGAAAAGGGTTAAAAATAAAACTATACTGTGGTTGTATAAATCAGTTCCATGCTGACAGAGTTTTGAAATACTCTACCATCAGTGTTTCACAATCTCCATGACTTTAAGATGTGTGGATTTAGACATCCAGAATTCCCCAGCTACCATGCTGCACTACAGAGTCTTAGTCACAATCCTACAAAAGGAAAAACAAGCGGAAAAATGCTGAAATTCTGAAAGGAGCTGGAGTAACTCTTCTATGAGTTCAAGATCTGAAACTTTGTCACTTAGGGGAAAAAAATTAGGTAAAGACCAATACGTTAACAGTGTTAAAATGTCTCTGAGGAAATGGATAAGAAGAAGTTTCCTTCCTCTGTCATAAAACTAAATCTACAGTGAGTCAATAAGAGACTCTGGATGTATAAAAGGAAGGATTTTTTTTTCAGGGAGGACATAGTTGTAGAATCTATCATCAGGCGATAAAGTCAGCTGCCAACTTGAACAGCTTTAAAAGAGGATTCCACTAATTGAGGGAGGATGAAACTACTAGTTAATTTCAGGAAGAGAAGCAACCTCTGATTACCAGTTAAGTAGTCTGCACTGTTGTGCTGCTGTTCATTTGTTGGCTTCAGTGAGAAACAGTGTTGAACGTTATATCTTGTCCAGGGGTGGGCTCTACTTACTACCGGTTCGCAATGGGGCCGCGCGCAAGTGCATTTTGATGACATCAGGGTCAGTGGGTGGAGCCTCCCACCGGTTTTACTACCAGTTCTATAGAACCGGTGCGAACCAGGGGCAACCCACCACTGATCTTGTCCTTTTTTAATATAATCCCCCAGTGTCTAAACCCAAGCTATAGTGTGGTTTGATTGATTTAGCATGTTGCATTTGTCTGGCCATAGTGGTCTGTAAACTATTTATTTATGCCACATTCACATCACATTTTGATACGAACACAAGATGCAAAATGCAAAATATGAAATATAAAACCTAAAATATTATAAATGTATATTACAGATATTTATTTATTTATTTTGCAATTTGTGCTTTATGGATTAAAAAACAGTGTATGTACATGATGGAAGCAAAGATGGTTTGAGGATAGAAAGGTATGTAGAGGTATAATGAAGGGAGTTGGCATACATTTACCTGTTTTCTTTTTGTTCTCTTATATCTTAATTTTGTACCCTTTTTATGCTCTGCATAATGTTGCTTATAGAAAAAGATAATAACATATGAATATACATGCATGTAATCTTTGTTTATAGCACAGTATGAACTCAGTCAATTATGGCTTAGTCAATAAATGGCACATTGAAATAAATCATGGTTTAAAATAAATCTCCCAAATCCTAGTTCTACGCTATCTCAGTATTTAAGGTTCATGTTGCCCTTATAATGAAAATGAAAGCTTTCCACAACATATATGACAGCTTGTGGTTTCGTGACCTTGTCTATATTTCATTTCTCGCCCAGTTTTAGCTTTATGCTTTAATTGCTGCAAACATAGTCATTTTAAACGTTTAAAATGTATGATCTGTTGTTTTTGCCATGTTGTTGAATGGTGAAAGAAGTATTTTTGTTAAAAAAAAAAAAACTTCATCTGAAGAGACATTTTGCTTAGAGCAGCTTTCCTCAAGCTGAGCCCTTCCAAATGTTTTGGGAGTTGATTTTAGCTCACGTGGAAGACACTAGATCAGAGAAGACTATTGTCTGTTGATGAATGAGAGCAGGGAACTCATTTCTTCACACACACTTGGAGATCTTGTTGAATGATACCAGTGAGTCACCATACTGCTGTTAGGATAAAAGTTTCTCGTTTAAATAAGCACCTCCTCCCCTCCTAAAGGCATGTTACTCTATAACATCCCAACTCACTTGGAAGCCTTTGCAACTGCTGAAAGGCTCCCATGGAAGAGTCATGCTACACTCATGGAAATAGGCACTTCAGTTATATTGATGTCATGTCCTGACCCAGTCTGGAGGCTGTTGGGATTTGGATGGGGCCCAATGGGCTTCCACTTAACCCAAGCAAGACTGAGTGACTGAGAGTATTTGGGCCTTATCTTTGGTTCTGGATGGGGTAGCATTGGCCCAAATGGATCCAGTGTGCAACCAGGGAGTCCTAGTTTTTGGGTTTTTTTCTTTCAATAAAGCTCTGCTTGATGAACAAGCATCTGATACATTTGGGTCGGGAAAATGTATATTTCATTTTATGGCAACCTGTTTTGAGACATTCAAGCAAAGGTAGAAACCCCGCCCACATTCATTTCATCCTGCACAGAACTATCAGTTAATTTTTCCCATTTATTTTCATTGAAAATAATTTATTTTATTTTCATTGAACGCTGATGCTTTCACTTCCCGTATTAGCTTTGCTTTTCTGTAACAGCCCAAAGAAAAATGCTTGCTATCTTACCTTCAAAACAGGAACAGTTTAATTGGATTGAGTCATTTCAGGTCACAGGCCCTTTCCTTGGGTATATCAGGTGGAATTAGTTCTTGCTTATGAAGCTTCTGTCACCACTAAATTAGTCAGTTTAGGCAGCTGTAGCATTTTAGGGAACAAAACTGTAGGATTTTAATTATTTTACCCACAACAGACATGAAGAAGAAAGGAGGAGAAGGGAGGGAACATTTTTAGTATAAAGAAATGGAAGCCACTTTCAGCTCAGAGTGTCATTAGCCATGCTGTCTGAAATATTTTCCCTCTCAGGGGAATATTATAATTAGTACTTACATAAAGTTTTAAATTAAATCTGTCATCAAGGGGGAGCTACTATCCATTTGCACATTTGTGAATTAGAAGATACGAGGAGCCAATGTTTTGATTTCCCTGTCATGTTCCTGTCAGCTTTTTCACGTCAATGAGTTGTCTCAACATGTCTACAAAATGTCTTCTTTGAAGGATTCCTTAGATTTGGGACTTTTCCATATCCTGGTTAAACTATTAACTGACTGCCCTCACTAAGCTCTATGGAGACATTTCAGATTGGGTTTAAGGTTCTAGTATTGAATTAGACACAGCAGAGTCTTTAACAGAAAGGGAGGTATTCTAACAATTTACTGTAACACCAGGAGAAATTGTCAACTACCGGTAGATTCTGCATTGGAAATTCTCCTCTGGTTCAGAGTAAACATATTCTGCATGACATGGCTACTATCATCTTATGATTCCCCTGCTCCCCACATAATTCTGGTGACATCTAACCCCTTAAAAAAGGTAGGGCCAGATTCTAAAGTCATTTATCAAAATAGTAAGTGCAATCAGCATAAAGTATATGTGCAGGTTACTAAGGAGAAATATTGCCTATGTATAATTAGATCATGACAGACAACCAGACTTCTTTTTCCAGTAAATGATTGCATCTTAGAGGAAAGACCATTTCCTCTGGACCACTCAGAGTATATCAGTGTTATATGCTTTAAGAAACCCAGAGCCTTGCCCATGTATCACAGCAGTGTGCAAATTAGAGATGAGCAGATTTGTCAGTGTTCCAGTACATTTTCTCATTATAGCTCTCTTATTGCAAGTAATGGAGAGAAATGTTTTATACCCACGTTTGTACTAAGATGTTTTTTTCCCCTCCTGGATCAGGGTGTGGAGAAAGACTTAAGAGGGCCCTGAATTCTTCAGATCTATGCTACAACTTGCAATTATCTTTGTTTCTCCTTCTCCCAACACTGGAGCTCTGAAATGCAGAGGAGGATCCAATCTTATACTGGAGCTCTGAAATGCAGGGGAAGGTCCCAAACTTCCAAGATTGGGACTCTCTTTCTAATGGGAGGAGGGAATATTAACTATTTTATAGATCAAGGGACAATGCTGTAACCAAAATGATGTGTGAGATATAGAAGGCAAGAGGTTATCAACATATTTAGGCCCTTGCTTTGAAATAATCACAGTGATATCAAATTCAATATCTATGAGCGGCTGTTTAAAATGAACAGAAACTCTGACAAAACTAATATATCAACCTATTATTAAGGCTGACAATAAGCATTATGACAATGAATCTGTTTAATTGGCAAGAGTGAAGGATATACTTATAGTAGATAAGAAATGGTGGAGAAACTGAATATTTAAAGAATATCTTTGTAAGATGTATTTTATTTCTTGATTATTTTTATTTAACCAATTTTATGGCTGCCTCCTAGTCAAGGAGGAATAGCTAACAAGGGTTAAGAAAGAACTAAGGAGATTGTACACCTGATATTTTTAGGCAAGTTAAATTGAAGTACAAAATGTACTAGGGCATACTGACAAATTGAAAATGAATAAATTCCTGGGTTCTAAGGATTTTTATGCAAAAATCATTTAAGAATTCTGATCTGAAGTGCAGACCTTCATAAAAACAGTCTCTGTGCCAGAAAATTGAATGGTTTCCACACACCCTCTCCCCCGCCATGGTTCACTTATAAAAATGAATCCAGGATATTGCAAGCTAGTTAGCTTAACACCTGTTCTGATAGTAGTAAATTGTTGGTAATTTGAGGAATGCACGTAACTTAAATACTTCCATTCAAAGGCAGAACAGGTGTTAAATATTAGTTCTGTCCAACATACAAAGAAATTTGAACAAAGTGTATAAATTTTGATGGACTTTACTTTGTCCCATTGTGATATATTTCAGACATATAACTATCTCTGGATGATCATTATTCATTATGTCAACATGCAACCATTATTATGTATTATCCCTCCAGCTGATAAACAGTAATGGTACCGATAGTAACATTTCATATCAGACCATCTGGTGGTGCACGTTTCCCCCAATATGGAGCTCTGAGTTTGACAGTTAAGGAAGGAAAAAAAGTTGGTAGTATTTGGTACTTGATGTCAGAGCTAATTATAAAAGTTTAAAAAGGAACTTCGGTGGGAGAGTGGATTGGAGGTGGGATAAATATTCAGTTTCCAAAATAGTTTATGAAAACTGACCCTCATAGCCTTCATATTTTTTTTTCTAAAGAGGAACCCTCATAAACGGGGGTGGGCTTCAGATCCTTTAGCAACAGGTTTGCTGCCCCATTGCTAAGTGGGCATGGCCATGGTGGGTTTGGCCTAGTCGACTGCCTGCACCATAGCAGGGGGGGTTTCACCCTCCCCAGACCCCGGAGGCTTTCCTCGAGCCTCCGGGAGGACAAAAACTGCTTTCCCCGGGGTCCGGAGACCCTCCGGAGGCTGGAAACAGGCCCATTTCCAGACTTCATGAATCTCCAGTAGGCCCATTTTTTGCCCTCCCAGACTCTCCCCGCGGTCCTGCACTTACCTGGAATGATGTAAGTGGAGAGTCCTGGGAGGGGTGGGATGGGGTGGGCATGGCCAGCCAGGAGTGGCATTTGGGAGTTTGCTGAAGCCTGGCGATCATTGGCTAGAGGATCACCCAAACCCTGCTGAACCCCCCAAGAGCCCACCCCTGCTCATAAACCTCATGTGTCATTAATATGATCAAGTTTGCTTTTTATATTCAAGACAGCTGTTTAAAAGAGTTCTACTTATTCATTAATATAGTCTGAGGAGTCCTGCATATTGAAGAAAGAGTATCTGAGTACAAACATTGCAATAATTTCCCAGTCTATCTCCTTGCAATTCAGTTTCAGTATAGAAAAAAAAAAGAAGTTATAACTGAGGAGCCAGTAAAAAAGATGAAAATGTATTCCACATAGTAGGAAAGGAAGAACATCTTTTCATCTTTCCACAATAGTGGATTATTTTATTGTGTGGCAGAAGTTGCATAAAGGGGGTGAGGCTAAAATGACTTTGGGCCAGTCATTTTCTCTCAGCCCAATTTCTTCGTTGTGGAGAAAATAAGAGGAGGAAGGTGTGTTTGATATGTTTGCTGCCTTGAGTTATTTAGAAAAATAATAAAGGCAGGATACAAATAAATAGGGAAGAGAAGAGAAGAGAAAAGAAGGAAGGAGGGAGGGAGGGAGGGAGGGAGGGAGGGAAGGAAGGAAGGAAGGAAGGAAGGAAGGAAGGAAGGAAGGAAGGAAGGAAGGAAGGAAGGAAGGAAGGAAGATTAAGTAGTGGGCATCACCAAGTCAAAATGAAATAAATGTATTTGGGTAGAATAATAGGATACTAAATTGGAGGGCATCTTAGAAAATTTAGACCAATCTGCTCACTTCATGAACCTATTAAACCATTTCCAATATGTGGCCATCCAGTCTCCGTATGAAACTTTTGGAGGTGGGGAAGAGTCCACACTGATGTAGGCAGTCAGCATAACTGCTTATCTTCTCTCTTCATCAGGAAATTCCTTCTAATATTCAAACTGAATCTTTTTTCTTTAAATTCCAACCATTGATCCTAGTCTCTGTTTCCACAGAAAACAAAAGTACCTACTCTTGCTTTTCAGATATCTTTTCAGATTTTTGTAGACCCACGATAATAACTTTTCTTAATCTTCTGTTACACAAACTAAATGCACCTCATTTCTTTAGGTGTTCTTCCTGAACTTTGTTATTGCACTTTGTTATTAGCTTTTTTGGCAACTGCTGCCACACACAGCTGGCAGTGTGTGTTTAAGTGATTGTCCACTCCAAGGTCCCTCTCACAGTTACTCTCTTTTTAGCCAGGTTTAACTTAATCTGCACTTGTACCTTTGGTTGTTCCTGCCTAGGTGTAAAACCTTGCTTTTCTCCACATTAAATTTCATGTTGTTGGATAGGGCCCATTGTTCAAGACTGTCAAGATCTTTAAGGATCCTGAACGTGTCTACTGGAATGTTGGCTATTCCTGCCAGCTTAGTGTCATCTGCAAATTTGATGAATTCCTCTTCTATTCCCTCATCTCAGTCATTTATGAAGATATTGAAGATATGTGCTCTAGTAATGAAACAAAGAGATCCTCAGATCATTAGTCCATTTTGTTCTGATATTGTCCAATTGATTGGCTATGGTTCTATAAGTTGCCAAGCAGCTTTTTCAAAACTGTTGTAGATATGCAAGGGCTCAGTTTTGGGACCGTCATTCCTGTAATGTTAGATGCTTCTTAAACTGAATTCCTATTGTTGGAGGATGAAACAAAATAGTTTATGGATAAGGTCAATTTCAGAACACAAGGGAAACAGAATCTTCTTTTGGATAAAACTAGCCATTACTTCTGGCCTGAAAACTTTTATACAGAATAGTAAACAATCCAACTGGTCTATGAAAGTTCTACTAGTTTCTCTGTTTGTTTCAAGATTCAAGAAATGCTTTGGACTTCTGGATATACAGCATAAATATGTATAGATATGTTCCTATGAGTGAAAGTTAATTTCTATCTTCCAAAAATTGAATAAAAAGAAAAACAAAACAAAACATAAACAGTGCTTTATGTAATATAGGAAAGACTTTTGGAGACTGTGCCCCAGAGATGCTGCTTATGGAATAATCAGATAAGAGACAGCATAGCCTATAGCTGCATAGTGGGTAGGGCAAGAGGCTCAAAAGGGACCCTCCCTAGTTTCTCCAGCTGTAAAGGAGGTGGAAAGAGGGAACTTCCATGTCCTCTACAAACTTGGAAAATTCTATTACTGTAGCTTTATGATAAAGTAGAATTGGTTGTGTCTCCCATCTGGTCTATTTATCAAGACTGACACCCTGCCCATGTATTTCAACAGTGTGTATGGCCACAAGGAAGCATACAAGGTTCCCAGCAAATGGTATTTGGAGGCAGTGTCAGCCTTGTAATGTAGTCCAGATAAGAAGCACTCCCAGATGAATTAATCTTACATTATCATAAAGTTATATTAACAGAATCTTGAAAGGCTGAAAGCAATTATCCCATCCTCTCTTTTTGGCTCTGGAAATCTAAGGAGGGTCCCTTCTGAAATGTTTCCCATGCTTTTTTCCCACCTGTGGACTGAGTTGCCTCTTATCAGATTGTTGTCTAGGCTGCAGATCTTCCTCCTGTCTCAAGGTCATTCCCACATACCATTACATCAGCCATTCTGCTGTCAAGGCTAACAGCTAATAACCCCATGATTTCCATGAATTGGTCCAATCCTTTTTTGAAGCCAGTCAAGCTGGTAGTTAGTACCACATCTCATTCTGTTTCACATAGGCTTTTTACCAAAATGTGCCAGACTTGCTGGCTACAATCCAGAACTCTGGGAAGGTTTTAAAGAAGTTTTATCTTTAATAAGGAAGAGGCCAGAGTAGCAAAACTTGGAAACGTACCCAGCTACATAAATACAGTCATAATCAGATGGATTCTTATAGAAAACGTTGCTAGTCAAAATTGCAGGTACATGCTACTGTACTAAAAGCATGGCTCACATTTGCCTCCCTGCCTACAATGCATATTTCAATTGTTAGTAGCTTGAGTTAACATTCCCCTTTAATTCCCAATGTGCTAATCAAATTTTCAAAACCTGCAGTTATATCTTTCATTCAAGGCCACTCACAATTCCCCTGAGTAATACTTGTTAATGTATGCTCATTACTTAGCCTTCCTGTAGTTTTCAACCCCAAAGACTAATGAGATTACATCTGGTTCCTTCAAGAAACTAATTCAGATCTGATTAGAAGAACAGAAGCTGTGCAAATAAAAGAAAACTTAATATTAATAATCAATATCTAAATATATGAGAGAAAGGTTTAAACCACATTTACTAATCTTATTTCTGATTATCCCCTTGAATGTGAAATAAATGAAAATAAATATGTAATGTTGATCTAGCTTTCAAGCAAGCTTTTAATAGTTTTCCTAATCAAATCCACCCCAAGCACTTTCTGGAGCTCTCATACATAAATAGTTTATTTTATTTTTATATGTGTAAAAGACAAAAAAGACAAAAGAGAAACAACTCTCCTCCCCAAAAAAGTACATCTCCCTTAATCAAAACATTTCAGCCAGATTACTTAACAAAGGGGAAAGCATACCCACTTGTGTTAGGAAGTTTAAATTCTAAAGTGTTTTCTAGCTATCAAAACTAGCAGTTTTGAGCAGTTTTCTCAAGGTTGTCTGGCTGGGGAATTCTGGGAGTTAGATTTATTAAAACCAGTGGGCCTTAAATTAGAATAGAATAAAATAATAGAGTTGGAAGGGACCTTTGAGGTCTTTTAGTCCAACCCCCTACTCAAGCAGGAAATCATACACTACTTCAGATAAATAGTTGTCCAATCGCTTCTTAAAAATTTCCAGTGTTGGATCAACTTCTGGAGGCACGTTGTTCCACTGATTAATTGTTCTGTCAGGAAATTTCTCCTTAGTTCTAGATTGCTTCTCTCCTTGATTAGTTTCCATCTATTGCTTTTGTCCTGCCTTCAGGTGCTTTGTAGAATAGCTTGACTCCCTCTTCTTTGTGGCAACCCCTGAGATATTGGAACACTGCTATCATGTCACCCCAGTCCTTCTTTTCATTAAACTAGATATACCCAATTCCAGTAACTGTTCTTTATATGTTTTATATATTATATGTTTTTTATATATATAAGACAAGCCTTATATAATATATATATATATATAAGACAAGCCGTGTGTGTGTGTGTGTGTGTGTGTGTGTGTGTGTGTGTGTGTGTGTCTGTGTGTGTGTGTGTGTGTGTGTAGTTAATATTTCGGGTTTCTTCCCGTGTAATTGTGGATATATCCCTAAAAGGGTAGAAGCGACGTTTCGACAGAATCCCATCTGCCATCATCAGGCTTATGTCAGCAGTCTTTTGGACTGCTGACATAAGCCTGATGATGGCAGATGGGATTCTGTCGAAACGTCGCTTCTACCCTTTTAGGGATATATCCACAATTACACGGGAAGAAACCTGAAATATTAACTATACACACATACATACCCGTAATGCTCTTCTCTGCACTTTTTCTAGAGTCTCAACATCTTTTTTATATTGTGGCAACCAAAACTGGATGCAGTATTCCAAGGGCGGCCTTACCAAGGTATTATAAAGTGGTATTAACACTTCACGTGATTTTGATTCTATCCCTCTGTTTATGCAGCCTAGAACTGTGTTGGCTTTTTTGGCAGCTGCTGCACACTGCTGGCTCATATTTAAGTGATTGTCCACTAGGACTCAAGATACCTCTCACACTTACTACTATTGAGCCAGGTACCACCTATACTATACCTTTGTATTTGGTTTTTCTTGCCTAAATGTAGAACCTTACTTTTTTCACCATTGGATTTCATTTTGTTACCTAGTGTTCAATGTTCAAGTCTGTCAAAATCCTTCTGTGTCATAAACCTATCTTCTGGAGTGTTGGCTATTTCTGTCAGCTTGGTGTCATCTGCAAATTTGATGAGTTCCCCATCTATCCCCTCATCCAAATCATTGATGAAGATGTTGAAGAACATTGGGCCTAAATCAGAGGCTTGGGGTACCCCACTGCATACTTCCCTCCATATAGATGCAGTTCCATTGAGAACTACACTTTGAATCCAGTTGGTCAGCCAGTTACAAATCCATCTGGTGGTGATGCTGTCTAACCCACTTATCAATTAGTAGGTTGTGGTCTACTTTATCAAATGCCTTACTGAAGTCCAAATGAATTATATCCACAGCATTCCTATGGTCCACTAATTTTATCACTTTGTCAAAGATGCAACAAGATTTGTCTGGCATGATCTGTTTTTGACAAATGCATGTTGGCTTTTGGTTATGACTTTGTTTGCATCTAGGTTTTGCTGATTCATTGCTTGATTATCTTTTCCAGAATCTTCCCAGGTTTTGCAGTCAGGCTGATAGATCTGTAGTTTCCTGGATCTATTTATTTTCCTTTTTTGAAGATGGGAACTATATCAGATCTTTTCCAGTCTTCTACTAGTTCCCCAGTGCTCCGGGATCTTTGAAATTAGCCCTGACTAAGATTCACTAATTTTTTTTATGGATCTATTTTAAATGTCTATTTTAAAGAGCCTTGGTAGTACAGTGGTTTAATGCACCCTGTTATTAACACAGCTGCCTGCAATTTCTGCAGGTTCGAATCTTACCAAGCTCAAGGTTGACTCAGCCTTCCATCCTTTCTAAGGTAGGTTAAATGAGGACCCAGTTTGTGGGGGCAATAAGCTGACTTTGTATAAATATACAAAAGTATGAAGGCTATTGCTTAACGCATTGTAAGCCACCCTGAGTCTCCGGAGAAGGGCGGCATATAAATCAAATTAAAAAAAAAATGTAATTGAATAGCACAGTTGTAATGGCACAGTTTGCATATATACAAGTCCCTTTGATTTCAACAGAATGATGGTGTTATGATAAAATTCAATTTAAATCAAAGATCCAAGTATCTCATAAAAACTTGAGTAGTAAACACATAACAAACATGTGATCAGATGAACAGCAAATTTATTTATTTGTCAGGAGGTATGTACAATCTCAGAAGGGCAGGAAGGGCAAAGAAACCTGAGAATAATGTTTTTCTCTGCCTTGTTTCATATATCATTGTAACACAGCTGTTATACAAATACAAAGGCAGAATATACAACAATTCTTTTCTAGAGACTATTCTGTAATATATGTGATGTAAAAACATAGTTCTATGGGATAATCCCAATGTCTATCATGTTCAGCATTTTAAATTGGAGAGCAGCCAAGCACAAGCATACAATTAATTCACAAACTTGGACAGGAGGCTAATAGCCTTCTCCCATTCTTACTCCCCAGCCTCCCACATTTAAATTCTGCTGCTTATAATTCCACAGGAGCTTCCATTTGACCACCTGCCCAGACACCAAATCTTCCCACTACATAGGAAAGGGGGAGAAAAATAAATAGACTAAGAGATAACCACTAATTCCTTACAAAGGAAGAAAGAGATCAAACAGAAGCAGAAGTATTCATTTTATGAGGCATATATAGTACGTTCCCTTGGTATCCCCTTGTCACTTATGGTACATATTGAATTCATACCAAAAACAGGTAAGTGATACAAAACAGAGTTCTTACGTATTTTACAAGCTCTCTTATGCTGCCTCAGTCAAAATTAATCTAAAAATGGGACATGCGGAGGCTGAAAATGGGGGCATGGAGGCCAAAAATGGGGCGTGCAGAGGTGGCAAGAGTGGTAGAATCGATGGGCAGCAATGGCGGCAACGGGCGGTGGCAATCCCTGCAGCCTGGAACAGCTGATAGGTTGTTCCAGGCAGCTGATCCAACTGCCAATCAGCTATTTTTGCTAAATCAGGCTGTGCTGAAGCTGACCAGGCTGTTTGCTGTTTGCCACAGAGGTAAATTGCTGGGAGGCAGAGGGCTGGCGGTTGGGCAGGGCTTTGGCAACATTCACTGTATAAGATGCACAGACATTTCCACCCACTTTTTGGGGGTGGGAAGTGCGTCTTATACACCAAAAAATACGGTATATTACTAATTGTGTCATTGATTTGAATGCATTTAATGAGTTCATGCATTTTCCCACCAATGCACACCCAGCTGCTACCAAAATTATTGATATTTTTTTATATGTCAACATAAATGATTACATAAAGCTAAACACATTGAGGCCAAGAAATCCCAGAAAGACTTGCTCTTATCTAGATTGTCCTGTCTTGGTGCGTGCATATAAATCAAACAATGAGAGTTGATTAAAGAATGTCAGATCCTGGCAACTGGTGACTTTTGCAAACTGGCATTGTCAGATGCAGATTCTGTGCTCCAAATTCATCATCTGCCATTGATTTAATAATTCACTATCTCCATATGCACTGCACTGACATAAATCATAGGTTCATAGTGTGGGTGTTAATGAGGACACACCATGTCATTTCACAAGAATTCGACCCCATGGGCCAAATTCTCTGGGAAGAACCTGTAGTGAACTCCAGGTTTTGCTCTTAGCAAAAAAGGGTTACATAAAGCTATTCTTATTCTTCCATGAAGCCATTCTCCAAAATATCATTTACCAAAATGACAAAGTGGCTGTCCTGTGGGAAGTATCCCTATCAAAGGTCTATATAAAAGAAATCTGCTAATAAATTGAAGCTTTTACCTAGCCTTCTGTGGAGCTGGGATTCAAATTCAGGGCTCAGCTGACAACACAACTCTTGTTATTTTTTAAACATTTTTAAAAACAGGAGTTAGTTTGTTCAGCTTATCATCCAGAGTGTATATCCACGTGAAGAGTTTTCCCCCAGTTTGGCTAATTTCAAGAGTTGACTCACTGGTTTTCTGGCTCTGCACAGTTTTTTTGGAACCCAAAGCAAAACTAGCTTTTTCATTTATTTTATTTCCATGTCTTGGCAATAAGAAAAGCCCAACATTTATATTAGTTCAGTATCCTTATTAAGCCAAACAGTGTTACATAAAGTAATATGGATGCTGTCATCTTAAGAGAATAAAGTTGGCTAAGGTGGAAGCCAAAAAAAATATGTTTCATAATGGATGTATACATGTACATCATACTTAAGTCATAAGATGGGAATGCAAACAGTAAATCCACCCATTAGAACCAACTCTTAGCAGGTGCGGTCAATGTCTGCTCCTAGCTCAGTTAATAAAGTTCAGCATGAATTGTAAAGATGGAGTTTTGTTTTGTTTTTTAATTTGATTTATATGCCGCCCTTCTCCGGAGACTCAGGGCGGCTTACAATGCGTTAAGCATTCATACTTTTGTATATTTATACAAAGTCAGCTTATTGCCCCCACAAACTGGGTCCTCAATTTACCCACCTTAGAAAGGATGGAAGGCTGAGTCGACCTTGAGCCTGGTGAGAATTGAACTCGCAGTAATTGCAGGCAGCTGGATGTTAAATGCTGCTTTAGGAGGCATTAGCCTCCTACGCCACTCAGGCTCAGATAAAGCAGGAGTTCCAGCTTTATCGACTTAAAAGGGAAATCAGAGTATGAAGTCTGTCAGAGTTCCGATGGATGCCCTAATTTTTGTGGTCAGTCCAGACTTTGAATGGTCTCTGCCCCCCTTCCAGCAGGTCATGCCAGGTTAGCGGTGCCCATCTCACCCAAGTCTCTTTTTCCCATGCGGCCCATTGCCTTTCTGTGTCCGTGAGTTTGTGGGAGGTATAGGCGCAGGGCTGTAGGTTTCCTTGGCTATTTCTTTGGAGGAGCACTGCTCCCACTGCCACGTCCTGGCATTTGCTTGGATAACAAAGGGTTGTTTGGGGTCAGGATGCTTCAGCATCAGTTCCTTTGCAAACAGTTCTTTTAGTGTTTCAAATGCCTTTTGGCAGGTTAGGTTCCACTGTAGGGCGGGGTTTTGTCCCTGGGCCCTCTGTCTTTAGGAGGTCCATCATGAGTTTGACAATTTTCACAAAGGAGGGGATGAATTGCCTGTAGAAATTTGCGAACCTAGGAAGCTTGGAAGCTTGGACCTAAGAAGTTGACAAAGTCATTTTTCTTCATCTTCCAGCTAGACAGTGCCAAAATCAGACTATAGCATGTTACACTAGCTTGCCAATGATCAGACAGCAAGTAAACATGGCTTATGATTTATAATAACATGCAAACTGGTCCACAGTTTTAAAATGGAATGTGAAAGGCTGTCAAAATTCAAATCTAAAAGTCCATACAAAATACAATTTTTCGTTATGAAAAACGTACAACTCTAAAACATGACCTATTGACAATAGAGCAGCAGTTGCTTTGAGATTTTTTTTTATATGTTGGGATACAATTTTTGCAGCAGAGCAATAGCTATAGGGTTATGTTTCCATACAATGAAAGTCATTCTAAGAGTCTGCCTGGAAATAGAGCAATCATAAAACCAATAAAATAATTGTATAAATTAAACCTTAGTTATTTGCTACTTGTAGACATAGTTGATTTGCAAATGAAAACCATTCCAAAATAATTATACCCCAGAATTAGAAGGGGGAATTAAGTCCATCAAGTCCCATCAGCCATATTCAGGGATCTATTTTATACCATTTCTGACAAATCACTGTTCATTTTTGTCTCCATAGTTACAGTGACAGAAAATTTACTACCATGTTGTGCAATTAGTTTTCTTACCAAAAAGTTCTTTTTGTTGGAAAATGTTCAAATGAACTTTGCTTTCTGTTCTTTTACAACAGCATAGGTACAGGTGATAGGCCTTTCGGGTGACATTTTATGATTGCATGAAAAATGTGATCATCTTTATTGCTGATTGTTTTTGTTTTTTTATCTGTTGTGGTTTGAAGGATTCAGAGAGAATGAAACAGGTGCAAAGAAAGGCAGTGAGGGGGATCAAGGAACTGGGAACTAACTGTTACAAGGGAAGTTTGAAGAACATAAGTTAATTTAATTTGAAGAAAAATCACTGAGGAGACAAAGAAGCCTTATACCAAAAAAAGGCATTGATCTGTTCTAGCTCATTCACAAGTATAGAGCAGGGAATTATTTATTTATTTATTTATTTATTTATTTATTTATTTTGTTTGTTTGTTTGTTTGTTTGTTTGTCAAACATGTACAAGATACATGTACAAGTATAAGTATGAACATAAACATGAACAAAGGAAGTAAATACAGTTAAATGGGGACAGTAAGACAGGGATGGTAGGCACACTGGTGCGCTTACGGACCTCTTAGGAATGGGGTAAGGTCCACAATAGACAGTTTAAGGTTGAAGCTGTGGGGATTTGAGGATGTAACAATGGAGTCAGGTAGAGCATTCTAAGCGTTGACCACTCTGTTGCTGAAGTCGTATTTTCTGCAATCAAGTTTGGAGCGGTTTACCTTAAGTTTGTATCGATTGTTTGCCTGTATATTATTGAGGTTGAAGCTGAAGAAGTCGTTGACAGGTAAGATGTTGTAGCAGACAATTTTGTGTACTATGCTTAGATCAGACCGCAGGCAGCACAGTTGCAGATTGTCCAAGCCCAAAATTTCAAGCCTGGTGGCATAAGGGATTATATTGTAAGCAGAGGAGTGGAGTACTCTTCTCATGAAATATCTCTGGACTCACTCAATCATATTAATATCCGATATACAGTGTGGATTCCATAATGCTCTTGCAAGAAGCTAAAGACCAGTTACAGGAAGCTAAAGACCAGTTGAATATTATGGAAAATGTCCTAACTGGAGCACAATTCAAACTTGAAGCTAATGATTGAGAGGGATCTTGTGTTTCTTTTTACTGGAAATGTTCAGGCAGCAACTGGATTCCTGCACTAATCAAGTGATCCTTCTAAATCAGGGCTGTCAAACTCCTGGCCTGCGGGGTGGATGCGTCATGCCCTGGCTATGCCCATGGTCAGTTTAGCAAAGGGGCAAAAAGTCCCGATATGTCACATGACACTGCCATGATGACGTGAGTTTGACACCCCTGTTCTACACCATCTAAATAACTTCTTTCATCTGTGAGATTCTGTGATTGGTGCCTTCATGCAATCTTTTCTTTCTGTACCTACTACTCAAATTCTTGAGAAATTCTTTAGAAAAAGAGAATATTCATTTCCAAAATCTCTCAGTGTAATTCATCTTTGAATCTATTCAGATGTATCTGAATCTTTTCTTATACGCAAGCTTAGGGTTAGGGTACATCTCAGGGATGAAATCCAGCAGGTTCTGACAGGTTCTGAAGAACCGGTAGCAGAAACTTTGAGCAGTTCAGAGAACCGGTAGCGGAAATTTTGAGTAGTTCAGAGAACCAGCAAATACCACCTCTGGCTGGCCCCAGGGTGGGGTGGGAATGGGGATTTTGCAATATCCTTCCCCCAGGAGTGGGGAGGGAATGGGGATTTTGCAGTATCCTTCCCCTGCCACGCCCACCAAGCCACACCATGCCCACCAAGCCATGCCCACAGAACCAGTAGTAAAAAAAAATTGGATTTCACCACTGGTACATCTGTACCTAAAATAAAGAGGAACTATGATTACTGTGATCTACGAATAATTCTATTAATGCAGGCTAAATTTACATTTGTCTTTTTTTTCCAGGTACAATTTGCATTCAGGTTATATTTTAAAGATCCTTTTCAAATGTTGCATCTAGTCAAAAAACGATAATAACCTGCAAGATGTAGCAAAAGAGGACCAGAATTCCTGTAAATCTTCAATGCTTTTAAGAAGAACAAAATTACTCAAGAATAGATTTTACAGTTCCGCAATTTCATTGGCAGCACAATTAGAAAATGCCTTCTGACTCTCTAATATAATACAGAAGTTCTAATTAACACTGTTTGCTCCAATGGTTTGTAGAATTTCTAAATTATTGTTTTTATCAGTAAGTTAAATGACAGCCAAGAAGCACTGAGCTGCATATGCAATTAGCTTACTGTGTGTATATTAGGGAGCTGGAAAGAAGACTGCCTCATACCGTGAACTCAATCATGAACTCTTTTACTCATTCAAGAGCAATGTAGTTGCTTTGAGTCATCACCACCACCACATATCTAGACATATTGAAATGAATCTAAAATATATCAGTTTCCATGTTGATGCTTTTCCTTTTCAAAGAGAAAGAGAGAAAGAGGAGTAAGATCGCTCCTTCAGGTTTAATTGCCTTTTATGTAACCTTTCCACCTCTAATAGGTGTGTTCACTCATTTAAAATTGAATTCTTTAGTCATTCATCCGGTTGACTTCCATTTCTCACTTCTTCTAATGAGGTTAAAACTGGTTAAAAACAAAACATTTTTAAGAGTCCTACTGGTTTCCTGCAGCTATCCCAATATTGTCCATTAATTGGCTTTACATAAGCATTTCTAATTATAGCATGTTTATTAAAGGGATGCATTTTGTTTACATTTTGTTTTAATTTATCAAGACTATTATAGACATTGTCACACACCATCTTTACTTGAAAGCCTTATGTAAGAAAAAATGGTTAATTGCCGTTTTTAAAAGCAAACAGAAAAATGGAGCAAGATATTCAGGAGGGAAAGTACCCTTAGTTTTGAATAATTGTGGGAGATTTGTTCTAGATTTTAGACTCCTTAATATAATGATCTCTGTCACCTTCTCTCTCTCATTCTTCTTTTTTCTGTCTTTTAACTGATACACAAGATTAAAGGTACCAATATTTATTTACCGGTAGTTTGTTTCTACTTGGAAACTGCTAGAAACTGAAAAAAAAAAACATTTTTATTTTAGGTTTTGATGATTAAACTGATCTTGTTATTACAGAAATGACTTGAAACGTTGAGGTTGCAATTTTTTGTGTGTATTTTACTACACCAGAAAAAGTCAGGAGTCACTCCTTTTCTCTCCTTCTTTGCACTTCTCTCTTTCTTTCGCTTTGTTCTCTAACTTTGTCTTTTTCTGCATTTTTATCTTATAATGAAACTGAATAAAATGTACTTTTAAAAGAGAAAAAAGGTACCAATGAAACCATTTGTAGTGTGTCCATGTATCTATAATAGAGTCAGGGATGGGACATCCGATCATGTTTATCATGATATGAGAATATTACTCTTGTACGCACAGGATTACAAACTGTCTCATAAAACAGTAGAATAGAACAATACTGCACTTAAAGATCTTTTTTGAAGGACAGTTCAAATAATCCAGATTTAGATGGAATTCATATCAAGAGACAATATATGAGACCAAATTGGACTGGACTGGTGTTTAAACCACACGGCAGCTGCACCTTACCTTTTGCAATCCCTTATTATCATAGGAAGAAATGTTGGCCCTTAATAAAAACTGGGGCCAAAAGCATGTCCATATACCATATTTTATTTTAGAGGTGCAGCTGCCCAGTGGCACATGTGTTCCTATTCTATATTGGCTTGTTTTGTGGCTGAACAGTCTGAATCTAATTTCCCCCCTTCCTATTCTGATCTTCCAATTGATGCAGTAAGTATCTTTTATTGCAACCATACAAAATGCTACTGATGATGAAGATGGATGATGGATGATGATGATGATGATGATGATGATGATGATGATGATGATGATGATATGATCATCACAAGGAGGCTCTTAGGAATGCTGATAAACTCAGCAGGAGACCAATTAACAGCTATGCAAATATCCAGGTCTATAGTTGCTGAGCTGGTCATCGCCATCTGTGAAAACTACCTATTGTAACGCTAATTGATTCAAAAGCCCTGGAACCTGTATTGCTTTTTCCCCTCTTAGCTATTTTTGGGGGGGGGGGGGAGTGCAATGCAAACACCATTAAGCACTAATGTCATCAACTCTGCCTTGTATGGCAAGGGAAGCTTTGACCCCTTAAGCTTCATAATCCCCTAGAAGCAGGGGGTAGCCACCTGCACCAGCTGCAAAAGCTCCCTTTCGGTTAACTTCAATTAAAATGAAATTTTCATTTTCTGGTACTTCAGATTCTTTACTGCCTTCATATAGGGGATAGAGATTGGCTCACTTTTTAAAATTTGTTCTTACGACTGATAAATTAATAATTTTGCTGGAGTAAGTGATCATTGGGTGTGTGTGGCATTCAGATTTGCAACATATTCACAGATGGGTCAAGGAATCTATTCATGGAATCAAATGGCAATTTAAGCACTTCTTTGGTTTGTGCAAGAATCCAAAGAAAGAATCCAAAGAATCTTAAGTACAAATATATATATTTTCTGAAAATGACCTCTTTCTTATCAGATAAGGAAACTCCACTTGCAGATATCCCCAAAAGGAGTGTAACATTCTCACCAGAGGTGGGTTTCAGCAGGTTCTGACCAGTTCTGGAGAACCGGTAGCAGAAATTTTGAGTAGTTCGGAGAACCGGTTGTAAAAATTCTGACTGGCCCAACTCCTATCTATACTCTGCCTCCCGAGTCCCAGCTGATCGGGAGGGAATGGGGATTTTGCAGTATCCTTCCCCTGCCACACCCACCAAGCCACGCCCACCAAGCCATGTTACACCCATCAGGCCATGCCACACCCACCAAGCCACACCCACAGAACCAGTAGTAAAAAATTTTGAAACCCACCACTGGTTCTCACGATTTGGTTATAACTGTTGCACGACTGTCCATGGTGGCTCTATTACTCTTGATGCATAGAGTTCTCAAAGTTCGATAATCTGTGCTTTTAAAAATGATTAAGGAGAAATGCAAACATTTTTTTAAAAAAATCATAATCAATATATCTCTTCAGAATATTCATTCATATATTTTAAAAAATAAACTGTTCAAGAAATCATTGCTGATATAACTAATAAATGATTGCTAGGTCTGAATAAATTCGTTATAGGGATTTTTCAAAGTTCCTGTGTCAAGTTTTCAGTCAAAATTATTTCCCATAATTAATTCTGATTCAATCAAAGACACATTTTTCTTTCCCAAAGTTTTCTTGGAACAAACTTGACAGCTAAAAGCAAGTAATACCAAGATTACAGGGGAGACTAGGAAGTTGAAGAAATGTCATGGAAGAAAGAAGTTAAGGGCCACAGAAAACAACCATTTCAGTAAACAGAGTTAGAAGGGACCTTGCAGGTCATCTAGTCCAACCTCCCTGCCTAAGCAGGAAATTCCAAATCTGTCTCTACCTAGTATCAAACTCACAACCTCCTGATTGTGAAGCAAGAGCTCCACCTCTAGGCCACCGGGTCTTGTCGATTTCTGTAGGTGGTCAGGAAAATAATATAGATATGTCTGTGACACCATCATGAGTCAAGATTTGTTGAAAATGCACTTGTTCAAGGTGCACAAAGAGATGGAGAACTCCATAAACATGGACCTCAAGGAATAGCAGCAGTATATTTGAGCTTTATCATTATTGCACAGAAATGGATGTTTACTAGGGAATGTGCAGAAGCTGAAATTTAGACTGTCTCCTTAATAATAATGAAAATATGTTAGGGAACCTGCATTTCTCCTTTTGCCCATGCAAATTGTATATGCTTCACTTGTGAACTTGGAATAGATGGAGCTTGTGATCTAACAGGTGGGGAAGACAAAGAGCACATATTATTGAGATAGATTGATGCTGATCTTTGACTCAATGCTAGGAATCTACTAAGGTCCAGAAATTAAAGTAAATGATCAATATGACATTCATCCATCATAAAGCATTATCTGTCCATGAATATCACATTCACTCAAATTCTTTATGACAGCTCCATAATGAAACATGCACTATCCATGTGCAAAGACCCAATTTTAATGCTAGATGTAGATTTAATCCAGTGAAAGAAGAAGTGGAGTAGTAGTTAAGGAGTTATACTAAGACTAGGGGATCTATGTTCAAATCTATTCTTAACTAAGGAAAATAACTGAATGAGTTTAGACCAGTGGTGAAATTCAATTTTTTTTACTATTGGTTCTGTGGGCATGGCTTGGTAGGCGTGGTGAGGCTTGGTGGGCGTGGCTTGGTGGGCATGGCAGGGGAAGGGTACTGCAAAATCCCCATTCGCTCCCCACTCCTGGGGGAAGGATATTGCAAAATCTCCATTCCCACCCCACTCTGAGGCCAGCCAGAGGTGGTATTTGCCAGTTCTCCAAACTACTCAAAATTTCTGCTACCGGTTCTCCAGAACCTGTCAGAACCTGCTGAATTTCACGCCTGGTTTAGACCATTCCTTCTCTCAGAGCAATTGACCTCACAGGGGGATTGTTTTGAAGATAAAAATGGAGACACCCCCCCACATGACCCACCTTGAGCTCTTCTACAGGACTATACAACAGTTGGTGCAAATAGCAATAGTTGGAACTGAAATAAAATAATCCAGGGGTCTATTCCATAATATTTACGAACACTAAAAGATGGAATACAATATGAAACACTTCCATTCATTGCCCCAGGTATACTCCGTTTCTTGGTTATTCCAATCCTATTTGACCTTGCCAGTCAAATTGCTTGGGGATTTTTTCATTCCCTCTAAAGGATTTGCTTTTCTTTTTGTCAAAATCTCAAATAGCCATTTTGCTTGTCTTACTTTTCACATTGGTCATTCTTTGGCTACTAGCAGCCAGAACCAAACACCTGAATTCATTGTTAAGTACATTATGCTTTTTGTTTTTATATTTCAGGCAGAGAGTGACAGCGAGAGAGCACATGTGTGCATGCCCTTCTCTTCCCTGTCTGTGTGACTCTGTGTGTGTGTGTGTGTGTGCGTGTGTGTGTGTGTGTGTGTGTGTGTGTTTGTCTTTCTCTGAATTCTGTTAAGCCTCTTTGGCTTAGGAAAGAATAAATATGCTTTAAACAAATAGATGTGGTTCGGTGGAAAACATAATCTTACCCAAGTGCCAATCTGCTCCTTATACTTTGGTTTTAATCTCACAAATTAGCTTCCTGATCAATCTTTGGGGGGGGGATGGCAAAATAATTTGGACTACATTTCCCATAATATCATACCCCGGTGGAAGCTGCAGACTCCAACATACAGCAAGGACCAGACTGCATATACAGTTACTTATTGGTACCACTTTTTTAAACCCCAAGTTGATTCAGATAAATATAATTTGGATAGAGAATTTCCTTCCTTCTTGCAAGCAGGGAAGGATTTGCTTTTAAGACTATTAACATAAAACTGCTGTTGTAAATAAAAAAAAAGACAACAACCCATATTTAGTTTTCAAATTGATTTCTAAAAGCTTCCATATGTTATTTTGATAGAAAACACTCACACATCCCTTGTACGCACTTTTCTAGCACAAGACGTAAAGAAGTCTGAAGGGATTATACACGCAGATCCTGCAACCTCGGGATAACAAATAACTTCTAAATTGGCTAGAACTTGAGTCTTTGGAGCTGCCAATTTCTTGCCAAATCAATTAAGGCACTGTAACTATAAAAAAATCAAATGTGTACAACATCAAATGAACGTGAAGGAATTGGCTAAGGAGGAAAGCAGCTTTCATTATTTACAACTTTGCTTCACATGTTTTATAGTCACAGATGGCTTACCATTCATAATATGCAGAAACCACCGTCATATTCTGGAATAAGCAACGTATTGATGAAGGATCTTGGAGTCTGCTTCGTATAGATGAATTTCAGAACAGATTGCAAGCACCCTTGCAGCCTATATTGACTCTGAAATGAATTCAAACTAGATACAGCTACCAATTGCTACTGGTCTTCATATCCATATATTACCTCCAGAACTAGAACCAGAGGCAATATCTCTCTCTATGTGAATCACTGGGAACATGAATCCTAATCCTTGGGCTTTCATAAGTATCTGCCTTGCCACAGTGGGGATAAAGAATGCTATATAACAGTGATGACGAACCTATGGCAAGCGTGCAGGAAGTGGCACACAGAGCCATCTCTCTGAGCACACCAGCCATCGCCCGTTGCTCTTCCGGGTTCCGGCGGGCACATGCGTGCCAGCCAGCTGGTCTTCACACACACGGGAGCACCGGCAACCGGAAGAGCAGTTTCCCGGCCAGCTGGTTTCACGCGCATGCACATGCACGCCAGAAACTGGAACACCAGGTGGCCGGCACGCATGTGCGCACTGGAAATCGGAAGCTCAGTTTCCCAGCATGTGCATGTGTGCTGGGGAGCTGCTCTTCTGGTTTCTGGCGCTCCCACACACACGCACCGGGGAGCTGCTCTTCTTGTTTCCTGTGCTCTCCCCTCTCGCACGCTCCCATTTTGGCACTTGGTGCCGAAAAGGTTCGCCAACACTGCTATATAAGATTGGCTTTGCCCAGTGGTGGGATTCAAGTAATTTAACAACCGGTTCTCTGCCCTAATGATTTCTTCCAACAACCAGTTTGCCAAACTGCTCAGAAAGTTAACAACCGGTTCTCCCGAAGTGGTGCGAACTGGCTGAATCCCACCACTGGCTTTGCCCTAAACCAGTGGTTCTCAACCTGTGGGTCGCGACCCCTTTGGGGGTCAAACCACCCTTTCACAGGGGTCGCCTAAGACCATCGGAAAACACATATTTTCAATGGTTTTAGGAATAATTTTATGGTTGAGGGTCACCACAACATGAGGAACTGTATTAAAGGGTCGCGGCATTAGGAAGGTTGAGAACCACTGTTCTAAGGTATTCTATTCTTAGTCCAGATAGTAGACTAAGTGTCCTGGACACTATAAGACTTCCTAAACTAATATTTATTATCGCATTTATTGTTTCCCAACCTATAGCAGGTTACTGAAGTCTGCAGGGTGGAAGACTGAGGGCCCCAAAACCTCTCCCCCAAAAACTATGTGGAAGAGATCTTCATACCCTAGTTTCATTTCTTTCCTTGTGATAATAGTTTGCTAGTTCCTGCTCTATTGCCTCTCCTCCAAAGGGTCTTCCTCCTTAATACAGTGTGTGAGGTTTTCGTGCCTCATGCTGATCTTCTGGCAACTATAGGGTAAAAATGATTTACCTTTTAAAAATAATATCACTTTCCTGACCATATAGAGCACAGAGACACGGTAGCTAGAAGATCTAGCAACTGAATTTCATTCCAATCCTTACTCTAATAATGTATTTTTGCTAACAAAAAGCCAACAACCTCATTCAGAGATTGCCCAATCAACTATTTAGAATGAATCTACAGCTTACATAATTAGCATAATTAACATGCATGCACCGGGAAGACGATCGTCCAGTTTCCAGCACGTGCATGAGCACTGGCCAGCTGGTCATGCGCACATGCATGCCAGAAACCAGAAGACCAGGTGGCCAGTGCACATGAGCGCTCCGGAAACTGGAAGATCATCTTCCCGGCACACTCATGCGTACCGGGCGGTTGCTCTTCCTGTTTCTGGCACACATGTGCACGCGCACACCCCCGCTTCGGCACGCAGTGTTGAAAAGGTTCACCAACACTGGTATAGGGCTGTGATGGTGAACCTATGGCATGTGTGCCAGAGGTGGCACGCAGAACCTTCTATGGGCACGCGCACCATCACCAGCCATCCTTCTGGGTTCCATCACACACATGCCAGCTGCTCTCTTCCGAGTTCTAGGTTGCACACACCAGAATCTGGAAGAGAGCATCTGGCTGGCACGCATACCCACTGGACCAGCTATCCAGCACGCATGTGCATGACGGAACCCGGAAGAGCAGCTGGCCACTGCACGCATGTGCACCAGCCAGCTGCTGTCTTCAGGGTTACAGTGCTCCAGTGCTTGTGCTCCAGTTTTGGCACTCAGTGCCAAAAGGGTTAGCCATCACTGGTATAGGGTCTTCTACTTGAGTAGAGGATTGGATTAGAAGACCTCCAAAATTCCTTCCAACCCTATTACTCTACATTTGAAGGAGGGACAGAGGGATGGAGGGATGCACGGAGGGAGGGACAGAGGGAGGAAGGAAGGAAGGAGGGAGGGAGGGAGGGAGGAATTCTTATTTAAGGATCTTTTAAAGACCAAAAGCTTTATCTTTCTTTGTTTTAAAAAAGCAATTGATGATGAGTAAACCAGGAGAAATGGATATGCATACAGAGAATTTAGATCTACTATCAACAGCTTTTTTTTTTTAAGGAATTCTTACCTCTCAGCTGATTGGAAGGATTGGAACACTCTTAACTTGTTTATAAATCAGGGAGAGGAGCAGAAAACCATCTAGAGAATTGGACAGAATATTAACACTGTAAATACACAGATACATGCTAGATCATTTAGAGCAGAGCCCCCTGGCTATAAATCAAGAGGAATGCCGTGAAAACCAAATTGCTTTCTCCTCAGAAGCAGAAAATCCCAAAGCACTGAGTATGAGCAGCAGTGACTTGCAATCTACAGCATATGCCCAGTCCAAATATGTGCGGGAATTGTGTGTGCTCCTTAATTCTTCATGAAGAAGTATTTACTGGCATACATACTGTAGTGTGGAAGACATTTTATAATCTCTTTTATAATCTTTACCCAAAAAACCTGTCAGCACAAATCTAGTTGGTCCGAGGAAATTAAATATACTAGTTAATTATGCTTTCTTTTCTCATTCATGATCCCTAAAGCCTATCTAGGTAAAGGTAAAGGTTCCCCTTGCACATATGTGCTAGTTGTTCCTGACTCTAGGAGGCGGTGTTCATCTCCGTTTCAAAGCCGAAGAGCCAGCGGTGTCTGAAGACGTCTCCATAGTCATGTGGCTGGCATGACTAAACATCTAAGGCGCACGGAACGCTGTTACCTTCCCACCAAAGGTCATCCCTATTTTTTCTACTTGTATTTTTTGCATGTTTTCGAACTGTTAGGTTGGCAAAAGCTGGGACAAGTAATGGGAGCTCAGCCTGTTATGCGGCACAGGGATTCGAACAGCTGAACTGCCGACCTTTCGATCGAAAGCTCAGCGTTTTAGTCACTGAGGCACCATGTCCCATAAAGCCTATTTACCTCACCTCAAATCCTGATGTGCTGCCTCATTGTAATAGGGGAAGTTTCTCCTAGGACGGATAAGCAAGGGATGCTGAGAGTGTTATATCAAGAATGTATAATCCCAAAGCTCACCCAAAGCTTGAACATCTCCCAAGCTGCCCAATCAAAACCAGCAAGTGTCTATATTGGGCAACTGTGATATAGGAAGATGATTTAAGATGATTTAATCGCAAAGGCATCATTTCATACTGTGTGGGGGAAGACAATGGTAAACCTCTTCTGTATTTTACCCTTAAAACCACATGGGTAGAAAACAGGGGTGGGTTCTAAATTTTTTTACTACTGGTTCTGTGGGCGTGGCTTATTTTGTGGGCATGGCTTGGGGGGGGTAATGTGACTGGGTGGGTGTGGCCAATTTTTTTTTCTTTTACTTTTAAAAGCATTTTTTCTACAATCTTAATTGGTTGCAGAAAACATGCTTTTAGAAGCTTCTGACAATCAGGCAAATCTGCTTGGATCGCCAGAAGCATTTAAAGGGATTTTTTTTCCCTACAACCCCCTCGGAGGTTTCGGCAATCCGTCCTTTTTTGGGGGGGGGATCTTTGCAAAGAAAAGGAATGCAGATAAGGCAGGTTTAAAGACCCCTCCACTGCAAAGCCAGGGGCATCCCCTGGAAGTCCCAGTCATCGGAGATCCTGGCCCCCCACGCCAAACAAGCCAATCCACAGGCTCAGATTCCCGCCCACCCCCCTCTCCCTTTGTGTGCGAGCCACACAAAACGCGCGTGGAGCATCGGAATCCCCAACTTGCGCCTGGCTTTGCAAAAGCCCAGTTGGATAGGACACCCACCGTGCCCATCTTCCCCACTCCCTCTGCCGGTTCCCTGGCGGTGTAGGCAGCAGCCCTGGGTGGGGAAAGGAGATGCCGGCCATGAGGCCGCTTTGCAAAGGCGCACCTGCATGGCGCCTCCTGCGCTCTCACCTGTTGGATCTGCCCGGACGCCATCGCCACCACTGCAGCCACCGGAGCCCGTCCGGCTCTGGCAGGGAACTTTTTCAAACTTGGCCCAGCCCCGCGGAGGAAATGTGGCATGCATCTCGCACCCTCTGCTGGCTCTCCGATCCGGTCGGAGCCCGGGAAGCCCCCGTGGAAAACTCACCGTCTTTGCCCTGCGGGTTCCGCACAACGGCCCTCGTAGGTAGACCCAGGGCCCTAGGAAGGTCGTGGGGATGCTGGGCCCTGCGCGCCCAGGCGAGTCCTGTTTGGCACCATGGGCGCATCACGGGGATGGCGGCCTCTGGGGCAAGTTTCGCCTTTTGCTCTGCTCCATGTGTATGGGGTGGATGGCTTATCCCTTGGTCGAGCCAGCTAAGAGGCAAGGTTCCTCCTCCTGCCATCCTCGAGCTCAGCTCCGGGCAGCGTCCAGCCAGCCATACCTGGTTTCTCCCTGCGGCAGCCCACGTCGATCCCAGGCAGCGGAACTTCGGGGCCTTTCCTCATGGGGCAGTGACGAGGCAGACAGTCAGCCAGGTGCACGGGAGCGACTGGCGGCAGTGCTCCTGGCTGGCAAAGGGCGGACTCCCAGGGCTGCATGTGGGCAATGATGGTGGGTGGGGTAAGCAACCGGCAACCGGGCCGGGAACCAGTTCGGGGGCGTAGCCAGACAATCTTATTACCGGTTCTATGAACTATTAAAATTTTTTACTACTGGTTCTTACAAACTGGTGCAAACCGGGAGCAACCCACCACTGGTAGAAAATATAAAATGGTGGACAATATTGTGTCAGGTGAGAGAACCCCTCAGATTGAACTGGACTCAACATGATATTGTGGATGAACTGAAGATTTATGAAGTGCTGGTGATGTTTATGGCATGGCTAGGTTGAAGCCCTTTGGAGATCTAGTTGCTGGTGTTACCTTGCAGGAAAAGAAAAATCCAAAGCTATAAGCAGAGATGGGTTTCAGCAGGTTCTAACCAGTTCTGGAGAACCAGTAGAGGAAATTTTGAATAGTTCGGAGAACCGGTAGTAAAAATTCTGACTATTCTGACCACCTATTCTCTGCCTCCCAAGTCCCAGCTGATCGGGATTTTGCAGTAACCTTCCCCTGGAGTGGGGAGGGAATGGAGATTTTACAGTATCCTTCCCCTGCCATGCCCACCAAGCCATGCCAATCAAGCCATGTACCGCCCACCAAGCCACGCCCACAGAGCCAGTAGTAAAAAAAATTGAAACCCACAACTGGCTACAAGCACAGAATTATAGTGGGAACATGGAATTTAAGAGGCATGGACATGGGAAAAATTGATACAATGAAAGATGAAATAAATCAACTACCCCCAAAGGTGCTTTTTTTCAAAAGGCAACTGGGCTTTCTTTGTTTTTGCTTGAAGATGTTTCACTTCTCATCCAAGAAGCTTCTTCAGTTGTGAATGAATGGTGGCGAATGGAAGGATTTATATTCTTTGCAGTCATCTGGTCATCAGCATTCTTTATGAGAACTGTGGAGGCCACTTGGAGGTTTATCTGTGCCCTCAGAGTCACTTGAATAGCACAACTGGGTGTGGAATCTTCTTGGAAATGCTGAAAGGACTGTTGACTTGAGAATCTCCATAGAATCAACTATCATTCATATCTTAGGCATTAGCAAGTAAAGATGGACTGGAATTCGGTACTTTCATTCAGATTACACTGTTTACTACTCAGGGCATAAAACCAAAGAAGGAATGGCATTGTTTCATGGTTAGGAAGGGTATAGCATGAATAGTACTTAGTTACAATGCAATCAGTGATCAAATAACACTAGTTAGATTTCATGGACAAACCTGTAATATGATAATTATCCAAGTTTATGCCCCAACCACTTGATGCAAAAAAGATGAGGTGGATGAGTTTAATGATCAAGTTCTATTTGAGATTGACAGAACATGCAGGCAAAATGGAGTGCTTATGGATGGAGACTGGAATGCCAAAGTTGGAAATTAATGCGAAAAATGCATTTGGAAAGCCTAGGAAATTGAAATGAAACAGGAGAATAATGTATTACTTTCTGCCCAATGATTTCTTCATTGCTTGCATAATCTTTAAACAACCAAAGCAACATATGTATATATGGACATTACCAGAGACTAGAGAAAAATCATATTGGCCACAAAATTGATACAAAGAGAGGGGGGAAAACTCAGTTATAACAGCAAAGACATGGCTGGGAGCTGACTCTGGAAGAGATCACAAACTGCTCATGTGCAAACTCCATGGTAAGTTAAAGTAGAAGAAGAAAGCCAACTAGTTTCTACTCACCACTTTCAAGAAGAACATCCAAAGTTGCTTTGAAGTCCTTGGGAGGGAGGTGAGCAGTTAAGAAATATGATAGATAGATAGATAGATAGATAGATAGATAGATAGATAGATAGATAGATAGATAGATAGATAGACAGACAGACAGATAGATCCACATCTGCCTATCCCAGGACCTCTGAAAAGACTCAATGGGTAGTTAAAAATGCCAAACCCAGTCTGAACATCTGGCTGACTGTGCAACAAACTTAAATAGATAGATAGATAAAGAGAGAGAGAGACAGAGAGAGATAATAGAGAGGGAGAGGGAATATCAGGGTTCCAAGCAATATGTCCATAGCAAACAAAATTCCGAGGCAAGTAGATTCCTCAAAGAATAATTTTATTGGAAATATCATAACGGCACAACCTGGTGAAAACCGACTCTGAAAGTTCCCACGGTTTTCACCTAATTAAAAATAAAAGATTTCCTCCCTTTCCCAAACAATCAGTCACATGGTCCCATCAAGGTGTCGTCCGGTTACCTGATAACATCACTCCTCCTCTCTCTGGCCAACTATGGAAATGTCCTTGGTTCCCAGGAGAAAGTATTTTGTTTTCATTACAAAACCCCAACTATTTCTATTTCCCCATCCCTGTCCCTCAGCTCCAGTGTGGCAACACTGAAGTTTCAAAATGGCTTTGGCCAGGCCAGCTTCAGGATTGACAGGGAGAGGGAGAGAGATAAAGCAGGCCAGTGGATTCAAAGAGATTCAATGTAAAGGTGGAATGACTATACTGGAATTCTATACAATAGAGATATCCATGATGTCTTAGAAGTTATTTCCTGCTTACAAGAACTTTACTTGTAAGAATATTAAAAGAATGATCTGCAAGCTCTAGTAATGGAAGTCAAAGAGCATAATGAAAAAAGTGAGTCTAAGATTAAATATAGTGGTAGATAGCTTCGGCTTTTCAGGATGAACAGTAAAGGAACCAGCAGTCAAGAAATATGCTTGGGAGAGCAGCAATCTGAAAGCCTTTGAAAAGACACTCAGATGCCATAATGTGTTTATATTATATGTAGGTAATGGTTTTCCCTGCAACAGTCTATGGTAGTAAAAGTTGGATTTTTAAGAAAGCAGAACAGAAAAAGCACTGATGTTTTTGAACTCTGTTACTGGAGCAAACTATTGAGAATATCATGGACAGCCAAGAAAACAAACATACGAGTCATTGAACAAACCAATCCAGAATTCTCATTTGAGACACAAATGACCAGGGTTAAATTATGACACAAATAAACCAAATAGTCTCTACTCAGAAGGATCTAGCTTTCTGGAGACATCAATTATGCTAGGAAATGTGGAAGGAAAGACAAGACGACAACAACCAGCAGCAAAGTGGATGGACTCAATTGCAGCAGCAGTCGGTGCCTGAAGGACTGGGTTGGGTCAGATCCTCTAGGAGACAATCTATCTACATGGTCATTTAGAGTTAACATGATGGTACATAATCAAACAATCAAAGTCTATCTGAGAAATTAATCCTGACACTCTAAGAAGTAATGAAAATTGTTTGCTGTTGCAGACAGGCCCAAATTCCATCACCAGTTATCAGTGGAAGGAGTTGATAGATGTATAAAAATATGTAATCAAAACATCTGGCTTACTGCGCAACCAACATTTATACGCTACCTGACTTCTGGTGACTGTAGCAAATGTACTAAGACATACCATTCTATTTTTCATGTAAACAACACAACTTCATCTTTTCTTAGAGAACAAAGTGGAACTATAGGGAATTGCAGTGTAATTACAGAGCTGTCCAAATAAGACAATTTCCAGAGCGAAAATCATTCTGATAAGCTGATTCCTAGGTAAGATGTGGGAGACAGCTTTTTGATTTATACACTGGAATGGAATGTGTCTATTCTCATTATTGATTGTTGAACATTTCCTCTTCCTGAAAAAATGCATTGTCAAGAATAAAGTCAAAACAAAATCATCCTACAGTTATTGGTAACATAATTCATCTAGCCCAGCAATATTGTGATAATTGCAACATTTCAGACGTTTATTTTCCATTAAAGAAAAGGGGCCTTTTTAGTCAAGTTTAGAAAACCACACGTGATTTGATTAGCACTAAGAAAAGTCAGGAGGAAATAGAAATGTCACTGACAAATTCATTTACTTGGCTGCTGTTGCTGATAGAAATGCTCCCATTGTGTTAGCAATTTTCCTTCCCCCAATTTCCAAGGACATCTTCTTTGGAACCATTCATTGGGCACTTACTACCTCTCTAACAGGGGTGAAATGCTCCCGGTTCGGACTGGATCAGGCAATCCAGCAATTGTGGCAGGTGATTCGGAGAACCCGTAGCGATGGCAGTGCGAGGCTCTGCCCACCCGCCTGGGTGTTGTTACTTCCTGGTTTTTTACCCTCTGCACATGTGCAGAAGGTTTTGTTGTGGAATGATGAGACCAAACAACATTCCTGGGTCAGCCAGAGACAGTTTTATTGCGCAAGGTTCAGAGCCAGTTTTGTACCTGAAGCTTTGAACAAAGAGAGAACTCTGATACAACGGTTTTTATACATTTCTAAGACAAAGGATTCAGTGAAATCATACTTTTTCTGTATATGGTTAACATGAGATCATACATCCGAATTTCCCTATATGGTTACATACATTAGATAATATGTTCATCTAATTACTTAAACCATTAATTTTAGTTTATAAAATTATCTTAGCCACACAACTTTTCTTAAGTGCTCGGAGTTGCTAATGGGAGAATTACTGCTGTCCTTGGGTAAATTTATTGGATTAAGTAACTCTTTGTAACATATAGGTCTTTGTGTCATTCACAGTGAGGTCACTCAGATGTTTTCCATATGGCGGTCCTTTCGTGACATCTAGGTCTCATCAGAAAATATATTACCACTTAATGAGGTTTAACTGTTTGTTAATATAATCTCCAACAAGCACTTTCCTCTCTTATAATAATATGAATAGAGAGGTTCTCTCAGAGTTCATGTATCCAAGCATGTCTTCCCCTTATAATAATGTGAATAGAGAGGGCCCTTTACAGCTCATATATCTGACTCTGTAGGCTTCCTTTCTTTTATCCACATTAGTTTTGCTCATGCGCAGAGGGTCTGTGAGTGCATATGACACGCAGCACATGCACTTCTGAACCGGTAAGGAAGGTAAGTAGGTTTTACCCCTGCTCTGTAATGTCCATAGACATCATCTATACTATCATCCTGCAAACTTGATTCCTAAAGCAGCAAGCTTTGATGTTTTACTTAGAAGTGGATTTCCTGTAGGTGATCAGCCTATCTTTCTACTGTAATTGCAAATCATTATACTTGCCAAAGAACTGAATTACTTACCAGTATGTTTCATGGCCTGCTTCAGTGTGTAGGGTTACCTTGTAAAAAGGAGTAGCCCAATTTTTCTAACTAACCAGAATATCTATGGTACCAAATGCACACATCCAAACATTCTCAGAAAAACATTTTGGGAATTAGTTCTTTGCAGAAAAAAAAATCAATTAATGGTACGCTCAATACAAAACAGACCCTACCTGGCTTTAAGTGGCTCCCTGATCAATCTAAAATATGTATTCCATATATGTTGAAATACAGTCTCAATTTGTATGGCTATCGAGCTTCAATTATTCCTTCAGGTTTCTTATCTTTTACCCTTAAAATGTGTTGCAATATTTTTAGGATCAGACTCAATAATAATAATAAGAGTTAGAGGTTTAAATATATTTCTCTTTAATTATAATAGGCATTCTATATTCACTGAATATTCACAGATAGAAGCAAAGAAAATGGTGAAGGTGGCTCCTTATATATACAAAGGGTGGAGCCAAGAGTGGGAGTGGTGAATTATGAATACATTAAGAGTCAAAGAATAAGTTAACCCCTGATATCCCATATATACATTATTTACACATTAGGGAATAAGGCATTTACATCTGACAAATCCCCCTCTAAATGCCGGTTCGCTATACAACACCAATTACATTCAGATTCAGGACAATATAAGACATACAATTTAGAAGTTAAATATTTGTGCTGTTTAGAAGGTAAAGGCTTCGTCAATATGTCAGCTAATTGTTCAGAGGTATCACAATGCACTGCTTTGATAAATCCATCTTGGGACAATTGTCTCACATGTTTAAATTTTATATCTATATGCCTGGATCTTTGTCCTATGGCATCGGATCTAGATATTTCAATGGCTGCTTTATTGTCTTCATGCATAACAAAAGGCAAAGCAGGTTTTTTCCAAACATCTGAAATTAAATCATTAAACCATACAAGGTTATTTGCAGCTTTGGATAAACAAACATATTCCGCTTCTGTGGTTGAAGTGGCTACCAGTTCTTGTTTACCAGTGTACCAGTAAACTGGACAGTCATTTAATAGAAAAATATAACCAGAAGTACTTTTTCTGCATGATATATCTCCAGCCCAATCCGCATCTGCGTAACATGTAAGTTTTGGTTCTTTATTATCACTAGGTTCTAATACTAGGCAAAAATCTAATGTACTTTTCAGATATCTTAAAATTCTTTTGACAGCTTCCCAGTGATACATTGTTGGTTTGCTAACGTGCCTTGATAATAAATTGAGTGGTAATGCAATATCTGGCCTAGTCCAATTAGATATATAAAGAAGTGAACCTATGACTGATCTATAAAATGTATTATCCTTGAATTCAGGGGAAGATTCATCAGTATTTCTAAGGAAATCAGTTTGCATAGGAGTGTCACAGGGTTTGGCATTGTTTAAATTGCATTTGTTTAGAAGTTCAGTAATCTTATCTTTCTGAGTAAGTTTGAATCCCCTTCTAGTTTTGTTAATTTGTACACCAAGGTATTTGTTTACTTTACCTAGAGATTTCAACGAGAAATGTTCATTTAGCTTGTTTACAAAGATTTCTCTTCTCTCTTTGTGTTTTCCTATATATAAAATATCATCTACATAAATCAATACAAATTCAATGTAATCATCACTCTTTTTGACAAAGAAACAGTTATCAGCAGTGGTAGCGTTGAAATCCATGGTCTTAAGTACTTTTACCAAGCAATCGTACCATCTTTTGCCAGATTGCTTTAATCCGTATAAACTCTTGTTCAATAGCCAAATTTCATTTTTATTAGTGTATTGACTGTGGGGTGCTCTTACATATATTTCCTTATCTAGTTTTGCGTGTAGATACGCAGTCTGTATGTCATATTGAAATACATCAAGATTGAGTGCAGATGCTACTACTAGAGCTGTTTTAACACTCTCTGTTCTTACTGTGGGGGAGTACGTGTCAGTATAGTCCTCCGGATATTTTTGTGCATAACCTTGTGCAACCAATCTAGCTTTGTATAGAGTATTGCCTCCTTCTAGGTTCTTAATTTTATAAATCCACCTGGTACCAATAATTGTTTTATCTTTAGGTGCAATCGCAGGTGTGAATACATTTAATCCTTGCAAACTTTCCATCTCTTTTTTCATAGCTAGTTCCCATTTTTCTTTTTCTTCACGAGGGAGTTTTAATACTTCCTCATATGTATTAGGTGTTATTTGTTCACCATCCATATGCATTATGTAATCTCTGTATTTATTTGGTATTTGATTTCTGTTGTTCCTAATAGCTCTTTCAGGTTTGCTATGGTTGTCATGCAAATATCTTGCTTCCTTTTTTGTTAATGTGTCTGTCTTTATTTTGTGTTGACTATTTGTCCATGTTTTGGTTTTGTTTTTATTTTTGTTGATATTTTGATTTTCTATTGTCCCTTCCTCACGAGATTTTGTATCTTTGCATTTATTTGGAAATATTTCATTAAGATGTAATTTAGACCAATTGGCCTGTTCATGGAACACAGCTGTTCTGGAAACTATAAATTTGTTATTATTATCAATGAATCTGTACCCTTTGGTGCCAGTTTCATATCCCATAAATCTTAGTCTTCTGGATACGTTTTCTCCCTTTCTTCTCAACTGTTTAGGTATGTGTACGTCTGCAGTGACCCCAAATATGTGCATGTGTGCTAATTTTGGTTTCCTATTATACATCACCTCATATGGTGTCTTATTCACAATACTGGACCAGGTTCTATTTTGAGTGTAATTTGAATAATGTAAGGCTTCTGACCAAAATTGTTTGCCTAAACCAGCATCCTCTAATGTGCACCTAATCATGGTTTGTAATGTGGAATTCTTTCTCTCTGCAATCCCGTTCTGGAACGCAGAAAATGGACTAGACGTGTAATGTAGCATTCCTCTATCCTTTAACCATTGGGAGAATTCTTTAGACATGAATTCACATCCCCTATCTGTCATAATTTGTTTTATTCTGATATTATGTTGTGTTTCTATGCGTTTGTAAAATTCCTTAAATTTTTGAAAGGTTTCATCCTTGTGTTTTAATGTGTAAACGAAACCATAGCGACTGTAATCGTCTACTATTGTTAGGAAGTAACGTTTTCTATAAGTGATTGATGGAGTTAATGGGCCAACTAAGTCCATGTGTACTAAGTCAAAAATTTTGTTAGTTGATCTGGTGGATTTTTTTGGCCTGGGACTAGTTTTTAGTTTAGTAGATTTACATACTGAGCATTCCAAATAATTTTCACAATTTTTTATTTTGACACCTTCTGCGTGTTCAGTCATTTTTTGTACTACAGGAAAACTTGCATGTCCTAACTTCCTATGTAAGATGTGAGCACACTCATCATGAATTGGTTTACCTATTTTTGGTTTCTTCTCATTGTGTGTATCTGTGTGATCATGAGATATTTTACATTCATCATTGTCACTGTTACTAATATTTTCATCATCTGCCTCAATACAATCTTCCATATTTGAATCAATGTTATGTAACCATCTTTCTTTTGTTATCAGATAGGGTAGGCCTCCTTTAATCATCACAGTGCCTACATTTGTTTTATTCTTCTCTAAAGTTGCTTTTCCCTTTGAGAAAACTATATTGATGTCAGAATCTCTGCTTAGTTTTATGGCACTTAGTATGTTATGAGGTATTTCTGGTATTAACAATACCCCCTCTATTTTTCCTAGACCAGGTAAGGTCACATTCCCTCTGCCTAATACTTGAACTTTTTCTTGATTAGCTACCTTTATTACAAACTTATCTTCTGTAAATGAAGATAATATATTTTTGTTATTAGTGGTGTGATTAGTTGCCCCAGAATCAATAAGCCAATTATTGTTCTCATTTTGTTGCGTTTTAGTGCTGTCTTGTTTATTTAGTCCATTCAGTGAACCAGATTTTCTCTCTTTTGAATTTTCTCTGCCCCCTCTACTTTCTCTGTAATTTGGTGGGCTTCTATATTTATGTCTATCTGTGGAAGACTGTCTATAATTGTATTTATTCCTATATTCTGACCTATGTCTTTCCTTTGAAATTTTGGGACAATCTCTTCTATTGTGTTCCCTGGACCCACAATTGTGGCATTTAAAAGTTTCATTATGTTTTTCTTGGAAAGCTACCTTCCTAAAAGATTTGTGTTCTGTGTGATTGCTATAACGATTTTTTCTTGAATTGTCTTCTGCTATCAATTTGTTAGATAGACTTTCTATGGATAAATATCCTAGATTGATGGTGTCTAAGTGTGACATAAAACTATCCCATGATGAATCAAGTGAATTGATAATAACACTTTTCATTGTTTGATCTGAAATCACTTCCCCCCTCAAATGCAGCTCAGCTCTTATTTTGTTTAAAGATATTAAATGTTCACTTATGGAAACCCCTGGTTTTACTCTGGAAGAAAAGAAGTCCTTAGACATTCTTGTGGTGGTAGCTACACTATCGCTGTGAAACAAATTAAACATGCATTGAATTATTTCTGAAACAGTTAGATTTGATTTGATGCTATGATACATTGCAGGAGATACGCTAGATATTATTAAGAAAAATGCTTTATGGTGTAAACAATCTATTTTTAAAGTCCAAGGTCTTCTTGGGGGACTAGTGATAAAAAATAGTAAATTTTCTTTCATAAAGACAACCTGGAGTTGTTGATACCATTCTTGCAAATTAATGCCATCAACCCTAAGTTTTGGGAAGTCACTGGGTAAGTTTCCCACATTATTTTGTCCATTACTTACAACCTGAGGTAGTCCGTGGTCTCGCAAGTGTAGGAAATTGCAAAACGGCATGGGGATGCTCGCAACGAGTCTGCGCGGTTTTCTGGCCAGTTCAAGTCTTTCCGGACCGTCTACGTAGTTTCGCTCATGCGCGTTGTTCATTTCTTCTTTGGCGTCGTCGTGGAAGGTTCTCTCCATTGTAGCTCGCTCGCTCCGCTCCTCTTCAGACGAGTCGGTCTCTGGCTCGGTCTTAGGAGTTCTGATGGCGGCGACTGCTCTTCTCTTTCTTTTGGGTGCGTTGGCACTTGCTTCGGTCTGCAGTGTGGGGCGGAATCGACATGGCTCTCTGGGCTCGGGCGTCGTCGCTCTCGAAGTCAGGATGGGAGCGTGCAGGTCTTGAAGTATCGGCTTGTTCGCTTGCTTCTTCGTTGGCGCTTTGGAAATTTTTAATTTTGGCCCAAATGCAGCAAAAAGCGTCTTCATTGCTGACTTTACTTGGGATTTCGTTAAGTCGTCTTCACTTTCTGATTCTGGCTCTTCCGAAGAGTTTGAATCCTCCTTTTCACTTTCGTTGTCTGATAACGTTTTTCGCGCCAGAAATTTTGAACTGAGCATTTTGATTGGCTCTGCTTCGTTCACTTTGGAGGCTTGTTGAAACCAAGATGGCTGCCATTCAAAATTTCGCGCTGGATCACATTTTTTCTTTTTCATAACGACTTTCTCTGTAGTCATATCACTCACAGTTTTTTGGTCTTTGGGTTTCTCTTTAGCGATGTTTTTCTCTCTCGCTGCTCCGCTGTTCTTCAGCATTTCTTGGAGGTTCGCGATGAGGCTTTCATCATTCTTCTGGCTTTTTAATAACTTCAATATCTCTGACCTGAGTTCGTTATTTTCTATTTCGATTTCCTCCTGGTCATCATTTTCATTTATTAATTCTTCTTCTTCAGTGCTGTATTCTTCGGATTCTCTCGAAATCGCGTTTGTGGATTCGTTGATTATTTCTTGTTCAGTTTCTATTTCTTTGCTGTAGGCCCTGGTGTTGGGCCTATCTTTCTTAGACATTTTTAGGTATTTATTGAGTCAATTAACCATCCTCTGCTACCAGCTTGTTGCAATATTTTTAGGATCAGACTCAATAATAATAATAAGAGTTAGAGGTTTAAATATATTTCTCTTTAATTATAATAGGCATTCTATATTCACTGAATATTCACAGATAGAAGCAAAGAAAATGGTGAAGGTGGCTCCTTATATATACAAAGGGTGGAGCCAAGAGTGGGAGTGGTGAATTATGAATACATTAAGAGTCAAAGAATAAGTTAACCCCTGATATCCCATATATACATTATTTACACATTAGGGAATAAGGCATTTACATCTGACAAAATGTGTTTTCTTGCATTCCTTCATGGGTGTTTTGAGACCAGATACTTGTTTTCTCCTTTGAGTGCATTTTCTCCAACTTCATCTTTTATCTTTTTACTTTTTCTTTAAGCTCTTTATAAGACTGCAGATCTGGATCACTAATTGTGAATAATTTCCACTGCATTCAGTGCAAATGATGTTTGAGTAAATATCCAATAGTGCTGGATTATAAAATAGATTTTATATGCTTTTATTGAATTGTATTTGTATTGTTGTATTAGGATTCTATATAAACTCTATAAAAATACAATTATAATGTATTAGGCCTAATTATTGCTTGTTACAGCGAGACAGTGACTGACTGGTTAACTGTGCAAAATTTACAGCAGAATAGAGTCAGTAAATTTGGTTTGGTTTTATGGTAACTTCAGCTCTCTGCTATCATTTGCCTAGCAGACTAATTTAGGTGTATTTTTGATATAGCTCTGAAAAACGTTGTCCTAAATTCTGGCTTGTATTCCAAGATTGGGTGGAGGTGAGGACAGAAAGAAAAGAAGAAACAAGCTGAAAGTATGTGAAATATTCAGGCACAAATGTTCTCCTCATCATAAACTGTGTATGAAATAATAGAGCATTTATAGCACTATTAATATCAGCAAAATGCCTCTCCCTGAAGGAGGAGTTGCTGAATTGGGCTGGTTAATGCCATCATCTCAATAGCTGGCTCAGCATTGAGGCCCAGCAGGAGGAAAATTCCACCAGTGTTTTTTTTTTAATTGGTCCCTCTCATCTTCTGAAAGAATATAGGAGAGTGTGGGCACAGGAAAAGAGGCCTCGAGAGAGAAGATGTTTCTAGAAACAGTTTCCCTAAATAGAGAAGGCATTTAAGCTTCTTTCATGGGGACACGTCAGTGGTGGGTTTCAAAATTTTTTACTACTAGTTCTGTGGGCGTGGCTTGGTGGGCATGGCATGGCTTAGTGAGTGTGGCAGGGGAAGGATACTGTAAAATCTCCATTCCCACTCCACTCTGGGGGAAGGATACTGCAAAATCCCCATTCCCTCCCCACTCCAGGGGAAGGTTACTGCAAAATCCCCATTTCCTCTCAATCAGCTGGGACTTGGGAGACAGAGAATAGATGGGAGTGGGGCCAGTGGTGGGATTCAAGCAATTTATCAACCGGTTCTCTGCCCTAATGATTTCTTCCAACAACCAGTTTGTCAAACTGCTCAAAAAGTTAACAACCGGTTCTCCCGAAGTGATGTGAACTGGCTGAATCCCACCACTGGGCGGGGCCAGTCAGAATTTTTACTATCAGTTCTCCGAACTACTCAAAATTTCCACTACTGGTTCTCCAGAACTGGTCAGAACCTGCTGAAACCCACCTCTGGGACATGTGCATGACTATTGACTTCTTCATGGGCTCTGCCACATCTGAGCTACCAGTTTCCATATTGCTTTCTTCTCTATCTGCTTTTGCTGACCCTGATCTTCCCCTCACAAATCTACTGACCATTATCTGGCATCCCTTTCTTTCTTTCCCAAGTGGTGGCAGGAAACAGATCTTTATTTTTCATTGCTAAAAGTTTGCTAAAATGTACATCCTGCACTGCAAAGAATATGCATTTGATAGTTTCCCTGAGTAGTGACACTCTCAATATGAGGCCAAGCAGAGGCGGTACTCAGCCAGTTCTTACCAGTTCGGGAGAACCAGTAGCGGCAACTGTGGGTAGGCCTGTCCACCTGCCCTGGAGTAATGCCGTCCTATTTAGCCATGTTTTCGAGGCTGGGTGCATGCGTGGAAGGTGTGCGTGCGAGCAAAGTGAATGCACGGAAGGCCGGGTGCATGTGCAGAATGCACGTGTGCACGCGAAGCGAGCATGTGCACATGTGTGCAGCAAACCGGTGGCAAGAATATGTAAAACCCACCGCTGTGGCCAAGATATAACTCTAAACAGGCTGAAACTTCAGCAAGAGTTCTTTCTGCGATGTAAATGGGCAGTTCTTTTTTTCCCCTTAAAGATAAATAAAAATAAAAGAGAGAGGTTATGCTGAGAGGAGGAGGGGGTTGTTTCTCTGGGGCTTGACTCCATGCCTACTTCCTAGCACCATCTTCTCTGTCCCTAGGGCAGTGGCTTGGGAAATTATGAGCCCTGGGTATGTATCCATAGGCCACTGCCTACATAAGCATTAGGCTTCCTCTCCCACTATGCCAATGAAGAGCAATGTAGATTCCATCATGTTTTATTCTTGTTAACAGAAAGGAGAAACAGAAGAAAGAAACAGAAAAGGATGGGTGTAGCTAGGGACTATGACTATCAAGCTTTTAGTTTTCTCAAAAGATCCAAGGCTGTTCCTATATGTTTAGCTACCAGAGGCTTCCTCAACCTATTGCCCCTTCTCATATTAGGATTACAATCCATATTATTAGAAGTTATTGCCCAACCAGGGGTGAAATCCAGCAGGTCCTAACAGGTTCTGGAGAATCGGCAGCAGAAATTTTGAGTAGTTCGGAGAACCAGTAGCGGAAATTTTGAGTAGTTTGGAGAACTGGCAAATGCCACCTCTGGCTGGCCCCAGAAAGGGGTGGGAATGGAGATTTTGCAATATCCAGGAGTGGGGAGGGAATGGGGATTTTGCAGTATCCTTCTCCTGCCATGCCCACCAAGCCACACTCACAGAACCGGTAGTAAAAAAAATTGGATTTCACCACTGTGCTCAACCCATTTGGATTGTGGTACGCTCTTACTCAAGCAAATTTCCCAAGTTTCTCTCCTGAAAGAGGAAAAAAGGATAATTCCAGAATGTTTCAGCTCTAGTTCAGATCCAGTTTATTATCTTGGATCACTCCTAGATCATTTGGAAAGTATGTTCACACTTCAGTATCAGTTCCAGAGCAATGTGTTCTCACACTGTGTTCAGCAGCTGAGCCAGTTACTTTTAGTTAACTGTACTTAACTAAAACTGCAAGGGAAAAAAGCAATATTTTATTTTTTATTATGAAGCCCTGATGAGCTTGTGGGTGATCTGCTTTCTATTGTTCAGAGATTTTGCCTCATCCCTTCCCTCATTCCTTTGGTTTCAGCTGGCATAGCACATCCTTAAAAGGAAAAAGGTGCTTTTTCAGTTCCCCGGTCTTCCTTTATAGTGCTCAGGTTTTATATTGCATTTGGTTAGACAAGTACATGCCACCCAATTGATTTCACTTGTATCTTGTCCTTTTATGTACACTGAGAGCATATGCACCAAAAACAAATTCCTTGTGTGTCCAATCACACTTGGCCAATAAAGAATTCTATTCTATTTATTCTATTCTATCGAACATATAGTTGGAATTGATGTGGATGTTTTCGTTATTATTATTATTTTCAGTCAATCTTTGGAACTGTTATTATATGCATTGAAATGCAGGCAAAAATGTTCAGGTGGCAAGATTCTGCTTTTTTTTTCTTTTCTTATAACATGAGGTCATCAATTGCAAAACACTGTCTTCTCCCACAAAGGGATTGTTTGGGTGGGACAGAGGATATGCTAGCTATTTCTTTCACTTTTTTGTTGGAGAGGATTTTGTTGCTCATCTCTAGCTTTCTACTTCCTAAGAGGATGCCACCATCAGCATCTTGTTCACAGTGCATGTCCATTAAACACGTATCCTTCCTTCTTCTCCACTCCATCTATGATATTGTTGAAGGGCCAGCTTTTCATTATCACTAGAAAGTTTTTAAATATAATGGAGGTATGATGACTTGGCAAGTTTGCAGCTGTTTTATGTTAGCTGCTCAGATTTTTTTTGGCAAAAAAATGCAGACAAATGCACAATATAATTTGGATGTGGGGAAAAGAGAACGGCAGTTTATGTTCTTTCTTTCTTTCTTTTTTTCTTTCTTTCTTTCTTTTTTTCTTTCTTTCTTTGCAGTAGAGGGAGATGAAGAAATTTGTGTTGCTTTAGGATCTGCAGAAATCTGGAGAAAGACATGGAATGAATGACATTTTTGCAATACTATTGCCCATTCAGTGGAAATTAATCAATGGTTCTTTGGTGTATCTTGTGAATTCCCAGAAATCTGAGATCTGAAGCTGTGAAGATAATTGCACAGCAAGCTTCAGAATGATTTGGAGGGAGTAGAAATATCGCCATGTGGAAGTGCTTTATGTGTCTTTGTGGAATTGGGAATTCTAGCCAGCCAGAGCTAATCAGTTTATGACTGTTTGTTTATCTGAAAATCCTTAAATCTTGCCAGTTCCCCCGATGCGATGCGTTCCTTGAGAGCACATAAACAGATCAATTGTTTATAGTGTTAACCACTATTTGTCCTTGTGGCCGTTTTCACTCACACACAAAAATAAAAAAAGTGTTTTGGAAGGTAACACTATTTAGGTGACAGTTATAGCCTGATTTTTTTTTTTTACCTCTTTCCATAGAAAGAAGTTTTTATTCTGTCTTTGAAATTAGCAATTTTTTATTATTATTCTGCAGATCATTCAGCATTCAGGACATGGATAATTCGATGCATCTTTTTCAACTACAGTGAACTGTTGCCTATAGATAGGGCCAGTGTTGGGATTCAGATAATTTAACAACCGGTTCTCTGCCCTAATGATTTCTTCCAACAACCAGTTCACTAAACTATTCAGAAGTGGTTCTCCCGAAGTGGTGCGAACTGACTGAATCCCACCACTGGATAGAGCCTTTTGCATTTGCAACTTGCCATAACATCTCCTAACAACAGCTTTATTATACCAAGTCCTCATGAAGTTATCCCCAACCCCATGTGTCAGGCGGCCTTAGCTGCATCAGTTTTACAGTAGGGTTTTGTTGTTTTAGGTGATCTGCTTGGTTTCCCTGGTAGTGATACAATTAGGTGACCTATGTAGATGAGGTCATTTTGATCCCTACTGGCCACTTCAAATTAATTTGGATACAGCCATTCCTCTCCGGTCCTCTGAGAGCTCTTGGCTGCTATCCCTTTGTTTTTCCTTCCTCCCAGGAAAAACAGACAAGCAGGGTTATGGTGCTTGTAAAGAGACCATCTCTTCAGAGAGACTCTTAGAAACCCACCACCCCAGCAAACCACCTGATTTTTTTAGAACCTGGCTAATATTTCCTCAGCCCTACAGGCTGCTAAATATGAATTGAAAATGCTGGTGAGCTACTTTTAGAACGTTGGCAGAATGAAGCTGGGAAACGCAGGAAATGAGCCTCAGTGTGGCTTCCCATCAGTGGCCTGAAGGGGAGAATTCCCTCACTTGCACAAATTAAGAATTGCACAAGAGTTCTAGGAACGTTGGGCAGAATCCCTCCTTGCCCACAAACTGGCATATTTCAGGGTGCTTGTGCAACCGTAAATGAGAGCTATAAAACTTGGCTGCGGGGATCTGGATGACTTAAGAATTTTCCATACATATTTGTTGCCATCTAGTGGTCATTTAGATTTTTTTAGCTCGGAGTTGGCAGTCTTAAAACAGGATGATTCTCCATTTAAAAGGCTAGGCAAATGTGTCAAGCCAGCCCTGACCCACTTTTCCATGCTCTGGATTAGTAGACACTTCCAAGCAGCTGGTGAAATCTGGAAAAGGAGAAAGCCTCTTGAGAAAACACCAATCACATAAAAGACAATGAGTAACATCCACAAAATCAGCACACTGCCATTTATCCACAAGAAAATGAAAACAGGATGGGGATTGGCAGTGAGGGCACAAATTTTCCTGCCGTGTAGTTTTTGGTGACCATGAAATGGATGGATGAGTTGGAGAGAGGCCCTAATTAACAGGGCCTCGTTAACAGCCAGATCTATTGGTAGAAACCCACAAAGCTCCCTTTTAGAAGGCCAAAAGATTTGTTCACAGTCCAATATTGGTAAAGGGTGTACTTTATGTGATTTGGTGCCTTTAAATGTTTTAAAGCGACAGTGCCAAGGACTCGGCATTGAACTTTCAACTTGCAGATTAAATATCTTATGTTTGTTGTCTGGTCTTCTTGTCTAAACTACAAATTCCAGGCACTCTGTAGCAATTTGCATCCTGTTAAACGTATTTATGTATGCAACTGAGGACCAAAAGTCATCTAAGGAGGGAGGGGGAATCCTTGGTCCTCTCTGGTCTTGCTAGTTTTCTTGCAGATGTTTCATTACCCAAACTAGATAATGTCATCAGTGCTAGCACTAAAGGCAACCAAGCTCAGAGCGTACAAAGGAAACCCCCACGCTAGATGACTTTTGGTCCTCAGTCACATGCATAAATACATTTAACAGGTTGCAAATTGCAACAGAGTGCCTGGAGTTTAGACAAGAAGACCAAACTTACAAACATGAGATATGTAATCTGCAAGTTGAAAGGTCAATGCTCCCCTCATTTCAACCCTGAGCTGCAAATATTCTCCTTTATTGGCAAAAGTCATCTAGGAAATGACGCATCGGTCGGAATCCTGACCGAGACCTTTTCATTGTTCATGGATTCTAAATAAATAATTGTGAATTTAATAAACTATGTTGAGTTCTTTAATAACATAAAAGTCCTGCAATTAAAGCGGATGGACCAATATAATAACTTGAGAATAGAAAATGTAACGGTAATGCGCATAGGTAGTCCTCAATTTACGGCCACACAATTGACCCCAAAATTTCTCTTACTAAACCGTTGTTAATTGAGTTTTGCCCCATTTTATGATCTCTTTTTGCCACAGTTGTTGGGCAAATCACTGCAGTTGTTAAGTGAATCATGCGGTCATTAAACAAATCTGGTTCTCCCCCCCCCTTGACTTTGCTTGTCGGAAGCTGACGATCACATGACCCTGGGACAATGCAACTGTCATGAATACATGCCAGTTGCCAAGCACCTAAATTTTGATCATGTTAATCATGGAGATGCTGCAATGGTCATAAATCATCTAACTAATCGGTCATAACTCACTTTTTCAGTGCTGTTGTAACTTTGAACAGTCACTAAATGAATGGCTGTAAGTTGAGGACTACCTGTAATATACTTTTTCTTCCCTAAAATTAATATTGAGTGACCAGGGACCAATATTCAGTACCGTGTTTAAAAAGAACTCTATCAAGAGTCTCTTCTCCATTTGGGTGAGGAAAGAATTAGTTTGAACTAAAACTTTCTTAAACAAGACCAGTTTTTTTTTTCCAAAGAACAGATATTATCAGGGTTCCAAGTAACACCCCCAATGAAATAAACCTCCGAGGTTTGAGTTTCCTCTAAGTTACATTTATTTATTTATTTATTTATTTATTTATTTATTTATTTATTTATTTATTTATTTATTTATTTATTTATTTATTTATTTATTTATTCAATTTGTATGCCGCCCCTCTCCGAAGACTCAGGGCGGCTCACAATGCATTTAAAATCATTATAAAAAACATTTAAAAATTAAAAACATTAAAAACATTAAAACTCATTCACACCATTCATGGCTGGATCTCGCCAGATTGCAACAGCGAAATCAACAGCCCCAGGCCGTTTTATTAGAGATGTCATATTGGCACACCTGGGAAAACCCGAATCTGAAAGTTTCCAGGTTTTCCCCACCCAAAGAAAAGTTCAAGTCCCTGCCCAACACCCACAAGACCATCACATGGTCCAATCAAAACACCATCCCAACTAGAAATGCCTCCCAGTTCCGGCCTTACAGGTACAGGGAATGTTGTCCTTGACTTTCTGAGAAAGGAATGTTATTATGACTATATATCCCCCATGTTCCATACAATCCCCACTCCCTGTTTCCCACAGTAGTAAACGTGGCAGGTCTGAAGGCCTAATGCAAAAGATGGCTTCTAGGCCTGACAGATAGACCTGAACCTTCAAAAGCAGAAACATCAAAAGCTTCATCCCTAAAATTACCACGTCTGGGCTGCAAATATCTGAGCCACCAAAATGTTCTGTACCACTTTGCTGCCATCCAGGATCATCTAGGCCAGCGGTCACCAACTGGTGGTCCATGGACCACTGGTGGCCCGTGAGAAAATTTTGGTGGTCCACAGAAAAATTATTTGCATTTTTTTAATATTGCACTAAATCAGGGGTCCTCAAACTACGGCCTCTGAGCCGGATATGTGCAATGAACATTTGTGTTGCTGCAGAGAGTCTCCCCCCTTTGAAGTCTTTTTGTGTTGGTTGGAGGGGGAAAAAAATTTCGACTTGAGGTCTGCTTCAGCCTCCTGGTGTGGGGTTTTGGGTGAAGGCTGGAGGGAAGCACTGTGGTGGCAAGGAGCCGGAGGGCCTCGTTCCAGTGGGACTGCATCAGGCCTGGAACAGGATGACCATCTCAGCCCGCTGAGCCTCCAGGCCCCAGGCTCACCTTGCATTCCTGCAGGTCTTCTCTCTGCTTGGAAAGCCTATGCTCATAATCCTCAGTGAGGTGCTTCTGCTGAGCCTCCTTCTTGGTCAGATCCAATTTGAACTGAGCCAGCTGTTTTGCCAACTCTTTCTCATGGTGGCTGCTTAGCTCCAACAACTGCTTCCTGTCGGGGCCCTAAGGAGCCCGTGCGGGGAGGCAAGGAGAAGCTGGGAGGGGAGGGGTGAGTAGAGGCCGGCGAGGCACCCCTCAACATGAGTGACATTGAGTTGGCCACCCATCCAGTCACGTGACCACCTAGCCATGCCAACCCAGCCGGTCATTAGGCAGATCATATTAGTGGTCCATGGGATTTAAAATTATGAATTTAGTGGTCTCTGAGATCCGAAAGATTGGGGATTCCTGATCTAGGCTTCCACGTCCCAAATCTTGTGACCTTGGTTAGTTGGCCTATCAGTATTCTCAGTATTTTTCTTGGGCAAGACATGGAGGTATAAACCAGATCCAATTTCTAGGCAAGATGGTCTCCACCCTGTTTTAGACAGACATGAGAATGAATTCAGTCCAGTCATCTCATTCTCTGTTTAGTTATTTAATTCGGTTGGAATGATCGCACAAACATGTATGTATACATCCTAATCTCCTTTTGGCTACTTTCCTCCTTGTTCCAACACAATAACAATCCCTGCAAAGGGACAAGAAAGGACTGGCTTTCCCAGGAGCTTTGTTATTATTTTTTCTAACTCTTGTTGTCAGAAAAAAATGGTTACTGTTTCCTGCTGTTTTAATGTTTCTGCATGAAAAAGAACCTCTTTGTTGTTAGCTCCTTTGAGTATTTTAGGAGGAAAGTAAGATACAGAGCAGGAGGTTAGACTAGAAGACCTCCAGGGTCCCTTCCGACTTATTCTGTTGTCAGATTTATTTATTTATTTTTGTCTTTTGATGACCCCATAATCCCTTACATTATGATGGAGTTGGGGCAACTGAATGAAGCAGAGTGTTTACTGGCCGGATGCCCTTCCTGTCACCAATGCAGAGTTTGCAGCAGATACTTACTCATTGTGCCCAGAGAGAGAAATATCTGCCACTACCTAGGATCGAACTCACAGCCTCCTGATTGTAAGGCGAGAGCTCCACCTCAAGGCCACTGCACTACTCATTCTGTTGTCAGATGCTGAATTGAATTTGATAATCCAGGACCAAAATCTTCTCAACGCAGCTCTTGACCCCTGAGAGGTTTAGCAGGGCTGTGCTTCAAAAAAAAAAAGAAAGAAAGAAAGGAGGGAGATCAAGTGAAGATTAGATCTGATTTCATTTCACCTAAGTTAAATTTAAAGAACTTTTTTTTTCTTCAGTTCAAACATGCCCAATTCTTAGAGCTGCCTGGACAAGTTCCCACAGTTTTCTTGGCAAGGTTTTTCAGAAGTGGTTTGCCATTGTCCCCTTCCTAGGGCTAAAATTTCTGACTAGACCAAGGTCATCCAGTGTCAAATCCAAGAATGACATGGTCAATCTTTCAAGCTTTCAATCAGAGCCAAGGTGGCGCAGTGGTTAGAGTGCAGTACTGCAGCTACTTCAGCTGACTGCTAGTTCAGCAGATCAGCAGATCAAATCTCACCTGCTCAAGGTTGACTCAGCCTTCCATCCTTCTGAGGTGGGTAAAATGAGGACCCAGATTGTTGGGGGCAATATGCTAATGCTAATATGCAATATGCTATATGCTACCTTTGTAAACCGCTTAGAGAGGGTTGTAAAGCACTATGAAGCGGTATAGAAGTTTTTTTGTGTGTGTGTGTGTGTTTTTTTTAATTTGATTTATATGCCGCCCTTCTCCGGAGACTCAGGGTGGCTTACAATGAGTTAAGCAATAGCCTTCATACTTTTGTATATTTTTACAAAGTCAGCTTATTGCCCCCACAAACTGGGTCCTCAATTTACCTATCTTAGAAAGGATGGAAGGCTGAGTCAACCTTGAGCCTGGCAAGATTCGAACTTACTAATTGCAGAGTCTAACTAATAAACTGAGTTCCTTATTGTTTAACACCTATAAACTAAATCTTGCCAGACTGAGGACTCTACTATCTGCATCTAGAATATCCTCTGTGGACTATTAGGTAAGGGCTGCCTTCACCTTCTTTCTCTCACACATAATATCTGGACTGATTTGCCTTTTATTCCTCTGGAGTAAATCCACCTCCTGACTACATTCCGGGGTGAAATCCAGCAGGTTCTAACAGGTTCTGGAGAACCGGTAGTGGAAATTTTGAGTAGTTTGGAGAACTGGCAAATACCACCTCTGGCTGGCCCCAGAATGGGGTGGGAATGAAGATTTTGCAGTATCCTTCCCCTGCCATGCCCACTAAGCCACGCCCAAAGAACTGGCAGGGAAAAATTTTGAATTTCACCCCTGCTACTTTCCATCACACCCAGTTGGCTTTGTGCCAAGGTGGAGCTAGAACTCACTGTTATGTATTGATACTTTTGAGCGGGAGTTTCAAACCTGCCTACGTTTCTGATTGGCTGACAGTCCCTCCAGGATTGTATATAAGGAGGGCTGCAGCCTCTGAGTTTTTGCTGAAGTCTCACTGTAAATTAAAGAGCTGTTGTCACTTGCTTGGTTGTGCCTCTCGTTATTCCCGAACCACTTCACTCACCATCTCCCAATTTTTACCCTGATACCTTAACAACTACATCAAACTGGCTCTTTTAAATTAAAGTTAAATACCGCTAATATAATCATTATCTAGATGCATGTGTATAGCAATAGGAATAGCATTTAGACTTATATACTGCTCCACAGTGCTTTTACAGCCCTCTCTAAGCGGTTTATAGAGTCCCCCAAAAATCTGGGTCCTCCTTTTACCAACCTCGGAAGGATGGAAGGCTGTAGAAGTAGTGTGCTATACTTGCATTGTGCAGTAGTGTGCAGTACTTGCACTGCACCACCACAGCTCTTAAGTGTATATTGTGTATATTCCTTCAGTCACATTAATTTGGGAGGGTCTCTGGGGAAAGGATTGCAGCCAAAATTTAAAGAGTAAGGATAGTTCTGGGACCTCAGCTTGGGCACCTCTCCTCTAGAGCACAACCTGAGAAACCTGATTACACACATTTTGCTCTCCAAGCGTGTTGTGATGCAGTTCCAGTAATGGCTGGAAGTTTGTGTAGCAGATGACCAGGCAGAGCCTGAGGGATGGGCCAAACACATCATCAATCTCAAGTCCTTTCCCGCCCACAAGAAATCTAAGTCCAGCCCACCATGAATTCCATTGATTCTTATCTACCACCAATTTGCTTTGACCGTTAGTAGTTCAGATTCTTGTAGAGAGCTTTAGCATACAATAAACCGATACATTCGTCTGACTGCCTGGACTTCACATTTCCTGCACTTGACAAGTTATAACCTAACCCAACTGGAGATTGCCCAAACCAGGTAAAGGTAGGTTGAGAAGATAGGATGCTATTCTTTTGAATTACAGCCCAGTCCTGCCACCTTTTGGTGGACTGTGGCACTTTCTTCAAACTAGTTGCATAAATGAGACCACTCATAAAATGAAACCTGTTAGTAACAATTGTAAAAAAACTCCACTGAATAAAATATGCATTTTTTACTATTGCTTTCTGTTTTCTATCCTGTGTTAGTACAAGGCTCAGAAGATGGATAAGATGGTTGGGGGATCTTTTCCTCATCTCAGGCGGTGGGAATTCTTCTTCAGAAGAAGATCTGCTTAGAGGTTTTTTATCTACTAAATCAATATGCCATCTGACTCCAAGTGACTCAGGTTGTCTTGATAAAAGGAATATTGCATAATCCTCACAGGCTTTCTAGTCAAAAAGCCAGACTAGCAATTCCAAAACAACAACATCAACAGAAAAATTGTGAGTTTGTCTCCCCTATGTACAAAAATAACCCCAAAACAATACCTATTATTGATACTGTGGCGATGGTGTTTCAGTAAGCCTACCAACCTGTAGTTCAAACCATTCATAAAACAACATGGCTATATCAAAGGGTTCCTTCTGTGCTTCCCCTCACCCCCACCGATTTATGAGAGTCACTCACACAACTTTACTTTTCCTTATGCTAAAAGGAGAAAGGATAATTAACCTCTTTTAGGTTTACACAAAGCGCAGCGCATTTCAGTTGTAAAGAGTCCACACAGTTGGCATCTTTACAAGGGCTCTCTGTGCTGCTTTACAAGTGAATTTTTGTCTGAGGAGTGGTGGCTGTGATCAAACAGATTGCCTGAGGCGGCCAGTTTGGAGATGAGCCCTGGCCTTCGTTTGAAACACACTTCAGGCTTCAGTTCCAACCGAAGGAGTGACAAGTAGCATAAAGGAGACTGTCTGGTTTCATTTAACTGGGCCTGGAGTGCAAATGATTGCTACACTGAAGTTCTTGGGTTGCAGACATGTATTTCCTTGAGAAAAAGACCAGGAGGATCTGAGCCAAAAGAAGCAAGAAAGAGTCTCTGTGTGGAATAATGTGGCGCACAGAGAATGTCTCCATTCATGGACAGAGACCTAGCCTCTTCAGAGAGTATGTGGCTGGCCTTTGAACTCTAACCCTCACCTCAATAGAAGCAAATAGGAATAGATATTTGATTGTGTGATGGCTCCTTGGATTACATGACCATTAATGGCAGAGTATTTTCTTGGCCTTTGATGCAAACTACTACTCGGTTAAGCTCCAGTGAACAACCTGTGCTTTCAGGCAAAGCAATTTCAGTTTAGAGGTGTTGAATCTAACTTGAGAGTTAATGTGCAACTCAATCCATTTATTTCTGACCGGAATCAACTCAAGGGCTATTTTCTTCCTGAGCATCACATCCTTTAGAAACAGATTTGCATTCAAAATATAAACCAGAGAAGAGGAGGTTGCTGGTTTTTCTTTCGAAATAGGAAGAAGCTTGCCAAGATAGACAATTCTCATTGCGTTCATCCACATGCCCTTTTTGATATAATGTGAAGATGCCCCACTATTTGCTAAGGACATATCCTGACAGCCAAACCTCCAGCTCATGGCCAGTCAGATGTTGAGGCAGACTAAAGTTCGGATGAGATGTTCTAGCATGAAACAAGTATTGGCTGTCCTTTGCTGGCAGAAGACCTTCCATGAAGACACTGTAGGTTGCCTGGAGGAGGAAGAACCTTTGGAAGTTAGTAATTTGCTGCCTTCTAATTGTCCACTGCAGGATTGTCCTTCCCATCCAGCTGGTGAGTCCATGACCATGCTGGCTGTAGATGCCAGAAGGACCAGGCACCTCATCTGCATCTCCTGTTCCTTCTATTTTTTTTTTTATCTGAAAATGGAAATAATGACCTTGTGGAACACCTACTGTGAGCCCTCCAAAAAGTCAATATTCTCTTTAGCACAAAAAACAGAAACTCAACAAAACACATGTGGGAGCTCCCTTCCCCCATCCTGTACAAGAACTGACTTTTCTTGAGGCAGTTCTCCTCTTCAATAGCTTGGAAATCATGCAGGGGTGGGCTGCTGGGAGTTCACAGGGGTTTGGGAGAACCTCTAACTAAGATTCTGTGCAGTTTGGAGAACCCCCAAATTTCACTCCTGGCTGGCCCCACCCATCCCACCCCTCCCAGGAGTCCCCACGCAGCCCATTTTGGGTGCAGGTAAGTGTAGGGCGCTCACAGAGGCTCGGGGAAGGCAAAAAACAGGCCTACCGGAAGTTTGGGAAGCCGGAAACTGGCCCATTTCTGGCCTCCAGAGGGCCTCTGGAGCCTGGGGAGGCCGTTTTCAACCTCCCAGAGGCTTGAGGAAAGTCTCTGGAGCCCAGGAAGGGCAAAAACACCCCGCTCCCACCATGGTGCAGGAAGCTGACTAGGCCATGCCCACCATGGCCATGCCCACCCAGCAACTGGGAAGAGAACCCCTTGCTAAAATTTTTGAAACCATGTGAGGTCTTCCTAAAAATTCTAACCATAGGAATATCGAAATAGCAATACTGCATTATTTTCAGTGGCTGTGAAGGAACAAATGGCTGCAACTTGGGATGCCAAGGTTCTGGTGCTATGAGATACATGAGGCTCATTGCAAAGGGCTTCCTGAGATTTCCCAAGTAGCTGCTCCAAAAAAAGCCCCAAGACTGATTGCAGCAGAGGTTAGAACCAGTTATTGGTGATTCACTGTGACACCACCACCCCATTAAATGATGCTAGGAGGGAGAGAGGCAGAAAAACAGGAAGCATTTTAACAATTGCTGACTTAAAAGAATCCCATGTATGTATTCCCATTTAGCATGGTAAATTTAGGTTCTGGGGGCAACCACATTATCACAGGCATTAGGGAAAGCCAGTTCTTAAACAATATTAAAGGTGATACGAACAAACACTTGGTGACCTTCCTTTCCAGCTTGCATTCTGCATTGTTTCTGAATTTCTAGAAGAGCAAAGATTGGGTTAATATTTATGCTGAGTTTAAGAAGTATTTGTGAAGTAATAATTCCATAACAGGTGGGGGGGGATCTCTGTTGGTGTGTGTGTGTGTGTGAATGTATACATGGATTGCCCTACACTTCTCAAGGGAAAGAACACTCTGAACTTACAGTTATCCTCCTGTCAACATGTGTATAAGCCTCTGGGCAAAGGGATGACAGGGAAACTGGCTACAGTCTAGTTCTTATCCTGGGAACTGGAAGGCTGCCAGCAAAGTCTTTCCAGTCCATCTTCTCCTGACTTCCTTGTCTGCAAATATCTTGAGGTATGTTGCCATAGCAATCTGGATGGTGAGAAATAAATGGTGAGGTAAGGGGTGTGTTCCTACCCACAGTATTCAGTTTAGCATGGGTGGTTCAGGGGAAGAAAAAAAAAAGGATTATTTGCTTTAAACCAATTTACAGATTTCTCCCATCGTCACAGAGCACCTGACTCCCACCCCCACCCCCCAAGAATTCAAACCAAAATGAATTCAAACTTGCATACTTCTATTGGCTTTTCCTCATTTGCCCTTTCCAAAGGCACAAAGTTACCCTGGCCAACTTTTTTTTCCCCTTCCCTGGTTTGATGGCACTGCTATCCATAAAGCAGCTTAAAAATTCCTTCTTAGCTGTTGCAGTTCTATAGTAGTATTTTCTCTCTTATCCCAACCTATTTTTTTGCTGTGGAAATGAGCTAGCAAACTTCAACCAATACTGAAAAATAACTACCATATTTTTCGGAGTATAAGAGGCACTTAAATTTTCACCCCCTTTTAGGGGGGAAAAAGGTGTGTCGTTTTCCTCCCCTAAAAGGAAAAAAAGCCCCACCCTTTGGCCTCTGCCTTGCAGCAGTTACCTCCTTGCAAGCAAACAGCAAGAAAAAACAGCTCCTTTCAGCTTCAGCACAGCCTAATTAGCACAAGTTGATTGGATCAGCCACCCAACACTCAGCTGATTTGCTCTCAGCTGTTTTGCGCAGGGCTCTGCTGCTTGCTGCAAAGAGGTAAATTGCTGGAGCAGATTTTTTTTTCCTTGTGCTAATCAAGCTATGCTGAAAACAAAAATGAAAGTAAAGCAGGCTGTTGGCTGTTTGCTGTAACGAGGCAAAATTGCTCGGAGGCAGAAGCAGAGGGAGATTTCTTTTCCTTCTTTTCCTCACCAAAAAAGGTAGTTGTGTCTTATACTCCGGTGCGTCTTATACTCCGAAAAATATGGTAAATAGATTTGTACTATATGTCATTTATGGTGTCCTGACATGAAATACCAACCCCAGCCATCGGATTCAGCTTTATTTTATGCATTGCACTGAATGTTCACCTTTAAAGTGATAAATTCACTGTGTGCAAGGGAAGACCGGAGGAGGAGCCACAGACTGGACAACTGTCATGCAAAAGCTACCACTGAAGCAGAAAGGCCATGGGGAGCATCTAGACTTTTGGAAAATAAAGGAGGGTAAAAGTGTTTTAAAGCTTGCAAGACTGGTGTCATCCCCTTCAAAGTAATCGAAACAAACAAGAAGCACAACTCATGAGTAGGAACACTGCCTTGGTTGTAACAGTAATAGAATCTTGCAAGTCTGAAAGTAAATATGTTTATTATTTTGTCCCCAGCAAAAAAAAGTAAGGCAATGTACTCACAGTTATCATGGACATGCTGATGGAAGTGATGAACTGTGAGAGAGATCCAAGAGTCCTAGTGGATTACCACTTAAGTACGAGCCAGCAGTGTGCTGCAGCTGCCAAAAAAAACAAATGCAGTCCTAGGCTGCATCAACAGAGGAACAGTACCTAGATTATGTGAAGTATTAGTACTGGGATATATTTTATGCTATATATTTTATGTAAGACTACATTTGGAATATTGCATCCAATTTTGGTCACTGCAATACAAAATAGAGACTCTAGAACAGTGCTTCTCAACCTTCCTAATGCCATGACCCTTTAATACAGTTCCTCATGTTGTGGTGACCCCCAACCATAAAATTATTCCTAAAAGCATTGAAAATATGTGTTTTCCGATGGTCTTAGGCGACCCCTGTGAAAGGGTCGTTTGACCCCCAAAGGGGTCGCGATCCACAGGTTGAGAACCAATGCTCTAGAAAGAGTGTAGAGAAGAGCAACAAAGGTTATTAGGGGATTGGAGGCTAAAACATGTGAAGAACAGTTGCAGGAACTGGATATGTGTGTTCTAACAAAGAGAAGGACTACAGGTGGCATGGGAGAACTAAGAAGACAGTGAAAACAATCAGTGGAGTGGGTTGCCTCCAGACGTTATGGATACCCCATCACTGGGGTTTTAAAAAAGATATTGGAGAGCCATTTGTCTGGTATGGTATAGAGCAGGGGTGAAATCCAGCAGGTTCTAACAGGTTCTGGAGAACCAGTAGCGGAAATTTTGAGTAGTTTGGAGAACCGGCAAATACCACCTCTGGCTGGCCCCAGAGTGGGGTGGGAATGGAGATTTTGCAATATCCTTCCCCTGCCACGCCCACCAAGCCACACCCACAGAACCGGTAGGAAAAAAATTGAATTTCACCCCTGGTATAGAGTCTTCTTCTTGAGCAGGAGTTGGACTAGAAAACCTTCAAGGTTTCTTCCAACTGTGTTATTCTTGTTGCAGGGAGATATTAAATGATGAGTAGACTGGAAGAAATTCAAAGAATGAGAATATAAAAAATGTTTATAGCTTATCTGGCACAGCCAGCTGTTGAACCTGAGGTTCCCAGTTGGAAAATGGTGGGTCCCAGAATGTCTGCTGAAGAGCACACTGGATTCTCCATAGACCAGGCTGCTTTCAGGCATGGCTAAATTCCAGTGGATTTTAGGATTTAAATAGCTGTACGTGGGTTCCCATCCTATACATGGGAAAATCTGTGTCCAGTAGGCTAGAATAAAGGATCTGAGTGACTCATAGACCAACAAACATTGGATAGCAGAACCAAATATGAAGCCACTCACAACTTCAGGGAGGTCTTCTTATGTACAGTCATTTAAATTAGAACACATTCCTGATATACATCCATTGCCACTGTCCTTTGGAAAAAAAATCTTGGCGTAGTCTTTCAAATGAATGAAATTGATTTGCATTTGGCTGACTCCAAGTCCATTGCTGAGAATGATGGTGGTCTCCCTCTTGCCGAAAGTCTTCAGATACAAGCCAAATAGCTATCGGTGGGAATGCTGAAATTCTGGCATGGGCTGGATTAGATTATTTACTTGGTCATCTCCAGTTTTCTCTCATCCTTTAGACATCAGTCCTGGGGGACACATTTGGAAAGTGCACAAATGGAGCACTTTCAAAAAAAAAAAAACCTCTCTTGGCAAAGTCTTATCTTTACAGTAATGAAGAGATTCAAATTTGCTACAGGATGAGAAACTAGGATGGTTTTCCACTGTTATTATTTATTATTATTATTTATTAATTTAATTTCTATACCGCCTTCCTCCCGAAGGACTCGGGGCAGTGTACAGTCAATTAAAACATAATATATATACATCAATTTAAAAACCAATTAAAAGTAATAAATAATTTTGGCTCAGAATTAAAACTTAATTAAAACACCCAATTTAAAATCATTCACAAAGATAGCCCAGCCTGGCGGAACAGTAGGGTTTTAAGAGCGCAGCGAAATACACGGAGATCAGAAATCTTACGTATTTCCGGGGGCAGTTCGTTCCAAAGGGCAGGAGCACCCACAGAGAAGGCTCTCCCCCTGGGTGTCGCCAGCTGACATAACTTGGCCGATGGCACCCTGAGGAGCCCCTCTCTGTGGGAGCGAACTGGCTGGTGGGAGGCTACTGGCGGCAGAAGTCAGTCTCGGAGGTACCCCGGCCCTAAGCCATGGAGCGCTTTAAAGGTGGTAACCAACACCTTGAATCACACCCGGAAGACCACTGGGAGCCAGTGCAGCTCGTGCAGGAGAGGTGTTACATGGGCGTAATGGGTCGCACCCATAACTACCCACGCAGCCGCATTCTGGACCAGTTGGAGCCTCCGAGTGCTCTTCAAGGGGAGCCCCATGTAGAGAGCATTACAGTAGTCCAGCCGGGAGGTGACAAGGGCATGAGTGACCGAGCGCAAGGCGTCCCGATCCAGAAAGGGTCGCAACTGGCGGATCAGGCGAACCTGATAAAAAGCCCCCCTGGCCACGGCCGTCATATGCTCTTCTAAAGGCAGCCGTGCATCCAGGAGGACGCCCACTGTACATCCAGCTGTGCATCCAGGAGGAAGTCCACTGTGACAACAGTTGCTGTGAGAAACATTGGAAGAACTTTGTGAACATAGAATCATAGCCCTGGAAGGGACCTCAGAGGTCTTCTAGTCCAGGGGTCTCCAACCTTGGCAACTTTAAGACTTGTGGACTTCACCTCCCAAAGTTCCTCAGCCAGCTTTGCTGAATTCTGGAAGTTGAAGTCCACAAGTCTTAAAGTTGCCAAGGTTGGAGACCCCTGTTCCAGTCCAATCCCCTGCTCAAGAAAAGGAAAACTTATTCCATCCTGGTCAAATGGTTGTTCAGTCCATTTTGGAAAATTTCCAGTGATGGAGTACCCCACAACTCTGGGAGGCAAGCTATTCCACTGCTTAATTGTTCTCGCTATCTTCCTTACTTCTAGGTTGGATGTCTCTTTATCAAGGTGAATGCATTACTTCTTCTCCTGTCCTTTCATGCTTTGGAGAATAAGTCAACTCCCTCTTCCCTTTGGCAGCTCCTCAAGCACAGTCTGGAAAACAGCTGTCATATCATCCCTAGTCCTTCTCTTCTTTAGAGTAGAAATACCGAGCTCCCTCAACTGTCCATCATACGATTTAGCCAATGGTGGGATTCATTTTTTTTTACTATCAGTTCTGTGGGCGTGGCATGGTGGGCGTGGTATGGTTTGGTGGGCGTGGCAGGGGAAGGATACTGTAAAATCTCCACTCCCTCCCCACTCCAGGGGAAGGATACTACAAAATCCCCATTTCCTTCCCACTCCAGGAGAAGGTTACTGCAAAATCCCCATTTCCTTCCCACTCCAGGGGAAGGTTACTGCAAAATCCCCATTTCCTCCCGATCAGCTGGGACTCGGAAGGCAGAAAATAGATGGGGGCGGGGCCAGCCAGAGGTGGTATTTATTGGCTCTCCAAACTACTCAATATTTCCACTACCGGTTCTCCAGAACTGGTTGGAACCTGCTGAAACCCACCTCTGGATTTAGCCTTCTGACCCTTTATAATCTTTGTTCTTCTCTGTACACTTTGCAGGGTCTCAATCTCTTTTTTGTATCATGGTGAACAGAACTATATGCAATAGTGTATTCCAAGTTTGGCCTCACTGGCGCGTAACTCACTTTTTCTCCAAACTGTGCCATTTTTGAGAGAAAAAAAATATTTTTTTAAAGGAAGTTTAATTCCTGTTCTACTCACTCAGCCTTAGTCTTTCTCTTATAGGAACTGGAATGGAAGGAAGAAGAAAGCAGCTGGGAAAACAGTGTCATGGCACCGTTCAGGAAGAAGTAGGCATGGCTGTGCACTGTGCAATTTTTAAAACAAAACACAGCTGTGTTGTTTGCAGATTTGAAGGCAAAAAGTTTATGCCAAGTATGGGTGAAATTTAATCCCCTTGGAATTCTCTGGCCCTTGCTATGGCCCTGTGACCTTTCACCCCTGGGTTGTTTTTTTTTCAGGTCATTCACCCGACATTCTCCATGCACTCTCTGATCTTGTCTTCTTTTGGGTAAAAAAAGGCCAAAGACAAGTGTTTGTTAACTATTAAAGTCACAAGACTGATTAAAGTTGTTGTTAGAAGCCATTGGCTCTATTAAATTGGGATTGGTATTATCATTCTTTTCTCTTCCCTATTATGCCAGAAATGCACATCTAACTTAGATCTGCTTTAAGAGAAGAAGAAGAAGAAATAGCCTATCATGAAGATTTATGGCACTGCAGCTATTTGTTAGCAATATCACTAACTAAACATGACATGAAGATCAATTAAGCACTCCTGTTTAGTCAGATGCAGGTGTAAAAAGGCTGAGCAGAAAATAAAAGCCACTAGGTGGCACTGTGGTTTTGTAGAAAACTAAGATTATTCATTTATTTACAGCAGCTAGTTTAAATATTTTTGGTTTTTTTAATTTCATTATTGTCTATATTATTTTTTAAAAAAAAATAATTTCAAAATTCTTGGAAAATTAAAATATAGTTAGCCAACCATGCCTTCCCTGTAATGTATCTAGCAAGTTTCCCATCCCCCAGATGTATATAGAGTGTCACAACACATATGGAAATCAAATCAACTCTGATGTATATATTATCAAATAATCAGAAATTATTTATTTTATTTTATTTTTTATTGGGTTTTAACAATTAAACAGTTCTTATTCAACTCTTGTGCATTACTGTGATTACATATCATCACACTAATGTTCTCCTATACTCTATATAATTTTACAGAATCTACTATCTGTTATTTCTTTTTTTTTTCTATCTTCAATCCAATTTTACCATTTCTCCCATATTACATAAAAGTCCAAATCCATCAGTCCTTTCAGTTCCAATGTCATTCTATCCATCTCGGTACAATCTAATATCTTTCTAATTATTAAATCTTCGGAGGGTATGAAATAATCAGAAATTAAATACACCGTTAAATAGAAAGTGGCATACTATTCCCTGAAAATGTATTCTTCCTTCTTTCTTCAAAATTCTAATTCTTCTTGGTTATTGTGTACATATCGTGCTGTTAGATCAATCACGTGTAGGTTGATTTCAAACAATTTCCCCACTTCCACTCAGTGGAAGTGAGAATCTCAGCAAAATCTTCCGAGTGGTTTTACTGCATAGTAGACAACTTGTTCTTTGCTGGGTCATTATTTCAAAGATATTTCCTTACCTAAAGACAGAAAAAGAAAGAGCACGTGTGGACAAAAAAAGCAGTGGAAAGAGGAGCAACATCTGATCTTTCTTTCTTTCTTTCTTTCTTTTCTTTCTTTCTTTCTTTCTTTCTTTTCTATTTTTTCTTTTCTATTTCTTTTCTATTCTTTTCTATTAATTAATTAAATTTATATGCTGTCCCTCTCACCAGTAAGGAGACTCTGGGTGATTTATGATGGCTTTCCCATTGACTTTCCTTATAGGAAACTGGCAAGGAGTGTTGGAAATTGCAATTATGTGATGGTGCTTGACTGTAGAAGTGTAGTAGCACAACAACGCTGAAGCAGCCACAACTTTGACACATTTCAATCCAAAGGAGTCATCGGTCTCAGATTTTGAATGCATTCTGCAAGTTATCCCATTTTAGGAATGTTGATTCAAAATTGGTTACCCTATGATGCAATAGAAGGTTACAAACAATCAAACAGACATGAGAATTTTAGTAGTGTATCAATTTTTTTTTAATTAACCTGACTTCTGTCGTGTTTCTTTCTTTTCGATCAGTGGTGGATTTCAAAAATTTTTACTACTGGTTCTTTGGCCAGGCTTGGTGGGCGTCGCGTGGCTTGGTGGGCGTGGCAGGGGAAGGATACTGTAAAATTTCCATTCCCACCCCACTCCAGGAGAAGGACCTGCTGAAACCCACCTCTGTTTTCGATCTCCCAAACTTGAGGACAAACATTGACAAATATATGACAGCCCAGTATAGGCAAAAGCCTGGTAAATTTATGTCATTTCTATTTGTGTTGGCATATTGTTCCTGTTGTTTCATGTGGTCAGTGGTAGTTCAATAGGCAGAGTGAGTGACAGCTACCAAATAAACATTGACAGGCTGGCAGTTCTCAGTGTTCCACTATTAACAGAATTAGCAAGCAATAATTGATGATGGGGTTTCTAGGAGCATACAAATAAACATGGCCATCATCATATTATTTTGACATCAAATACATCTGCAAACAGATGAAACAGCCTCCCCAAAACACTGAGATGTCATCAGAAAGGGGAAGGCAAACTTTGATCCTTGCTTTGGAGAAGTTTAAAAATGGGATTGGCAAGAAAGTGTCCTGAATGCATAAACAGTTCAAGACAGCTGGCAGAAAGAGACAATTTTGCATCAGTATTTTGGATTTGAGGAAGTGCTGATGGATGAGAATGTGATAGAGCGGAACAATTCTTCCTGTGGTTATTCTCACTCATAATGCAGTGCTTCCAAATGCTAAAATAAACCAGCCATTTTCCATCAAGTTTCTGCAATAAATACCAGAACGCTGAAAATCCTTTCTGGGGGTGTCCTAAAATCTTGTGAACCACTCACCCTCAATAGCTCCATGTTCAAAATGCAGATGCAAAGAAAAATGCAGCTACTTAATATATACAATATTTCCATCTGAACTGCCCAGAGTTGGTAAGAGTCAGGAGTGTAAAAATTTAATATGTTATTGTTGTTATGTCAAGAGGGCAGGTTTAAAAATATATCACTTTTCAGAAGTCTTGAACTGGAAGAAAAGAAGTTTTACATTAGTGTGTCTGTACGCAGGCACTGACGTATCAACAACTTTCCTTATCAGTTAATTTGCTCAGGTTGTGATTAAGCAAGTTCAAGTAGCAGCGTGAGTCAGTTGTATGTTATACAGAATTTAGATATTACACAGAGGAAGGAATCACAGAGTTTAGCTTTGCCCAACCTAGCAGATACCAACATTCAGTGACCACCAGAAGAGTCATGCTAACTGGCTTTCAGTTTGATGATTCACAAGCTATGTATTTATTTATTTTATTTATTTTATTTATTTTATTTATTTTATTTATTTTATTTATTTTATTTATTTTATTTATTTTATTTATTTTATTTTATTTTATTTTATTTGTATACCGCCCTTCTCCAACAGGACTCAGGGCGGTGAACAGCCATGGTAAAACATAACATATAAAATTTAAAAGCAATTTAAAAAACATTAAATAATTTTGGCTATCCATTTATGTGGGCTTAAGATAATCAAAGGTTTCTTCATTTATTGTCCAAAGATGAGGAAGCCAAGTAATTGCCACAAAATTTGTGAGAGCTTCATCAGACAGGAGACATCTTTCAGAATCCGTCCCTGCATTGCTAGAATGCTTACACAAATTAGGGGACTGGAGACTAAAACATATGAAGAACAGTTACAGGAAATGGGCATGGCTAGTCTAGTGAAGAGAAGGACCAGGGGAGACATGATAGCAGTCTTCCAATAATTGAGGGGCTGCCACAGAAAGGAGGGGGTCAAGCTATTTTCCAAAGCACCTGGAGGCCAGACAAGGAATAATGGATGGAAACTGAACAAGGAGAGATTTAATCTGGAAATGACGAGAAATTTTCTGATAGTGAGAACAATCAACCAGTGGAACAGCTTGCCTTCGGAAGTTGTGGTAGCTTCATCACTTGAGACATCGAAGAAGAGATTGGACTGCCATTTGTCAGAAATGGTATAGTGTCGCCTGCTTGAGGGGGGGTTGGACTAGATGACCTACAAGGTCCCTTTCAACTCTGTTAATCTGTAATCTACAACTCTCCCTCAAAATAGTGAGTTTTTCATTCAAAGTTTTCCTTTATGTATTGCTATCAGTCAGACTTAAGAAGTGAATGTTCTATGCGTATTATGGGTGGTTTTGTGCCACCCACACATACATACACATATACCATATCATAAAACCAGAAAAAAATGCTTTCAGTCTTAACTGAAAACAAACAACAGTGACATAATCCCATTTTCCATTGTTTGTAGTAAGGTTAACAGATGTGGCTTGCAAAAATCCAAAGCACCATTAGATGGCAGCAAAGATTTTTCTCTGTCCCTTTGCTGTCAACTTGGGGTGGTTGGTTTTTGTAAGCCCAGATCTGATAGCCCTACTCTGCAGTCAGTTCTAAATTTAACAAATCCACAACTAACCTTCATGAAAATCTTATCTCCAAGGAAATAAAACTTTGTTTTGATTTCACAAAGAAGGTATGGCCTTATCTTAATTAGCAGAAGTAATAATTTCGGAAAAACCAAACAGTTTAGTTCTTTGGGGAACAGAGGACACAAACTATAACAAGACCATAGGATAAATTTCAATACCCCTTGACTCCCAACCAGGAAAATATAGATAGATTTGCTGATGCTATCTTTGTACCAAGGTCTTCTATATTCTTCTTGGTACAATGTCTTCTATATTCTTTTCATTGGCATCCATGCTTCATCATCTACCAGTCCCATTTCTGAATAAAACTATAGGCCAAGAGTTATGGACCTTCAATATTTGCCCCTAAGATTAGAGCTACCACATATTTACCTAATGGTTATACTGTCTTCTTCAACCATACACGCTAAGAATATTGAGAGATGTAGCTCAGCACAAATGGAGAATGCCAGACAGTAAAAGGCTGCTTTAGCAGAATTCATGTTGACAATACAGACAAAAGGTGTTTCCGCTACACTTTATTCCTACCTGTATATAAATTATAAAAATATCATGCCTCTTCTCACTGGAAAAGAAGTATTAGTCCTGCACAATAATTTTATCCTTGGACCGATTAAGTTACTTCATTCTCATCGTCAGAGCATATGAATAATAATGCCAAAATTATATTTAAAAAAACATAAGACTCTTGAAGCATTTTTAAAATTATATGTTTATTGACTTTTTGTGAAGTGTAATTCATGAAAATCTGGGCAAGAAATTAACAATGACCTCTTTTAAGTTGATAAATAATATTGTCAATAAAACCTAGAACTGGGCCTCAGTTCACAAGATTGGATGATGCCTTGATTTGCCGATCTAAAGGCACATCCAGACATGTGGTGGTTGTGTAATTTAACCTATTCTTCATCATCAGTGGTGCATGCATTTGGTGTTATCTGCACTGTTTTAATTCAAGAGGAGTTAGGGAAAAATAGGAGAAAGAACCCTTTTCTGGAAGTAAAAACAATCACCCATTACTCTAGTTATGGAGAAGAAATGAGTTTTGACAGATGGTTAAATTATAACTTTACCCATCAGGACCTCTAGAGCAGGGGTGTCAAACTTGCAGCGTCACATTGTCGTCATGTGACGTATCGTGACTTTTTCCCCCTTTGCTAAAAACAAGGGTGAGCGTGACCAGTGTGTGACACATCCGGCCCATGGGCCGTACGTTTGACACCCCTGTGCTAGAGAACCTGGTCCACAAGACTGAGGTAACACAAACTGCCTGGTAAACCATAGGATGCATTTGATCGGCTTCCATTAGGACACCATAACCTTATCGGGCTCCATGGATGAGTAAGATAAGGAAGCTAACTTTTCAGCTATTTTATAAATGTATTTTTTTTAACATCCACTATTAAAAATGTAGCCACAATATACTGAGTCAGATATTGGTCCGTCTAGCCTAGTAGTGCCAGTAGCGAGTGCTGCAGAATTTTTATGGCCCTGTGGGGAGATCTTGGGGGTTTAATTTAGAACTTTGTGCATGCAAAGCATGTACTATATCACTGAGATATAAATTCTCTTCCTAATGTCTGCTATGGGGAAGAATCTCTATCTTAGTAATATAATACACTTTTGTCCAAGTTGTAAAAAAAAATAAAAAATCAGTTGTTATTTTTTTTTAGTTTTCTATAGCTTTGAAAAGCAATAGCAGTTGGGCTAGTTTCATTCCCTTCTAATCGTGAGCGAAAAGGACTAAGACTCAAATAAAAAGCCCCTTATTACATTTGCAAAGTATTCTTGATTTAACTTCACTGAATGGTTGCGTGGGCTTTCAATCTCCTCCCCACCCACCTTGTCTCTGGTTCTGGCAGTCATTTCCCAGCATAAACGTTTGTGTTGGTTTATTCTTTCAACTTCCACCTCCCTTTAGCAAAACATAGTCTCATTGCTTTGTCTCCAAAAACCATCACTGCATCACACCACTTGACCTAAAAGGTGAGTTGTCTAGGATTTGGCTAGTTTTTATTGACTGACAGACCTTAGCATTGTTTGCATTTGTAGAACAGTTGAATTACTACTATTTATCCCTTCTTTGTTTCTTTAGTGCCAGGATGAGCAACTAAGGATTAAATAAAAGCAGAAAGCTGGAATGAGTTCTTGCTCTTAGTCCTTGGTTTACATTCCCTCTGACCATATCTATCCAAAGAATTACTCTCTTTGATTTAACGCAATACTTTTGTGGCTCTTATCTCAAAACAAATTACTTCAACTGATGAAGATTTCCCTAAGTTCTAAGAGTACATTTTCCATGGCCAGGGGGTCATTTATCAAACCATACAGCAAGGTTAAATTGATGAAGTGCCCCTCTCGATTAGTAAGTGTTCATTTATTTCTCACATATCATTTATCCTATGTATTTTATGTAAAGAGTGCAGAGAAGAGCAACAAAGATTATTTGGGGACTGGAGGCTAAAACATATAAAGAATGGTTGCTGGAATTGGGTATATCTAGTTTAATGAAAAGAAGGACTAGGAGTGACATGATAGCAGCGTCCCAATATCTCAGGGGTTGCCACCAAGAAGAGGGAGTCAAGCTATTCTCCAAAGCACCTGAGGGCAGGACAAGAAGCAATGGGTGAAAATTAATTGAGAGAAGCAACTTAGAACTAAGAAGAAATTTCCTGACAGTTAGAACAATTAATCAGTGAAACAACTTGCCTCCAGAAGTTGTGAATGCTCCAGAATTGTAAATGCTTTTTAAGGAGAGATTGGACAACCATTTGTCTGAAATGGTATAGGGCAGTGATGGTTAACCTTTTTGCCATCGCATGCCAGGAGAGGGTGTGGGGGAGGTTCACAAGTGTGTGTGCCCACACCCATAATTCTATGCACCCCGCCCTGTGCTCCCCCCTCCACCCTGCTCTTGGCATGCAATGGCCTGTAGGCCCGTTTTTCTTTCTCACCTGGCTCCAGATCCTCTCTATGCATCTGGGGAGGGCGAAAACAGCCTTCCCCACCCCCTCGGAGGCCCTCTGGAGGCCTGAAACGACCCATTTCCCAACTCCCGGTTGGACAGAAAGTGACTTTTTTGCTGTCCCCAGCCTCCAGAGCCTCTCTAGGCTGTACAAATCATATTCTGTCTTCAACTACCAGAAGACAATGAATCCTCATGTGTGATATGTCCTGAAAACAGGCAATAGGACCCCACTTTCTCCCAGGTGGATGTGTTGTGACCTAGGCCCAAGTAGTTATTACCAGACACAATCAGTCCTAAACAAACATATTTTATTAGAACAGCTGAGAATTACTTCATTCTCAGCTTAGTCCAAATTAAGTCCAAAACAAATCCTTCATAAACAGTCCTTCGGCCTTATCACAAACCTTTGTCTTCTTTGGCACCCTGCCAAAGGCTTTTCATGGCAAACCCCCACAACGCCGACAAGAAACAAATGTAACAAAGTTGCTTTCCTACAAAGATCCCAAGAGCCATTGCTGCTCTTTTAAGACTTCTGGGAGGGGCCAATCATCTCCTGGCCTTACTCCCAAGTCCTCCTTTTTGCTTTAGCTGCTCTTGCCTTCTGGCAGTTCTTCGCATGCATGCACTAGGAACAGGCTCCTCCTTTTTCCTCTGCCTCTCTGCTATCTGCCTCTGGAGACTCCAGAGTCCACGCATCACTCCCAGATGGCCCTGGCCCCATCTCTGCCTCTGATGCAGAGCCCTCATCCAGGCCTTCCCCTGACTCCAGGTCTGGCCCATTGTCCTCCCCAGCCTCCTCACTGTCTGACTCCGCAGGCTACTGGAGGACCACAACAGGATGGCTTAGCATTTTGGTGGGAGAAACACTGCAAGAAGCACTTGTACAGGTGAGCTCTTTCAGGTACATTGCTTCAAGGAGCTCTGAGCCTGTCTTTAACTTCCTGCTAGGTTGTCCCTTTTCTGCTAAAATGTGCTTTGAAGCATCTTGCAACATCTCTGCTGTGATGTTTCTGGACATAATTCTAAGACATTCTTTTGCTTATTGGTCCTGGGAGATTTAAAACAGGAAATTTGCCAACTGTTTCTGCCAAATGTTAATTGAAAGGAAGAGCTTGGGACATCTGAAGTTTGTATTGGTGTTAAAAAAGGGCTGGAGGAGGAAGAAAACTATCAATTGTCATAGAGAGAAGCAATGGAGGAAAGTGCTTAGCTTTTTGTGGCTTATTTCCAAATTCTCTTCATTGGATAACTGACAGCATTGTTTCATCTTCATTACTGTCACTATTCTTTATTGTATCAATGTGGGTAATATAAATCTAGGGTTTTTTTCCCTCTAGTTACTGCCCTCTGAAATAACACTCCTTTCTTTTATATTGTTTTTCCATGGAGCTTTAGGCTTTTATTTATTTATTTATTTTTATGGTAAAGGCACTTCTGAGAAAAGCAAATATTTGTGAAATGGTTGTTTATTAAAGAGTCACAGAGAAATAATTCTTTTTTTAAAAAAAAAAGAGTGACAAAGGGATTCATGTCTATTTCTTTAGCATAGCTGGGACAATTATCTTAGTGGCACTGGGAAAAGAGATTTACAAACAAACACATATTCACTTCAGGGAGCAAAACATGACAACTCTATAAATATGGCCCTCTAGATTAATATGTTTCTGATAATAGGCACAAAAATGTCAGGTGATAAAGTTCAGGCATTAGACCTGACAACGACGATACTGAAGTGGTAGATAAATGATAGCAATAGCACTTAGGGCCCTCTCTAAGCAGTTTACAGAGTCAGCATATTCCCCCCAACAACCTGGGTCCTCATTTTACCGACCTCAGAAGGATGGGAGGCTGAGTCAACCTTGAGCCTGGTGAGATTCGATCTGCCAAACTGCTAGCAGCCAGTGATCAGCAGAAGTAGCCTGCAGTACTGCACTCTAACCACTGGGCCACCACCGTGATCCTAAAAGGCAGACGCTATCAGCAATAGAAGAACAAGCAGTCAAGAATGCACCAGTTTTAAAGAACAAATTAACAACCCTATTGCACCAATTGTAAACATAAAGGAGCAGCTCTACATGGGTGGATATGATTAGGAAGAAGAAGTATCCCACATCTTCCCTGCACAACAGAACCTCTCTGCTCTTTGTTTAGGTTGCACAACGTTTTAGGCTTCCAGATAAGCTGAAGAAAGATCCAATTGTTTTTAGGATCTACCCATTCAAGTTAATGTGATTCTTAATGCAATTCTTGCAAACAATTCTTGTTTTAAGGATCTACTCATTCAGGTTAATGAAAGTTAATGCCATTCCCCCTATAAGGGGAAAGACCCCAGACCAGGAGAATACTACTTCTCCATATTAAGCCATCAAGTTACAAAACTAGCAGGCAGGTGGACCTTTTCCCCATTGATCTAGGGGTATCAAACTCATGGCCCATGGGCCGGATGTATCATGTGCTGGCCTCGCCCCCGCCCGGTTTAGCGAAGGGGGAAAAGTCCCGATACGTCACATGATGACGCCGTGACGACCCGAGTTTGACACCCCTGGCCTAGAGCCTAGATAATAAAGAGTTGTTTTTACTCACTGATTTCATCCACTTTTGAAAACAAAAAGTGTCTACTTAGACCTTGTAGCAAAGAGGGGAAGGAAGAGGGAATGCTTTAGAAGTCAGGTATAGATAAAATGTAGATCAAGATCTACTGGTACCTCTCTGAGTAATCCACAAGAATCAACATCCAATTGCCTAAATTAAAGTAACAGAACTGTAGATATGATTTATAGTAAGTTAGATATAAATGTATATTTATGGATGCAGGAGGTAAGTGATTCTGCTTTCCTGATGCATCCACAGGTAGAGCAAAGGGAGTCAAACTGAAAAAAGCATAATTACCTCCCTAAACATTAATTTATTTAATAAACAAGTCTGTCTCTTTCTTAACAGTTGAGTAGTCACTGTAAAGAAAACACAATCCTATATTAAATGTGTTCATCCTATCTAAGAAGAGTATTTTATTCTATTTAAGATGTTTTTTTTAAAAAGATGAGGCTGTTTATTTAAGATCCCACTGAAGAGTTTTAAAAGGCTGAGGCTGTTCTGACCTCTGACTTTGAAGCTTTGATTCTCTGCTGCCCTTTGGGCATGTGTGACTGCACTGCCCGAGAAGAAAAGCAATCGTGCTGTGTGAGTACATGGAAATTTATCCCATTATAGCAAGATTTTTATTATAGATTGTCTCTCCATGCTGCATTATTCTGTGGAGCATCGGTTTATTGAAAGAATAAATAAATAAGCAAACAGATAAATATAAAATGCTAGCAGAAGACAGGTATGATTTGATTTGCCAAAACTGTGAAGGATCTCTTGAAGCAGTACACAGATGCAGCATTATGCAGCGATAAAATCAGCCAGTTGAGACTTTGGATGCTGTGGTTTTATAATATCCTCAGCATTTGACACTAATGCGTATTACTTATCTTATAATATTTTTTAAAAAAACAACCCACCCTGTCCCTGGGGCATGGCATTTCAGGCCATCCTGTTTATTTTGTTGCGTAGTGGCCTATCTGATGAGCTGACAAAAGTATAAAAAGAGGTTTGCCATCTGTAAATTCTTATAAATCAAACTCAAGAGTGATGAGATATATATACACTATGTTAAAGCAAACGGCTTCATAAGATAGCATTGTGCTGGTTTCACACAATATTAGGTCAGTAAGGTGTGGGTTATCACCTATAATGATGAGCCACGGTGGCACAGTGGTTAAAATGCAATACTGCAGTCTACTTATGCTTCCTGCAATTTGGCAGTTCGAATCTCACCAGGCTCAAGGTTGACTCAGCCTTCCATCCTTCCAAAGTTGGTAAAATGAGGATCCAGATTGTTGGGGGCAATATGCTGACTTTGTAAACTGCTTAGAGAGGATTGTAAAGTGGTATATAACAGTAACAGAGTTGGAAGAGATCTTGGAGGTTATCTAGTCCAACCCCCTGCTCAATCAGGAGACCTATATTAGGGATTCGAACTGCTGAAATGCCGACCTTTCTGATCGACAAGCTCAGTGTCTTAGCCACTGAGCCAATGTGTGGGGTCTAAGTGCTAAGTCTAAGTGCTTTTGCTATAAAGTAGGGTATGGCAGAGGAGCTGGATGGGACCAAGGAAGTCTGCCTTCTCTGCCATGGCTCCCATGCATTCAGTTTTGGTCACCGCATTACAAAAAGATGTCGAGACCCTGGAAAAAGTGCAAAGAAGAGCAACTAAGATAATTAAGGGCCTGGAAACAAAAACATATTTATTTATTTATTTTATTTATTATATTTATATACCGCCCTTCTCCCGAAGGACTCAGGGCAGCGAACAGCCAAGATCAAATACATGAATATAAAAATTAAAAACAATTTAAAACCAGATTAAATACTTTGGCCCATAATTAAAAACATCCCATTAAAATCCAATTTAAAATTTAAAACCGTTAAAATTAGGCTAGCCCGGCTTGCTGGAATAACAAAGTCTTCAGGGCACGGCGGAAGATGTGCAAGTCCGGGATCCTCCGTACCTCCGGGGGCAGCTCATTCCAGAGGGCAGGAGCCCCCACTGAGAAGGCTCTCCCTCAGGGGGTCACCAGTCGACATTGTCTGACCAACGGCACCCCGAGGAGCCCCGCCCTGTGGGAGCGTACTGGCCAGTGGGAGGCTGTTGGTAACAGAAGGCGATCCCATAAGTACCCAGGCCCTAAGCCGTGGAGCGCTTTAAAGATGTTAATCAACAATTTGAATATGAAGAACGGTTGCAAGAATTGGCCAATCTAGAATAAAGAAAGAGTAGGGTGACATGATAACAATATACCAGTATTTGAGGGGCTGCCACAAAGAGGAGGGGGTCAATTTATTTTCCAAAGCATCAGAAGGCAAGAAACAATGAATGGAAACTAATCAAGGAGAGAGGCAACCTGGAATTAAGGAGAAACTTTCTAACAGTGAGAACAATTAACCAGTGGAACAGCTTGCCATCAGAAGTTATAGGTACTTCATCATTGGAGGTTTTTAAGAAAAGATGAGACAGCCACCTGTCTGAAATGTGTCTCCTGCTTGGACTCTAAGGTCGCTTCTAGCTCTATTCTGATTCTAACCATTGTTGTGGATGTTTCCCTTCTCCAAGGGTTCTGGAAAGCCCTTAAGACCTGGTCCAGTTTCCAGACCTGGGGCTTATATATTAATGTACTGTTAGATTTTTGTTTTGCTTTGTTTGTAAGATCATTTTCATCTAGACTGCCTGTGTAATTTTATGTTTAATTGTTTTTATGGATTTTTCTTTTGTATACCATCCAGAACCCATTGTAGTTGGATGGCTATTAAAAAAAAATGAAAAAAATAATTTATAGTGAATGAACCCCAGTGGCTAGTTTTAAATGTTACAATAAATCTATGATTAATATTTATCAACACATATTAAATCAGGCTTGCTTTAATCATAGTTTGTTTAAGCCATAATTGGTGACTCTTCACATAATGATGGCTCATAAATGTTTACTTGGAAACCACCATTTAGAAACCAAACCACCATTGTGCTAAACAAACATTCTGGAGCAGATCCTCATCATACAAGAAATGAAGCTACTGGAGGACTAAGATAGCCTTGCTAGTAGTGGAAATAACATTGTTTCCTTTCAAAGTTCCCTGAAAATTATCTATAGCTTAAAAAAAATATCCATACTATGAAAATTGAGAAAGGAATCACGCTTGGCTGGTACTAGGATCTTAAGAAGCTACCTCATGTTAAATAGAACTATTGCTCAACCTGTCCATCAAGTTTGTTTTTATCTATTGCATCTATCCCCCCCGACTGATCTATTGTATCTCAATTCCCAGGATTTCCAGTCAGGATGAGTCTGGATTGCTTTACCTTTGAAACTTCCAGATATAAACACACCTGGGAATGTTGTTAGTTGTAATTCTTCATAGATGTGTTGGTTACACTGGCATTTTTCATTTCCTGCAGAGCCTCTGAAGCATGTAACATTCCTACAAAGGTGGTATTAAAGAAATTTGTTGCCCCAGGCTATGCAAGTTCCAAATTATCTTTCCCAAAGCTTTGGAAAAGTGAGTCTTGCACAAAGTCCATTGCTTTTTTGGCAGGTTGAAGAACAAATGGGAGAAAATTGCATTAGTGATATATCCATTTTTTTGTCGGTGGCAATGAAAAGTTGGAAAGCTTCAAAGCGTTCCTGCAGCTGTGGAATGTTCAATGCTAAGTTTTTATCTGTTGACACAATGCTGGTCAAGGTGATGAACATTCCTCCAGGTGACTGACATTGATGAAGGTCTCTGGGGTCAATGCACAGGCATTCCAATTACGAATTCCCATGAATAAATGGCCATGGGAGGGGGAAAAGAACATATTTGTGACATTCCAAATGTTGCTATACCTCAGGTCCCTCACCCCTCATCATGCTTTGTAGAAATGCTAGGAGGGATAGGTAACATAAGATCACAAGATACACACAGGTTTGTCCTCATCATATCAGGATAGAGAGAGATAGAGAGATATAGATTCTTTTGAGAGCGAGCATTAGAATTTCATTTTTTAATGTGTGCCAGTGTGTTCACAGAAAAAAGTGACAATAAAGGTTATTTTATCAGTATCAATGTGTAGTGTTTGCTAGCAACAAGATTTCTCAATAATATAAACGTCATTTTGATTCTTCACTTAGTATTATCCTGTTGGCAACTAGTTATGTTACATCTTGTTCTCATATAATCAAAGGAAATACCAAATGATTAGGAAATCTGCTTTATTTTTTTGTGGGTACTCAGATGGATAGAATTCACTAACCAGCAAGAACTTTTGGCAATGATGTTAACAGGAGAAAAAGCTGCCACTGCCTTTCAAAGAAATGGAAACCCAGTTGCACTTGAACTCAGTGTCAATCCTGGTAGCCATTTTTATGTTGGATCTTCAGGACTGTCACTGCTGTGGGAAACTGGGAGAAGGGATTGTATGGAGTTGGAGGGATATCTAGCCATAATAACATTTTTTTTCTTGGAGTGGTGTGACTGGGAGGCATCTCCAGTTGGGACGGTGCATTGATTGGGCCATGTGATGGACATGTGGGTGCTGGGACAGGGACTTGGACTTTCTTTTGGGTGGGGAAAACCTGGAAGCTTTCAGATTCAGGTTTTCCCAGATGTGCCAATATGACATCTCTAATAAAATGGAACTCTGAGGAACTTCTAATCTTCTGTTGTTGGGGGTGTTACTTGGAACCCTGACACTCAGTGTATTCATAAGACTACAGGTTACAACACCTAAATCTCAGCATTCATTTTCCTTCCTTCCCTTCCTTTCCTTTCCTTTCCTTTCCTTCCTTCCTTCCTTCCTTCCTTCCTTCCTTCCTTCCTTCCATTTCTGTAGCCGTCCATCTCAGCCAATGACCCTGGGCACATTACAATTCAAAATATTGCTATCTCTGTCAATTCCATTGAGCTCTATTGTAACAATGCAATTGTCTTCTGCTTCTTGGCCATTGCCTTCTGATTCCCCACCCAAAACAAAAAGCATTTCTCCTGTTCTGCAGGTTCCATATAGAAAACTGTTCAGTAATTTATAGTTTCCTTTTCTACATGTAATAATTTGGAAAGAAAAGTTTAGCCAGCATGACAATACTGAAGGGAGTACCCTTTAATTTCATACTGACATCAGTATTTAAAGTTTGACTTGATCCATATAATTTCTTTTTAAACAAATTATTTTTGTTTAACAGATTCTTATATGACTCTTCTTGTTAATTATTTGAACATCTTGCCTCATCCGTGAATACTGTATCTCCAGATTTCACACAACACAGAAGGTTTATACATGTTTTTTGTTTTGAAATTTGGGACTGCAACTTAATTTTATTTCTACTTTCCTGGCTATTGATTTCCTATATTCTTCCCTCTCTTTTCTGTGTGCAAAAACCTGTAGATTACAGCATTAATTTATTGCAAGGTTGTTTTTCTCTACCCAGGAGATGCTACAGCTTCCCCCATATCAACCCAAGGTTGATAGAGCTTAAGGAAAGCTTTGGTCAGTGCAAACTACAGTCTGTCTGTGTAACCAATGCATCATCCCACAATCAAGAGCACCACAGTCCAAGGATATAAGAAAAGCTGTGCTGGATCAGACCAAATAATTCTGTAGCCCAGCACTCTATGCCCATTATGACAAACCAGAGGCTTCTGGGAATCCCATAAAGAGAGCGTGAAAACAACAGCAACCAATGAAATTGGAGGATATTTCCAAACATGGTTTAAAATGTAAAGAATGAGCAGCTAGGAACAACAGTGAATTGTTGAGATGTAAAACAGCTCTGTGTTCAGAATTCCAATATTTTCATTCTCTAATTGTGCAGCCTACACTTTCCTCGTTGGACTATTTATTTAATGGGTGGAGGGGAAATTCTTAAGAGTGTGTGTGTGTGTGTGCATGTGTGTTTTATTTGCCATGGGCAGAGGTTTCAAACTCACGGCATCACGTGATGTATCGTGACTTTTTCTCCCCTTTGCTAAACTGGGCGTGGTCAGCACATGACACATCTGGCCCGCAGGCTGGGTGTTTGACACCACTGGCCTAGGACATTGTTTTTCAACCTTGGCAACTTTTAAGATGTGTGGATTTCCAACTCCCAAAATTCCTCGGCCAACATGGAGTTGAAGTCCACACACCTTAAAAGTTGCCAAAGCTGAAACACACTGGTCTAGATTTTACATTTTTTTCTGAGTCTGCTGTATTGCCTTTGTGTGCGCATGTGTGTACATAAAGGGTGCCATTGTCCAAAGAATCACACCCTAGAATCAAGACATGATAAAACTTGAATGAAGGAGACCCCTAAAAGAATCACATTGTTACAGCGTATATGAAGGCCAGATTGTTGCTTTGCGAATTAGTTACATAAGAACATTTTCTCTCTTTAACTGAAAGCTAACTTTTCTGCAGTTAAAGCTGCCCCTTAATAAACTGTCCAGAGCTGTGAACATACATACACAATTTTAACAATACCCTTTATATGTTATTTATTTTCCCTCATTTTTTCCTCTCTGCACAGTTTAGAAAAGTAAGAGAAACATACACATGTCCCTAAATACTGAGCATCTGGCTACTTGATATCACTAAAAAGAAATACTACAAAAGGCTGTATTGCTTCAGAAACACCAGCCATTAGTAAACAGTGTTGCTTAGAATGAATGAAAAGCCTTGAAGAGACAAGAAACTGTTGTTTCCAGCTGCAATACTAAGCTGAAGAATTTTTATTTTTTTTTAAAGGTGGGGCAAAAGATGTCATAATTCTGCCTGCCAAACTATTTAGAACTTTGCTCTTCTCCGAAGTTAATTATTACACAAATGAGCTTTCCAAAAAAACCTCCCTTTCTTTGACATCAGATCCCTTCTGTCCATACCCGTTTCCTTTAGATAACTGAACTAGACCAGAAACTGCCATGAATCAAATTCCCCTGGTTTCTCTACTCTCCAGCCCTGCCTTAAAGTTCCAGCATATCTGAATAATTCCTATTATCCTCTATATATTATTTTGGAGAAAGTAGGGTGTGTATAGGGAAGGTTTGGTCCCATAAAACATATACAAAGTTTTCCCATGGCCTGTTCCTGGCCAGCTCCTTACAGCACACTCTGGGCATTCGCAGCTGATGCTGGAATGTGGCATTCCCTTGACAACTATTAACCCCCAATTGAGAAGGACCAACTGCTTTCCATTGTGCGGAGTTTTGAGTGAAAGATGCTTTGTGAGATGATGTAATGCCATGTATGCAAACGAAATGAGAAGCTCAAACGGCATTTTGTAATTGTTCAGTGACTTAAAAAAAAAATTAAAAAAGGACTCCAGAGAGCTACCTCCATGCGCAAGACAATCCTACTGAAGCAGAAAAATTTTGTGGGTCATACATGCCCAATGTTCTAAAAAGGTCTCTCTCCTTGCCGCATGTTCTGGGTGAAGAAGATTTAGAACACTGGAGAAACTGTAAATTATTAGCAGTTCTGAGTTTTATGGTGTTTGGGTTTGTGCTACTCTACCTGCTTGCTTTTAGCATGGCAATAAATTATGCTTTGTTGTGGCTCAGCATCCTGTTTCGTCTGAATTATCTGTTTAATCATCTGTTAATCATTAAACTGCCCACAAATTCCAACAGGTGGTGCTATAGGCAACAGGTATTCCTAAGGTAGGCTAAGAACAAAAATAAGGATAGGGAGCCAAGCTTTAACAGAGAACAAAATGATACCTATCCCAGATAGCAGAATGCCTGTGCCAAGTGGTCTAAACTCTGGCCAGGTTCAAAGAGGTTTGCGCCCAGTGACTAGAGATGCCTCGAGCACACCCAAGGCAGCTAATATTTTTCAAAGAGAGCTGAAGTTATCAGCATTCCTCTTTATTCCTCACAGCAATTGCAGCTCCTTCACTTTCAGATCTGTCCCTGTAAAACATAAACACAGACTCTCATAATGTCTGGGTTTCTTTGCTTATGCTGCACTTCAAAAGAAACTTTGCAGTCATAAAAGAAAACCTAAGTGCCAAGGGATGAATGCATCAGGAGAGCCGTGTAAAACAGAGGGCTAAAAACAAGCCAGGGCCCGGCTCTCACACAAAGATTAAGCCAGGATAAAAGAGAGGGTGGAACCAGGGCTAAAACTAAATTTTATTCAATTTGGGATCATAGGGCTGGAAGAGACTTTGGAGGTCTTTCTAGTCCAACTTACTTCCCAAGGCAGGAGTCCTTATACCATCCTTGACCAATCTTTTCTTTAAAACTTTTAAACCTTGGGATTTTAAAATTCCAGTCTAGGAAAGGCTCTTGACAGTAGCAATAAAAACCAAGGCTTTGTGGGACATTTGCATCCTGAGATTTAGGTGAACAGTGCTAAAATAAATGAAAGATATTTGCTCACATATCTGCAATTGAGCTATGGATAAGGAAAATAGGAGCATGCATCTTTAAATATCATGAAGTATGCAGAACCTACCTCTGAAAAGCTATTACTTCAGAAAGCAAGGCAGGCTAAAATGAATTGGTTTTTCAGACACTAGAAGCATCCTATTATCATGTGACTATCCACTGTATTTTGGAGTGGTAGAGATTAGAAAGGATTTCATCACCTTGTTATTTCTAAATGAAGTCTCAGTTTTTACCCCTACAGCAAATGTGCTCAGGAATGTCCAAAAGGAGGTCAAAAGCACTGAAATAGTGGGTGCGACTGGTTGATTGAAGCCCTGCCCCCTTTTAACTTGTATTGCATGCATACATGGGGCATGGGGTAAGGCTTCAATCACCCAGTTATTGGATGCTATTGATCTCTCTCCCTATTTGCTATTGTGATGTTGGAAGAAATGTCTATCTGGGTTCAGTTCCAAGTGGGGAAAAAGACACTGGAAACATGGAGACTGCTTGAAAAAATGGTTTAATGGTGGTCAGAACCACTTGGTTTTGAGGCCCTGGGCGAAAAGGCACATGGGTGAGAGAGAGAGAGATTTATACCCTCTGTTGGTCTTTGAATTTGAGCTTGTATTCCGATCAGTTATCAAACTCCCATGGGGCCATGCAGGGGTAACTTTGAGTCCCAGGCTTGGTTGAGCCTTGCTGAGTGATGCAATCTCCTCAGGTGCCATGTGGTGAGTTCTGTTGCTAGATGGGTAAAGGGCTAATCCTATCTTTGTTGGATCTTGGGATCTTCATTTGCTTATGAATAGACCTAGCTATCTCTTTACCTCTTAAGTGCTGACATCTGCTGTGGGCTATTGAGAGTGTGGGGGCTATTAAGAGTGAGACTGCTTCATGCCTTAAAAAACATGTTTCTCCATTTCTCATCCAGGGAGGTATAATATTCTGCCTTTTTGATATTTCCTAGAATATTTCATTCTTCTAGGAGAGGGGTGGGTGCTAACTTTCTACAGTGACAAATGGAGTGGGGTCAAAGAAAAACAGCATTTAGAAGACCTTTTTATCAGAGTTCTGAAGCTACAGTGAAATAGGAAGCTGTTCACCAATTGCTGGGATTGAGAATTTTGGTTCCATCCCATCTGCTGACCTCAAATTTAAATAAACTTTATCATAAATTCTATCGTTGTCTTCACAAATAGTATTTTAGGTAGAAGTACTGAATACGGATGCTTATTTTATTTTATATGCATTTTCCTGCACTTGCAAGTATTAGTCTTGTTTTTTGAATAACTCTGTTATTTTTTTTTCTTACTAGAAAAGGGAAGAAAAATCTACAAGTACCACTACATTACACGGTCACCCCCATTCTTATCAATCTTGAACTCAATCTTGACTTTTTTGTAAACAGGGAAGAATTAAAAAATTAGTAGTTTTTTATTCCTCCCAAGTCATTCTGGAACTGAGTGGCACCTATACTGAATAAATTTAGCCCCTTTGCAAACCTTGGCTTCCCTGAAACCTTTTCATACATTGTCTTGGTATTTAGGCTACTTTAAGAAATCAGGCTTAGAAAATGTGTGTAGTATTATATAGAATAAAACAAAAAAGCAGCAGTAGAGGAAAAAAATATTTCACAGTTTAAAGGGATCTTTAAAAAGATGTAGAGAGATGATGTAACGTTAGGTGCCTAACCGTGCTATGACTCAAATATCTGTTTGATATATTACAGAATTAAAAGGATTAACCTTACATTCCTTTCAAAGTTGATGGCATTATTTATGTTGTAGTGAAGATAGTTTAAAACACTCAGCCACCAAAGCCTGTTTAAAAACATGGCCAGATTTTATTGCATGGAGCTACCCACACTTTCTTGAGGGGAGGCATGACACTATGATATTCTTTATCCACTTTTGGAGATGAAAGGCTACAAGTCGATCCCCTGGAGACATTAGTTTTAAAGCCATGTTCTTAATTTACAAGGCATTTAGTGACACAGTCCATTTGTATTTTAAAATGGCGGCCATCGTTTTTCCCAACTTTGTAAGCCAACATACATAAAAATATGTAGTTTAACAAGTGAGATAATCCTTTGAAACTCTTTAAAGAGAAAAGTGCCAAGAGTGACATATCAACACTTTCAATCTGTCAACTGTAGGCTGGGAAAGGAAGGTAGGGTGCCTTGTATTTTGACAGCAGTTATAGACAGTAGGAGAAAATTCAGGTAGAATTAGGTCTTCTGAAGGACTCCGTTTTCCATTTATTTCTCTGGATTTTATGTTTTGATGTGCATTACAGTTTTTACGTAACATGTAAAATATTAATAAGAGCCTTCCATGTTCAAATAATAGAAATAACATCAACACCAATGATCCAGGAAGCTACAGAAGCACACCCACATGATCTTGGGTGCTTAAAGATTAGTTTCAAGTGATCAGAGACAGCCTATTATTTGCATACTCCCAAAGTGTTCTGGAATTGAACCTTTTGCATTATATTAGACAGAAAAAAAATATTACTGAAAATCATGAAAAACCTCATGTCCTGAGTATATCATTGGCATGATTCCAAGAAATTTCTGCTACTCCTATTCAAAGAAAAAGACTCAAGTATACTAAAAATCCAAGAACTTAGTAGTATAAACCAAGGAGAATCTTGAGAACATGTCAAGTGCTCTCAGATAATCTGCCATTGTTCAGTAATTACTCAAATTCATTTTGGCCCACAATAAATCATCCTGAGATATTATGAAATACTGATTACAGATTAAGAGTTGGAAGGGACCTTGTAGGTCATCTAATCCAACCCCTTGCTCAAGCAGGAGACCCTACACCATTTCTGACAAATGGCAGTCCAATCTCTTCTTGAAAATCTCAAGTGATGAAGCTCCCACAACTTTCAAAGGCAAGCTGTTCCATTGGTTGATTATTTTCACTGTCAGAAAGTTCCTCCTCATTCCTAGGTTGAATCTCTCCTTGGTCAGTTTCCATCCATTATTCATTGTCTGACCTTCAGGTGCTTTGGAAAATAGCTTGACCCCCTCCTCTCTGTGGCAGCCCCTCAAATATTGGAACACTGCTATCATGTCTCCCCTTATCCTCCTCTTCGCTAGACTAGCCATGCCCAGTTCCTGTAACCGTTCTTCATATATTTTAGTCTGAATGTTGGGGAAATTTGATAACTCCCAAGAATAACTTTTTGTAGATGAGTTTTATGCAGGGAGCAAAATGTATCATTAAAATAAACCCTTCAGGCAATAATTCCTGGAAGAATCTCTGCACGTCGTGTGTTTTTTCTACTACCTTTCTTGGCTTGAGACTTCCTTTGCTTGTGCAGCCTCTGCTGGCCCCTGCTGCTTTTCAGGAACGCTGTTTGCCTCCAGGGCAACATCTGAAAAAGTCTGGGACCAAAGAAGGGGTGGCATCTCACTTTGGTTTGCAGAGAAATTAAGAGGAATTTACAAAGGGCAGTTTCAGTGAGGGACAATTGCTTCCAATTGTTTTTGTTTCAGGGCTTCGACCCTGCAGAGCTGCTTTGAGTCACGTCTGCCTCTTCTCAATCCCTTATTCATTCTCCAAATGCCTTCTTTCATTTTAAAGGAGGGAAGAAGGGAGGAGGCAAGATTATAGTTTCTAGACTGTACCTGCCAGATCCTCCATTCTGGGTGGATCTGGGAGATACTGAGCCGTAAATCAAAATAAGCACTTTAGGAGAAGAAGAAAAAAAATCAAGGACAAAAAATGAACATGCTTTCAGGAAAAAGCATCAGGAATGAACCACTGCTAATCCCTCTGTAATAAAATGCATGTATCATTTAACTTCTGGAATTTTAGCCACATGGAACTCCGATTGCTTATGAAAGAATACAGTGGTTAACACACACACACAAAGACAAATACCAATTTGTTGGCATTAAAACCAGGTGAAACTGGAACTCAGTCTCACTTCCAAAATGTAAACATTCCAAATTCCAAGTATTTCCCTGTTGCATTAGAAACCTATCATTATCTTCAGTAGCAAACTTGTGTGACTATGCCACTTAAATATATTTGCACACATGTTTTCAATTAAAAAAACATCTGGGAGGCCACAAAGAAGGTGCAAAGGTTTAGGTCTGAAAACCCAAAGCTACAATCTTAGTGAAGGCAAGTAAGTCTGGGTCCACTCAAAGTCTGGAAAAGAGATTGTTGGGGATTTTCATGGAGGCTTGACTGAAACTAACTATAATGAAAGAAATAGGGATTGAGAAAAGAAGAGCTGCACAAGAGAAAATTCAAATAGAATAAACTATTACCAGTGAAGGGTTGTACTTTATTAATCAAGCACAATCTTCTCTAACTTGAAACTGTCCAGAAATGTCAAGACTAGAACCTACCATTATTCTGGAAATGAAATGAAGCCCAACACAGCTGATGGTTTACCTTAAATAATTGTTGACATAATTTTATAGTACTTGTTCTGGAACTCACATAAAGCTATAAAGGTAAAGGTTTCCCTCACACATATGTGCTAGTTGTTCCCGACTCTGGGGGGCAGTGCTCATCTCCGTTTCAAAGCCAAAGAGCCAGTGCTGTCCAAAGACATCTCCATGGTCATGTGGCCGGCATGACTAAATGCCGAAGGCGCATGGAACGCTGTTACCTTCCCGCCAAAGGTGGTCCCTATTTTTCTACTTGCATTTTTACTTGCTTTTGAACTGCTAGGTTGGCAGATGCTGGGACAAGTAACGGGAACTCATCCTGTTACGTGGCACTAGGGATTTGAACCGCTGAACTGCCGACCTTTCGATTGACAAGTTCAGCGTCTTAGCCACTGTGTCCCATAAAGCTATAGTAAAAGCCATTTTATTTTAATCATTTCTATGGAGACTGCAGTTTTAGATGACCATTGATGAAATCATTGTCTCTATTGAAATTTTTTGGGTAAATCACAATGAACTAAACAAATATTGTAAAAAGGAGATAATTATAAGCCATTGTATTTTTTTATTATGCTGATCAGTTTCATCTGGCGGTTCTTTAATAGTTTCAATATTAGTTTTGGGATTTTTCTAGCAGTTTTATCATGCTTGGGATGGTTCTATTATGAAAGGGAGCTTATGAGAGAGAAACTGGAGGAGAGAGAGAGAGAGGGAGAGGGAGGGAGAGATGAATTTGGCACAGATTGCTTCACTTCTTCATCCACACAACTGTTCATAAGCCAAGTATTGGATAGTTTGCTTAAGAACTTGGATAATTAGGTGATCATAAACAATTTTGTTTTGTACCAAATGATTTACATTTACATAAAGTTATTTTAATGCAGGCAATCTAGACTAAACAGTATAAACTTTCTGACTCAAACATCACAAGCAAAGAGTGCAATTTGGCATTATATTTATTCATAACTAAAGAACATGTGTGCTTTTAGCACCTTCCAATGACCCAGCTAATTGCTTGAATTGCTGTGTTTAGGCTAATGCTGGTGAGGTAAATGATAGCATGAATTATGCCAGCAGACCCAGAAGGAATTCCCTATAAGCCATATTTTTTGGAATGATTTTAAAAGAACCTTAACATACTTCCATACCTTAGGAGTTCCTGTCATAGAAGACATGCATGCAAATATTTCTAACTGGTTTCTGCAGGGTTCTTAGAATCCATGTGGCTCATAGAATCAGAAAAAAGTACTTTTTACACAATCTCCACACTGAAAAAAGTATGTTTTAGAAATTTAGATACTCTTTCATTTTTTGTTCTGCCCACTTGATGGGTTGGAATACAAATAGAATCATCTCCAACACACACAGAAATAGAATGATGAGAATTGTAGTTCACCACATCTGAAAGATAGCAGGTTAAAAAGTTGTTTTATCTCAATGTGGTTTTTGTATAGATGATCTTATTTCTTTGTTTCACTCACAAAGTCTCACTCAGACAGTGAGGAGGTTGGGGAGGAACATGGGCCAGTCCTGGAATCTGGGGAAGGCTCTGATGAGTGCTCTGTGTCGGAGGCAGAGATGGGACCACGGTCGTCTGACAGTTGTCAGCTGCCTTCGGAGTCGGACATCAGTGGGGCAGAAGAACAGCTGGAGCCTATTCCCAGTGTGCGCATGTGCAGAGCTGCCAGGAGAAGGGAACAGCTAAGGAACAAGGGTCGATTCAGGAGTAAAGCCACAAGTGGACGGTAAATGGCCTCTCCCATAGGAAATAAAGAGGAGTGAAAAGGGAGGGGAATTTGCATGAGACTATTAGTTCGCTTAATTGGGTCATGACTCTCAGAAACTCCTTGCCAAGTTTTGAAGATATCGGCTGGCACCTGTCCAAGCCAGATAAGGTCTGTGACTGTAAATTCACCCTTGAAAGACTTTGCTGGATGTGAATGAGAGGAATTCACAGTAACTTAATAAAAAGGGTTTTTTGTCGGGACAAGGAGTCTACTTCGTGGTTTGGGGAAGCCTAAGTTAGAACAATTGATTTGCTGTCCATCTCACCTACCTTAACAGGTAATTTCTATTACAGCTTGGGAATGTACAATCCATTTTTAATTCATTAATTACTTTCCAAATATTTTATCCCATTTTTCTTCTAGAAACAATCCAAAACTGCTGGTAATAAAAAAAATGATGGACTAACTCTGAGCCAGTTTTTAAAAAAATTCTAGTGAAGCAATCATGGCTAGTTTTTGTCCCAACTGACTGTTATTTCTTATATATCAAGTAGCTGAACAAAAATGCTATTTAGGTGGTTATTGTCTGAAATTGTGAATATTACTTCTAGCCCAATGTTCTTCTGTGTACTAGTTCTATCTAGATGATGACACAGATCACATAATTTATGTCAAAAGTGCACCTAGCCAATCCTGATGAATTTGGAAGTCCTTTCATAATTTTGCTAAAAAGTCCCACCCTGATGGCACCTATATTTCCAATGTGACAATATACATCTATAAATCCTTCCTCACAAATCCAGGTAGCAAAATTTTAGCATCTTAGCAGGGCTATGTCTAAAACTGTGGAATTCCTCTGTTACATGGGCACACAAGCATGTGCTTCAAAATGGTTTCTTCTGCTATATTGTTATAGCTATGGGTGATATTATAGGGTGCAGATTTAGAGCCTTTCCCCAATTGCTGAGATACTGTACAATCCACTCATCCTTGAATCAACAAAAATCTATTTTAACAGAATTGCTGTCCCCACACCAATTCCTATCTTCACTGTATTCTCAGTCATGGTTAGCCACATGACTATGACCTCCCCCCAAGGGTAACATATGATAAAGCTTACACAGTTTTACACACCTTGAGACTGTCATTGGATGGGACTAGAAGAAGGAGGAAACTGCTAATTTAACAATGGAACAGCTAAAAGATGATTAATCATAGATGGGATGAGATGGAATAAATGCTTTAGAAATGGTATAGTCATTCTTGTAATTCAAGCCACACTATTGTCAAAACTAACAGTAGCCAGAAAAAGTATGAATCAAGCAACCCCTGTAGTTCCTGATTATAAAAATATAAATATAGCTATAATGATAACATTAATGTACATTTTTGTGGCTTTTTGGTCATATCTTCAGGTTTGATCTTTTCAAGCTATGAAGATTTTAGTTAACATGGTGCCTGGCATACCTTTGCAGGTTTACTCAATTGCATCATTTAAAAAATATTTTCCAAGTAAGTTTCATTCTTTTAGTTTCACACTAGTACAAAATGCTGTAACGCTAAGATGCAGAATTGCAGATTACTTAGCAGGTCTTCAGATATCCAGAGTGATTAAGTCAAACTATATGGAAAGTTATAAATTACTTGAATTTGTAAAATGGTTAAGTTATTCTTGATTCTGAATCTGGAGCTAGATATAAAACCCAAAAAATTAGAATTATATTATTTACAATTTATCGATCAAAACTAATCCTCTGGGTATTTGTGGATTGGCTAATTAACAACATGATGAATCTCGGCTGAAAATCTATTTATCTTGGGAAGCTGGACCATAAGCAATTTCATTCAGCTCTTTTACTGAATTCACCCAACATACTAAACTCTAAATCAGATGACAAATTACCACTGATACAGTCATACAATACTGGTAGTTCTCAACAATCATTTGTTTAGTGACAGTCCCTCACGTAACCATTGCAGTATTCCTATGGACATTGGATCATAATTTGGGAACTTGGCAACTGTATAAGTCTAAATAAAGTATATTGTCTCTTGATGCAATTATCTGATTCACACAGCATACTACAATAGTGGCTATGTTATCAAATCATGTATCATTTTAGCCTAATTTAGTGTGTTGGGGAATCCAGGTGAGTTGCAATTAAATCTGGTTCTAATCCATTGGACTAAATGGATGTTGAAGAATTGGCATACCGTAGTATATCTTATTAAATGTAAGCTGTTAATTTTGGGGATTCCTTTTCAGTATAGAAAAATATCTCAACCAAATGTGGGCATAACTAAAAATAGGATTCACAATGAAATTCTCAAAGAGAGTTCGCTTGTGTTTTCAGTGTGTAACCATATAAAAATAATTACCCTGAAGCACCTGAAAATTATTTTCTAATTCTAGATACCAACAAGCTGTGTAAGATTTAAAGAATAGAAAATTACACTTCAGAGAGGAAATGGTGTTCATCATAATATATCAGAAGCTAATTAAGTGTAATTCCATTCCCTACACTATACTCATAGAAAAAATAATAGAATTGTTCTGCTCTGTTTTGTTCTTTGAATTATTTTATACTTATGGATGCCTTCTACATATTCTTCCACTGATATGCATTTCTTAAATGTATGGAGGCTAAATACCCCAGATTTCTAACTTCTGAGTCATTCACTTGTGGCTGAAACAGGTTAGAGCATTTAAAAGTCATGAGGACTTCCATTGTTTTTACTGATTAAATATTACCTCCAGCAGTTGATCAGGGATTATAGCTAAAAGACTAGTATATCCTCTGGGCAAAGGGAAGTTGTTCTCAGGAACACTTGAATACTTGCTCCCTAATAAACAATTGTAACCTTAAACAATTATTTAGCCCTGATGTTAATCTCTATGATTAAGGGGCAAGACCAATAGTCAAGATTGTGAAGAAGGCCAGAAACCCCTTTACTGCAAGAAAGGCTATGGCCTGAGGATGTGAGGGGCATGAATTGCATGACCAACAAGCAATCAGAGAAAGGAATTTGCAGAACAACTTTACACAAATGGAAAAACAAGGCCAAGTTGTAAGAAAAAAAGCAAACCTACGAGAAATGGATCCAGATATCTTGGAGAAGGAAGTAGTGTAGGCACTCAACCAGTTGCCTAAACGCAAAGCCCCTGGAGTTGATGGAATTCAGCAGAGTTGCTGAGACCACTGCCAACAAAACCACATACCAACAACGCTATGCTAAAATGTATGGAAGTCCGATCAGTGGCCAAAAGAATGGAAAAGGTCAATATTTATCCAAATACCAAAGAAAGGTGATAGAAAAGACTGTTCCAACCATTGAGCCATAGCTTTGATACCACACATGAGTAAAATTCTCTTGAAAATAATCCAGCAACATTTGAATCCAATTGCCAATAGAGAGCGGGATTTCGTAAAGAAGAACACGTGATCATATTGCCAACCTATGTTGGATGATGGAAAAAGCAAAGGAATACCCAAAATTACATGTGATCCATTGACTATACAAATGCATTTGACTGCGTTGACCACGACAAGCTCTGGAACTGCCTCAAAGAACTGGTAATATCACCACACCACATCCAGCTCATTCAAGCAGCTACTGTAAGAATGGAATATGGAAACACAAAATGGTTCAGAATTGGAAAAGGCACTCTGCAAGGTTGCATCCTATCACCTATATTTTCAACATATACACCAGGGGTATCAAACTTGCGTCATCATGGCGGTGTCACATGATGTATGGTGACTTTTTCTCCCTTTGCTAAACTGGGCATGGCCCGCACATGATGCATCCAGCCTGTGGGCAGCGGGTTTGACACCCCTGATGTACACAGAAATAGTTAAGAGAAATGCACATTTGGAGGAATCTACCATTGGGATTAAGTAGGAATATCATAAACCTCTGATATATGAATGATACGATTTTGCTTGCAGAAAGCAATGAATATTTGGAGTGGCTAATCCTGAGAGTCAAAGATGAAAGTGACAAATTTGGTCTGCACCTTAATATCAAGAAAACAAAAATACCACTCAAAGCCAAGATCATCAAATAAAGACTATCATGCTTTGGCCATGTCATGTGAATGGACTCACTTGAAAAGTCAATCATATTGGGAATGATTAGTGGAAAAAGGGGAAGGGGCTGCCGTAGTATCCAATGGCTGGACACTATAAAGGATGACACCGGGATGATTATGATGAATCTGAAGGAAGTGGGACAAGACAGAGCGACATGGAAAATATTGATCCATAGAGTGGCTGAAGGTTGGACACGACTGAATGGCTGATGACAACGACAAGTCAAGGTTTCTCTTAAATTAGCTTCCAGAGAAATAAACATGTCACAATAATTAAAAGTCTTAGAATAAATGTATTATTGCATATATTTTTCCTACCACTAACAATTAACTGTTATGTGAAGAAGTAGCTTCCTAACAGCTGGATATGTACATTATACAAAGCCATGATCCAGAGTTCCTCAACCTTTCCAGCTTTGTGGACTGGCGGAGGTGAGAGAGGGGATGGTTCTGCATGAGTGGCTGGCAAGCACGTGTGCAGTTCCATTTCTGCAAATGGCGGGTACGTGTGCCTGGCATTCAAACAAATGGAATGTACATGCTTGTCCACTGCTCACGCAAGTGGTAATGCACGCACCACTCACATGCGTTTTCATAGCCCACGGTCACGGCCCAATAGTGGGCTGGGGTCCGGGGGTTGGGGACCCTTGCCATAGTCTATCCTGAACTTAAAATATTATGTGACTAATCACATGTGAATCCTGCCAACTGTGATACACTGAGTAAATCATGGTTAAATAAGCCATGATTTAAATTAATGTACAAACTAAGTTTTTATCTATTTTTCCATTTAGTTTCAATATTCAATATTCTACTGTTTTGGCAGAGTAAGAAAAAAAAATTCCCTAGCCACTTTTTCTAGGCCAGGGGTGTCAAACTTGCATTGTCATGGCATCATCCTGTGACGTATTGTGACTTTTTTCTCCTTCACTAAACCAGGCATGGGCGTGGCCAGTGCATGATGCATCCGGCCCATGGGTCGTAAATTTGACAGCCCTGCTCTAGAGCATCAATGTTTTTACATATTGCGAGAATGTTGCAGGTCCCATCCCCGAGGGATCTGGTGGAACCCAGAAGAAGGGCCTTCTCCGTGGTGGCTCCCTCACTCTGGAACATCATTCCCGCAGAGATTAGAATGGCCCCCACTCTAACACTCTTCTGGAAGGCATTGAAGACCTGGTTCTGCCAGCTGGCCTGGGGAACCCAGAGTGGGATGAAGCCCATTAAATGGCTCGTGTGATCTGCTGTTGCCGGGGCGGGGGTGATTTTTTATATTATACTGTATTAATTTATTTGATTCTTTTTATTAGTTTTATTGTTTTAAATTTGGTTTTATACTCTGTAAGCCACCTTGAGTCGCCATGGGTGAATAGTGTGGGGGCAAACCCCACACTCAGTTGCACTGATATTACCCAGTTGGCAGGGGTGAAATGCTCCCGGTTCAGACCGGATCACCTGATCCGGTAGTGATGGCGGTGGGTGGTTCAGAGAACTGGTAGCAAAAATCCCTGGGCCCCACCCCACCCCCACCATGCCCAGCTGAGCCTTCTGATCATCAGAGGCTTTTTTTTTTACTTTTAAAAGCATTTTTTCTACAACTTTTTCCGCTGAAAAAATGCTTTTAAAAGTAAAAAAAAAGCCTCTGATGATCGCGCTGGGATCTCAGAGTCTTTTCAAAGCATTTTTTAACCACCTCTTCCACTGAAGAGGTTGCAGAAAAAAATGCTTTGAAAAGGCTCTGACAATCCCAGCTGAGTTGCCTGATCGTCAGAGAAACTTTTGAAAGCATTTTTTTCTGCAACCTCTTCAGCGGAAGAGGTTTGCATAAAAACCTCTTCCACTTGCAAAGCATAAAAAAATGCTTTGAAAAGGCTCTGACGATCCCAGCTGTGTTCCTGATCGGCAGAGGCTTTTCAAAGCATTTTTTTGCATTTGCAGAAAAAATGCTTTGAAAAGTTAAAATAATAAAAAAAAAAAGTTGGCCACATCCACCCAGTCACATTACCCCACCACCACCAAGCCACGCCCACAGAACCGGTAGTAACAAATTTTACATTTCACCCCTGCCAGTTGGGTAATGAAACGCATGCAAGCAAACAACCAAGCTCAGAGAGCACCAAGGGCTCCAAACCAAGCAATCTTTTTCAACTTCATATAGTTAATACCTTACTGTTGATCTTTATTGCAATGTGTAACAAGCAAAGAATGCAGAGGACCGAATGTCAAGTGTAATTCCTATGTAATGTGTGCATACACTCAAGGGAAATTGGTGTCATTGTGTAAATCGTATTTCCTCATCAGCAGAAGAATTAAATTAATTCCAATTTATTCTGATTAAGCTGGCTTCTGAGAGGAAATGTGGGCATTTTCATAATGGCCTCTACTTAAAGAACACTTCTGGTAATGACACCTTCCAACATTTGTTGACATCACTGCCACACAACTGAAGAAAATTGGAGCTGAAGGAAAAAAATGGACTCCACTGTAAAGCCTAATGCACTGCAATCCTAGATATAGAACATGGACCACTTTTCTTTCCCAAACTTTGGTAAAATTAAAGCATGTGATTTTTGGTTTGGTAAAACTAAAGCATGTGATTTTTTACAATCCCGTTGCACAGTGGTGGGTTTCAAAATTTTTTACTACCAGTTCTGTGGGTGTGGCTTGGTGGGCATGGCCTGGTGGGCGTGGCAGGGGCAGGATACTGTAAAATCTCCATTCCCTGCCCACTCCAGGGGAAGGTTACTGCAAAATCCCCATTTCCTCCGGATCAGCTGGGACTCAGGAGGCAGAGAATAGATGGGGGCAGGGCCAGTCAGAGGTGGTATTTACCGGTTCTCCGAACCACTCAAAATTTCTGCTACCGGTTCTCCGGAACTGGTCAGAACCTGCTGAAACTCACCTCTGCCGTTGCATATCGATTATTACACACTTTGATTGATGGGACCTATCGATGGGACACGTGAAGCAAATGCCCAAGAGCTATCAATTTGGAATAGGTGAACAGAATGCACATATTAAGAGCAGGTCAACTTGGCAGTTGGGTCACCAGTTCTGCTGGTTGGTGACTTTATGTTACCCATTTCATCTGATTCATGAAGCTAAGTAAGGACTGGTCTCTGTCCTATGTATTCCACCTTTATGTGGCTCTGGAGTGATATATCACCCTCTCTCAGAAATCCTGTGAGAAGCTCAGGCCTTGGAACTGTTGGTTTGGACTGGTTTGGGTTAATGTTGAGGGATGATTGCTGTCATGGGATCACCCTTGTGTGAGAAAGGTGCAGCCTAGCATGGAAGGGTTTTGTTTTGTTCCCCCTCTGGTTACAAAGGGGGTGACAAGATGGAGATACAGTAGAATGGAATGTTTTATTTTGATGAGTTGCATATGGCTGTGGTGCAGGATGCAAACTTTACAGGTAGTCCTCGACTTACAACAGTTTGTTTAGTGGCCAAAGTTACAACGGCAGTGAAAAAAAATGACTTACGACTATTTTTCACACTCATGACCATTGCAGCATTGCCACGGTTATGCGATCAAAATTCAGACCCTTGGGCAACTGACTCATATTTATGACGGTTGCAGTGTCCCAGGGTCATGGGAGCCCCTTTTGCAACCTTCTGACATGCAAAGTCAATGGAGAAACCAGATTCACTTCACAGCCTTGTGACTCTTAACAACTGCAGTGATTCACTTAACAGCGGTGGCAAGAAAGGTTGTAAAATGGGGAAAAACCTCACTTAACAAATGTCTCACTTAGCAAAAGAAATTTTGGGCTCAATTGTGGTTGTAAGTTGAGGACTACCTGTAGTTAGACCAAAGGGAATTGAATGCTAGGCTGAAATGCCACTGACACCTGACTGGTTAGCTGGTTGTGACTTTGAATTGTCACTAAGTGGAAGACTACCTGTATATTAGGCCAGGACTTTCAGTGAGTTTGGTCAGCATGATGGTTATGTTTTGGTGGAGCCTGTGTCAGTCTTTGGTGACATGACATTACATAGACTTTTGTTATGTTATTTATGTCATTGTTATTTTAAATTGTTTTTAGCACCAAGTTGGGTGGCTTTTAAATAAACAAACAAGTCTCCACCCAGCAAGTAACAATTACTCTCATGAAATCTGTAACCCAGTGATCCTCAAGCCAACCACTGCTTTCCCCGCTACCACATTTTTCATTGTCTTAAAAGAAAATACATTTTCCCTTTTTGCTCTCCTACCCCATTTTTTTTTTGTATTGGCAGGTGACCATTAACTCGCCTCCTTTTTTTTTTTTTTCCCTGCGACACAAATGAATCCATGTATGAGTTGACTCATGAATCACCCACTCCAATCATGAAGTCTGAATCACCGGACTAAGGACTAAAAACCTACTGCAAGACGCTAGTCCTCAGCAAACGTCTCCAGCTCATCAACTCCACACCTCCTTCAGGGATTCTCCTCTAACCTCCTGCAGGAAGGGGGATATCTGAAGAGGGGAACCCCCCCCCCGCTACGAAGCCAGCTTGAAAAGTGGAAAGGGGCTGTTTGCTGGGCTCGGCTGCCCAGTTCTGCGTTGCTGGTTTCTGGGGTGAGCTTCCCAATTATCAGGAGCATCGACCTGAACTGTAGCTAGAGTAGCTGCGCGATCTCTTGGGTTGACCAACCCACCCACTCCATTCATCCCAAAGGGGAATGGATGTCCGCTGTTCCCGGGGGGTGGGGGCATCGGGGACGCTGGGCTTTGTCGGGGTGACTCCGTCTTTTGGGGACCCCGCCTCTCCACGTGGGGTTTCTTTTGAGAAAGCGACAAAGCCGCCCCCTCGGCTGTTTACAAGCAGTCGGCTTTGGAAGGCGCCACCGAGCGAGGGCGTGGGGGGGGGGGGGAGTGGAGGAGGTGAGGTGGGAATGGCAGGAGCAGCGCCGCGATTGGCGGCCGATTCGCCAGGCTGGAGGCTTGACCGCCCCCGGCTCACCCTTAATCCCAAAGGGCCAGCTGGAAGGGCGCCTGCCGAAGCTGAATTTCCGCCCTCCGCCAGTCCCGTCGGCTTCCCCCCCCCCTCTTTGTTGAGGGGTCGAATAGCTCGCCATTAAAGAGGATCCAGGTTGACTCCTCTTGAGTTCCTTGGGGGGGGGGAGAGAGAGAGAGAGAGAGAGAGAGGAGGAGGAGGAGAAGCGTCGAGATTAGTAGCTGCGCCCGAGAAACAGGAGCGGCCGCGCTTGTCAAGAGTCACATTAATTACACCCGCTTCCCGCCCCCGCCCCACGCGCCTTCGTAGGCTACTCGCCGCTCCTCACGCAGGACTTGGCCGTAAGTACTAGCTTTTCGGATTCCCCCCCCCCGCCCTGCTCCCGCGCGCGCGCCCCCCGTCCCTCACACGCGTATTTTATACGTGTGCAGACACTAGCGCGCGCGCGCGGCGTGTAATCCACGTTTCACACGATCGACCCGGGAGAATGAAAAGGGCGCCGTTCCCCTTTTCCCCAGCACGCTTTGGTAAAACTTCCGATTAAGCACCAACCAAGCTTAAAAGTCTTTGTCGCTGCTTGCCTCCTAGACTTGTTGTGTTGTTGTTGTTGTTGTTAGACGTTCGCTCGGCGGTGCTTTAGCCTTTAGAGTCGCGTGCCAAAGCAACAGGTTTAAGCAGGCATCGGCTTCGGAGAAAGTCTTGAATGTTCATTTCTTTGGGCTCCTTGGGATAAAGCTTTCCTGAAGAATGCTTATATTGTGTGCGTGTGTGTGTTTTTTTAAATGTGTAAGGTAGCCTAGCTCTGCATTAAAAAAAACCCGCTAACCTTTGTTTAATTTTGTTTCCCAGGTTTTGATCTACGGTAGTTTCTTAAGAGTTAAGCGTCGGAAATAAAAAGTTACCGTAGAAGAAACAATGAATATATACAGCCATAAATTCCATTGGCTGTAACCTTGAAGAGATAAAACAGGTTTAGAATGATGCAAACGCTCGGATGAATCCCTGAAAAACTTCAGAGTTTCTCCACTCTTAATTTTCCTGCCCTACCCCACCCCGCTGGGGTTTTCCTCTGAGCTTTTTGTGTGCTCTTCTTGAGTATCAGTAGTATTGGACAATTGCATTACAGGGATGGGTTGCGTCTTTTAGATTGCAGTATTTAGATGCAGCACGGTGTTTTAGTTTGAAGTTCTTATTTGAAAAAATCCAAATATAGGATGTATGTGTAGAATATGCAACTCACAGATTTATCAGACAACTGAATTTTGGAGTTGCTATGAAAATGTGTTGCTTAAGGGGGTTCATTTAAATTTAAAGATGAGTGTGTTCAGCTGAGAAGGTAAAATTTCTGTACTCCTTCAATTAAAATTGTGTACTTAGGGCTGCTTCAGACACTTTTTTTTTTTAATTTTACACCTACAAGGCGTAAACTAGGAACACTGTCATCTGGAAATATCATGTGTGCATATTTTCTGAAGTTAGTCATTTTTCTCCAACTGCCCACATACCAAATAAGCAACGTTACCTCCTTTAAGAACGAAAGGAAATAGACATTTAACTCAAACTATTTAGCTTTTTGATAACACGGTAGTCACCTGTGTGTGAGTTGGGCAGCCATCTAAATTGGTTTAATAAAATAAATACCTACTTGGATAAATTATTAATCTTGCTTTCACAGGGCTCCTTTAAGGTATATAGAATCCCACATTCACATACCACTTAATGATTTAATCATCAATTGGTGTAGTTACATCTCATGGAAGATTGCTTTGAGATCTGCCCCCTTTTAAATGATTTTCTGTAGTTCTACTGTACAATATAGATTTTATGGTTAGACATAAGAATCAGCAGTCAGATGTGGGTGAAGGTGTTTATGTGTTATTTTTCTGTGTATTGCTAGAACGTGTGAAGAAGAAAGCAGGAACAGACATTCAAGCTGAAGATAGTAGATGTCTATCTTCAATTGATGGAATCTGTGCACTTATTGAAAAACAACAGAGTTAGGTATCTTGCACAGTTGGGACTCACCTGGATGGCCTAACTAAACTAGGACTGATTCTTTTTGTAGACTTAGTAACAGTAACATAGTTGGAAGGGACTTTGAGGGCAGCTAATCCAACCCCCTGCTCACACAGACCTGTACTAGGAATTCGAGCTGGTGACCTTTCTGATGAACAAGCTCAGTGTCTTTGCCACTGAGACACCTAGTCAGGTTTTTGCAGCACATGAAAGATAGTGTAAGAGGGCTGGACCTGGAAGCAAATCTTCAATGTGGAAGCCCCATGTCTAGGGAATATGGCATGCTGCCTGCCTCCTCTCCCTCCTAATTGTAGAGCTGCCTCTTGTCATTCTGAAAGGTCACAAAGTGGTTGAGCAGTTGGAGTGTGTCACTGTGGCATTGGCCATACTAGTTCCTTAAATATATGAAGGGTGTTTTAATGATATTTTGTCATAAAAGTTGCATTGTATTCATTTTTTATAGAAGCTATTTGCATGTTGGGGAAGAAGAGGAAGAAAACTGGACATTTTAGTAAGGTGGACCTGTGGGAGAAGGAAGGATTTGGAGAATGAAGCACAAATAGGTGGCCTGTGCCACATGTTGCTAATATGTGGAATTGTAGCTTATGAAGACAAGCCAGGAGTCACAGAATTTGAGACCACAGGTAGCCAGTAAACATTTTAAATACTAAAAAAAATTATAGATAATATTATGACATATAAAAGAGACTCTGTAAAACCAATTCCCTGGTAGACAATTTTAATATTTGTTTTTATATACAGAGGAGAATATAACATGGGAATAGCTCCATCTTCAGTCCTAACTGAGATGATCCAGATTTCAATCACCACAACGTGTATCTCTCATAGTAAAAGCAGCGAGAACCAAAATATGCCAGAAATTATATGTATTTCCTGTCTGTTTTCCAACAATTCTTTCACAGTCTGATTTGCTGGTGTGTAGCTATATAAAAATAACTTTTTCGTCTTATCTCATTAAAGTATTGTCTCCTGTAAAGGATTGAAAAAATTTTCTAGGGGACTGTTTCCAAATGCAGATACAAAAACTGACACCGAATATTAAATCTCATGCCTAGAATAATCTGTCCAATGATCAATCTCTGCTTTTGCAAGGTATTTCCAGCGATGTTCTGATTATCTATCTATAAAATCACCTTGAGTGTTTTATTGTTTGGCACTAGTTCACATATTCTTCCTGAATTTTGATTTATACGTTTTGGCATTTGGACAAATTATACCCAGTGTTCCAGGGTTCTTGGTTGGATTTAAATTTCATTATCAGTACAATTGAGAAGAATATGTGTAACAGAAAGAAAAGGTGAGTTTGGTAAATGGGAGCATGTTGGAATTAGTGATGTTTCCTGAGAAGAAAGAATGGAGGGTATGAGTTATTTTCTCATTGAGTTCCAGAATTAGCATGATGAAGTCCACATCAGAGTGAAGCTGTTTTCCTACTGCACACTGAGCTTATCTATATCAGGTAGGCCAGTATTTTTCCCCATATATTTAACAGGTTAAAAAAAGTATAGGTGCTCCTCGACTTTACAACAGTTTGCTTAGTGACCATTCAAAGTTACAACAGCATTGAAAAAAGTGACTTAGGACCATTTTTCACACTTATGACCGTTGCAGCATCCCCATGGTCACGTTTTTTACATTCGGATGCTTGACAACTGACTCACATTTATGACAATCGCAGTGTCCCAGGATTATGTGATCCCATTTTGTGACCTTTTGACAAGCAAAGTCAATTGGGAAGCCAGATTCACTTAACAACTGTGTTACTAATTTAACAACTGCAGTGATTCACTTAACAAATACGGCAAGGAAAGTCATAAAATGGGGCAAAAGTCACTTAACAAATGCCTCACTTAGCAACATAAATTTGGGGCTCAATTTTTTGGTCGTAAGTTGAGGGCTACCTGTATTATTTGCTCCATATATTTAATGGGTAATAAACTAGGGCTAAGAAGCAGCAACTTCATTACCTTATAAAAATGGCAACAAAATGATTCACAAGTGAAGAAAAGAAATGGATTGGTGCCAAGAAAGAACCTACAGAGTTGCCAAGATATTTTGATGTAATCTTTATTGGGGCAATAGCAAGCAGGTTCTCCTATGGCAAGAAAATAATTGCACCAGAGCAAAAGATTCAGTTGCTGGCTCAGTAAAACTCTGATGCTTTGGGCAATTCGAACTTTCTTTCCTTCCTTCCTTGGCGCCTGCTTGAGGTTCACCTCATTATTTATTTATTTATTTATTGCAAAAGGGTCCCCAAGGGTTCATGGTTGATCTGGTTTTAAATCCAGAATGTTCTTATAATGAAGAATGCTCCTACTTACTATGGAAGTATTAAAGTGCTAGGACTGATTTGTTTGTTTCAATAGACTAGCTCTCTAGCACTGTGCTAAAAAGATAGAAGCAAAAGGTATTTTTCTACCTCTGGGAATTGTCTCAAAAAGTTATGTACAAACTTTTATGTAAGCCTGATAAGAAGGATTCAAGCTCCTACAGAGATGATAGATAGATGAGAGAGGGAGGGAGATGATAGATAGATGATAGATAGCTCCTACAGATGGATAGATGATAGATAGATAGATAGATGGATAGATAGATAGATAGATAGATAGATAGATAGATAGATAGATAGATAGATAGATGTAGATTTTATATGCATAGATTTCAGCGACTCAGATGTTTGCACTCAGCACATGGATATTGTGTAAAGGACTGAAAAAGAGTTGGAAAACTCAAGGTTATCCCTGGTAATGATTAACTAAATTTTCCCTAACCAGAATCCTGTAGTGTGTGGACTTTACTTCCCAGAATTCCTCAGCAGGCATAGTCATAATGTATATATATTTTGAAGGTGCCAAATTTGAGGAAACTTGAATGTATCAGAGTTAACACCTGAAGAGGACAGTGGAATCCTTGAGAAGAATTTGTGCTATGTATACAAAATAGAATCCTTCCTATAACACATTCATCTGACTTAACTCATGGTCATCCTTCCTATTAGCTCAGAAAGAAACACTATTATGAAAGCCATTTCCATCCTTCCTTTTCGATTTTCTGTTGGGCGGATATCTAAGCCAGAATTTTCCACCTGTTCTCCATGTTCTCCTCAGCATTAGTCTTTAGCTCCCATGTGCTCCCCAGCAACGCAAGCCATAGTACTAGTTCAGGGTGATTGGAGTTGTATAGCATAGCTAAAAGATTCCAGGCTGGGAAAAGCTGTCTTAAGTTCTTTTCACCTCTACGTTTTCTGCCTTCCAACCTTTTTTTTCCCCAACAGGGTTATTTTCTATCTTGAAAAGTTTAGTTATAAATCCCTGCCTTGAGGATTGATGGGCTAATAAAATAAATCTTGTTAAATTATAAATGAACTGTAATAACATTAAGTTCTAACCATCCCAAAGGCATTCTCTCAATAGGTATGGTACCTGCTATGTTGCACAGGCCAATAATTTTTCAAACCTTACCCTCTTGTAGTGGTTGCTGTAATAAAAAGAAAAAACCCAACAGGATTGTTCACTACTTTTGATGAAAGAAAGAATGTGAAATGTTTATTAATTGGCTGATTTTGGGGTGGAAGAATGTGCACGTTTCCAGAAAGTATACAGAACTTTTATGTAATAACAGGACCAACTTTTATTTACAACTGAATGTTCTTGGGAGGTACCATATATGCTGGAATGCATAGATATTGGCTACAGCATCGGTTATTCAGTGCAGAAAATTGTGTTTTTTCTCTACTTAGAGGAGATACAAAATGCAAGAGATACAAGATAGAATTTATAAGAAGCTCCACATCCTTGCTAGGCAGGGAGCATTAAAAGCATCTTGTGAAATGTTAAGGAAATCTTAAGTGGATTGGTGTATATAATAATTTTGTCAAAAGGAGTGCACTACTTAGCAATCTGCTCAAGCATTTTTCCCACAGCTCTTCAAAAGCCAAATCATACAGAGTAAAAGCTCTACTCTCACCTTGAGTTAAGGATATGCAAAATGATTAAGAACTGACATTTGTTTGAAGACTTCCATGCTTTCTCCCTCTCATTATAGTTCGGTCCCCCCCCCTCATATTCAGGATTTTTTCTTCTTCTTTCATGACAGATTTTGCCATACCACAGTAATAGTTAGAAAAGCACTGCTACTGTATTATTATAGAACAGAGCAGAGAAGCTGCTATAAATGTATGTTATGAATTTGAATGCAGTTCACCTTACTGCTTTCACATGTTGTGCTAATACATAGGAAAAAAGATGGTGGTTTTACTTGCCTTGATCTTTTTACTTTTAGATTTGTCTTTTTTTTTAAAAAAAAAAGTTAATTGAAAACTAATTGAAACTTATAAAAATCCAATTAATTTCATTTCTTTTTTTAAAAAAAGCTAGTTCTTTAAAATGTGTCAGCACTGGCACTAGACTTATATACCGCTTTAAAGTGCCTTACAGCCATCTCTAAGCGGTTTACAGAGTCAGTATATTGCCCCCAACAATCTGGGTCCTCATTTTACCAACCTCAGAAAGATGAGTCAACCTTGAGCCTGGCAGGATTTGAACTGTGAAATTGCAGGCAGCTGGCAGGCAGCAGAAGTAGCTTGCAGTACTGCACTCTAACCACTGCACCACCAAGGCTCTTAGCAACCGTCTTACATATTATGACTAGTCAACATCTTTCAACATGGGTTGTTAGCATTGTGTTCTTCTTTGTTTTTGCTCAATCTTTTCTGGAAATTTGCTGTTGTTGAACATGGGAAACGGGAAGAAAAAGTTCATAGTCTTCTGGGTCATTTTCCAACATTCCAGGTATAATAAATACCCTGATTAGGTCAACTTGAAGAGGAGACATACTTTCTGTCTCATACACACATGTTGCAATGAGGCTGGGACATTTGCTTCTCAGAGATATTTTCATTGGTGACCAACGTGGATGATTGTGGAGAGCTCAGAAACAAACTTTCTTGTCATCCATTCTGTCTCCAGTGAGCTGATTGTGCATGGAATGACACAGGTTGTCCTTGACTGATGACCGTAATTGACCCTGCAATTCTGGTTGTATGTTGTGACAGCTGTAAGGCAGGTCACCGTGTGACCATGATTGATTTTACTTTTTTTTTTTTTGCAATGGTTAAGTGAATGCCATTAAGCGAACCCATTGTTTGCTTAGGGCGTGCGTTTTTTTAATGGAAACTTGAAATAAATGCTGGTTTCTGCCCAAAATGCCATACATTGTGATCATGTGATCCCAGGACACTGCAAATGGCCATAAATGTGGGCCAACTGCTGAGCACCAAAAATGCAATCATGTGACCATGTGGGGGGAAGCAGATATCAGAAATTTGAATACTGGTTATAAGGAGCTTTTTCAGGCTCGTTGTAACTTCAGAGAGTCACTAAGCAATCAATTATAAGTCGAGAACTACCTGTAGTGATTGCAGACCTTCATTTACTGCAATTGTATTTTCTTCAAGAGATTCCCCAGAGTTACCACCTATGAAGGTCATATAATTATTTCATCCCTGGTTGTATTGCATACTAGAACATACTAGATTCTAAATGTTACACATGGACTACATGTTACACAGAACTATACCTCTTTGCCCCACTGTTCAAATCAATCTTTTTTATGGACCAAGGCATAAGGATTTAATTTACTATATATCTTCCCATTTGATTTTGTTTGTATGTTGTGTTTCTCTTCAGTACATCATGAATGTTGAAATCTTCAGTGTTGAAACAAAGATGTGTTGTCATAACAAAGAGATTGCCCATTTTTGTCTTGATTTTTTTCAAGATCAATACTTACTTAACCTTTGCTGATATAAAGCAAAGTCTATTTAACTGTATTTAGATTTGGAACTAAGGAATTTCCTAGTATGTGTGGCTACCACAGGAATTGTGCTACCTTCTGTGTTCCATTCTTGAAAAGGGAGTTCCTAAAGTCAATAAAACTATAACTAGTGAATTTGGATTTTTGTCTGTCACTGTGGGTCTTTTTGTGGTGTTTGTTTGCTTGCGTTAATTTCAAGTATTCATGAACAGTGACACACTCAGATCCATTGATTGACTTTTGGGCTTTCTGCCAAGCAATTTTTTACTTAGCTGCTTACAAGTAGGATGTTATTATTATTCAGAACAATGAAAGTGAGGGGAAGACTGAAATCAAGAGTAAATCACCTGCTTAATTTCCCTCCTTTCACAGTAAAAGTTAGAACTGTTGCTAGTTGACTGTTTTATACTGAACAGTGCTGTAGATAAAATAAAATAAAAACTCGGCTTCTGGTGTACATTAATGGGTCAATAAACCTAAGCCTTTGATAGTCTATTGTATTTCAGGAGCATAGCAGTAGCCATGTTCATGGCTCTTGTATCAAAGATTCAAATGATGGATGTTTGGGTGCGGCTTACTCCATGGCAAAGATACATGCACGTTTCTCAGGTTTAATCCTTTGTTGTTGTTGGCCTTCCAGGTAGGGCTGGGAAAAGGCCCTCTGTGAAATCCTGGAGCGAGTGCAAGTACAGTATTCAGCTAGATGGGCCAGTGATTTGACTACATTGCAGCTTATATTCTTTATGTGATCTAATAAATCATACTTGCCTTCATAATCAGATTTAACTGAAAGAAATTGAACCCAGGAGCTTCACTGAAATAAGGCACCAAATTCTAAAGAGAATTAATTGCTTTGAAAGAGATTTGGTTTGTTGTACATCAGAAGGAATTTTAATTGATGATTGATTGCATCACCTCCCCTAATAAATTATTTGTTTCATAGGCAACAATATTCATGTACATATAGAAATTAGAGAAAGCAGAACATTTCTGATATATATATATGCTGTAGCTTTGACTTTCATCTCCTAATTTATTTATTTTTTAAATTAAGCAAAAAATTCAGGACACGGGCATAATCTTTGGAGGGAAGTTCAAAAGTAATGTTAGAAAGTATTATTTCACAGAAAGAGTAGTGAAAGCTTGGAATCAACTTCCAGCGAATGTAGTAGGTCAGTCATCACTAACTGAGTTTAAACATGCTTGGGATAAGCACGTGTCAATCATCATGGCCCCGGAACTCTATTTTTTTTTCATCGCAAGAATCTTCTCTCACTTCACTGCTAAATTTTGGCTTGCTATCAGGATGCAGCTCCACTTAGTTCACAATTATGGTGCTCTCCAAAAACTTTGTAGTGTAGTTATCCAGTATATTAGTCCTATATATATATGTAGACTTCGTCGAAACGTTGCCAAGAAACCTCCAATTTTACGCGGGAGAAAACCCGAATAACCAAAGTCCTACATACAAACACCCGCGAAAACCTCAGAAAACATATATATATATAATATCAGTACAGTATATCACTTTGTGTCTATGTGTGAATCTCTATGTCTATATATATCTATATCTGTATAGCTATATCTACTGTATCTAATCGATCTATCGATCTATCGTCTGTACTGAATTTAGGTAACAAAGACTGCATCTTTGTACATCCACTCAAAAAAGAAGATAATGATAGATTCAGGTTAACTCCCCAAATTTATAGGTGTAGAATAATCTAGAGCAGGGGTGTCAAACTGGTGGCCCGCAGGCCAGATGCATTATGCATAGGCCATGCCCATCCCAGCTCTACGAAGGGAAAAAACATTGCAATACATTACGTGATGGCAACGTGATGCCATGAGTTTGACACCTGTGGTCTAGAGCAGAGTGTCAAACTCGATCTCATTGAGGGCCACATCAGGTTTGTGTTTGACCTCAGGGGGCAGGGTGAGGGTGGCCAGGGTGGGGGTGGCAAGCTCAACATCACTCGTATCGGTTGCACCTATGGTGGCCTGAGTGCTCTGCCAGGCTCCCAAGCTCCTTTTTCGGCCTCCTGCAACCCTCTGCCAGCGAAAATGGAGCTCGAGAGGGCCGCTCGCAGCCCTCCCAAGCTCCATATTTGCTGGCAGAAGCACTACGGGCCGGTCCTTTGCTATTTTCAGGGCGGCCCTGCAGGCCAGATCTAAAGCATCCCGCAGGCTGGCTTCAGCCCCTGGGCCTTGAGGTTGACACCCCTGATCTAGAGTGTGCCAAAGACTTCATGCAGCGTCATGATATGAGAAGGAGGTAAAATGGGAAGGGGGTGGAAAAGAGTATCCTAGAAGAGGAATAGCTGGCACTTTGTGCATGATTATTCCACACCATGTTGTTTTATTGTATGCTTTGTGGCCATTCTGTTTCCAACCTATTGGACATCTTTCCATGTTATGTGTATTTTCATGGATAGTTGTTCACTAGGCTAACATCTAAGTGTTCCTCTTCCCACCTTTTTACAGCTTACAAAAAGCATGGTTTTCTTCCCTTTCTATTAATATAGAGAATGGGCAAATATTCCTATAAAGTCTGCAGTTGCTCAATTAGGAGAAGTTTCTGATAATCTGACTAGATAGACATATGATAAAATCTTTCTATATCCTCTAAGACTAAAATTTTTTGGGGGGTGGCAAGGGATGTCTGAATGCATGTTGACTCCTGGAAAGTGCCTGGGCAAGACCTGCAATTTTGGCCGTTTTCTTGGCAACATTTGAGAACTGGTTTGCCATTGCCTCTTTCCTGGAGCCGAGAAGATATGACTGATCCAAGGTCACCCAGTTGGCTTTGTGCCAAAGGCAGGACTAGCCCAGTGACGTAACACTACAGCAAACTGGCTCAATAGTCAAGACTTATTGATCATTAAAAGAGCCGCGATGGCGCAATGGCTAGAGTGCAATACTGCAGGCTACTTCTGCTGATCACCAGCTGCCAGCAGTTTGGCAGATCAAATCTCACCAGGCTCAAGGTTGACTCAGCCTTCCATCCTTCTGAGATCGGTAAAATGAGGACCCAGATTGTTGGGAGCAATAGGCTGACTCTGTAAACCACTTAGAGAGAGCTGTAAAGCACTGTGAAGTGGTATATAAGTCTAAGTGCTATTGCTATAATTAATCTGTCCTTCCAACTTTCATCATACTACTACTACTGCATATTATATACTACATCATATCATCACTACTGATTATTAATGCCTGCTGTGCAACTATGGTTCTTGAAATGACTGATAGGATTGTTTGTTCATACTACTTTGTTCAGCTTCTAGTACTGAACTGTTAGGAGATGGGCTAATGTCTGAAACGGGACATTTGAGATCTGTTAAGGCATCTACCTGAAATGCATTTAAAAAAACCCATCTCTTCAGTCCAGCATCTTTGCTTTTAAATATCAGAACCAGAAGGATGCTTTCAACAGCATCCAAAAGAAAAAAATGGGGGAACTCTTAAAGCTGTTTTCCCTCTAAAATTACCTATTTTTCAATATTTTAGAGCAAGAGATGCCAAGTTCCTTTGTTCGTTTGTTTTGGAGTTTGGCATTTTTGGGTGAGTGGATAGAGAGGTATTTTGAGAATTCAGGGTAAATTCACAGATGCCTCTTGGTTTAACTTTGCATGTTATCATTCATACATTCCAGAAACTACCTAGTTTGGAGACCTAATCCATCATTTAGGAACCATTGATATACTACAGGCAGGTTTGGACTGATAATCTTAGCTGCAAGTTTATCTGGAAACTAAATGATACTCATCAAGGTTATCTCTTTTTTCTGGCCTGAGCTGATCTCAGCTTTGCAGGGAAAGTACATCAGATGGTTAACCGAGGAGGTGCGCTTAAGGGTCATTTTCTGGTCATCAGCACATTTTTAAAGAGAACTAGTACCTAACTATAAATCTTGGAATCAACAAAGATAATTTCTTGGACTATGTCAGTCTTCCACAATTCTAACCCTTCAAGTCTGTCACTTTAAATTAGATTTCGAAGCTGACTAAAAGTGTACTTCTGCTTAAGGTATTTTAGCAGATGTTGGATGATATCAGTCATGCATGCTGTAGTTGGATCCTGATGTATGTATGTATGTATGAATGTATGTATGTATGTATGTATGTATGTATGTATGTATGTATGTATATTCTAAACCATTCATTCATTGTATGAGTATCAATCTTGCTCCAAAGGATAAGGTTTGAAGATTGCCATGTACTAAGATCCAAAGAGATCTTATTTTTAATATATATTTAAAGTAATTATTTGCTATAATCATGTGAAATAAGAACTCCAAGACAGTTAACATATTCACTGCACATCTTAAACCGATAATTGCTTAATAAATTCATGTAGGGATTTTTACCTATTGGCATAAATTCTGAATTGGCTCAATTAATTCAATATCCTGCTGTTTTCCCAATCATATTATTAAATTCATTGAACCTAGAACTGAAGCATGGAACATAGAGATCAACAATAAAATATCGGTATGTAATTTATATTATGCAAAATTAAAATATAAACCATGAATAATTTAATCTTGTCTAACAGCACACACTGGGGTTCTAGACAAATTTTAAAGGTCAAAGGAGAACATAGACATTGTTATCTAGTGTCTTTATAAAGTGGAAATATGAAAGAAAAAACCTATTAATTTTCAATTTGGATATGAAGTTGACATGTACTATAGAAAGTGGATCCAATAAGTTTCTGTTAGTGTGTTGCAAATCAAGAATTATTGACTAGGCAGAATGGAGCAACAATGGAGCAAAAATTACAGGACATTTTTAACAATGAAAGAGTCTTAACTATTTCCAAACAGAAAATACGGATTTCTCCCCCAGTCCCTTTCATCGGTTACAATGCATTCTTTTTGCTCATCTATCCAACAGCATCAGTGTTTCTCAACCTTGGCAATTTTAAGATGGACTTCAACTCCCATAAATCTCTAGCCAGCCATACTGGCTGGAGAATTTTGGAAGTTGAAGTCCACTCATTTTAAAAGGTTGAGAAACACTGACTAGGTGCTCTCATATTGAAGGATTGACTTATCCCTGCTTAAATACTGCCATTTGTAGAGGCACTGCCTACTTAAAGATACTAATACAATGGTGCCATATTATGTAGCACCAGGCATTTCTACTGCGTGCCTCATTTCTCTCCTGTTCCAATGAAATCAGATGCTACGGTAGATTACAAGGAAAAACTTCCCCACATACTTCCACTAATACTTTAAACCCCACAGAAACACATGATTGCTCCCTCTTCTGAGTCATCTTTAAATGCTATTTACTAATGACTTTGTAATCTCGGGTCCAATGGTCTAAGTAATTTTTTTCTCCTTTATTCTTATTGCCCCTTACGCTGTTTTCTCTGTCTTTCTTTCCAATGACTCAGGACTTCGCTTTTTAAAAGTTGAGTATCACATAGGGAAGTGTGAGTGAAAAAAAAAATCAGCCACCAGTAATTCTGGATTACGATTCTTGGCACACAGGATAAAGTAGCTGATTCAAAAGAAGGGAATGCAAGCATGTGGATGCCACTTTCCTGGGCCTCCCTGAGATAAATTTCCCGGCTGGTTAGTGTCCCCACCTACTGTGTAACGTAACCAGCTGCTAATCAGTAAAAGAGCTGACTAATGAGAAGATTAGTTATAACTATGCCAGAGCTCAGAGAGAGATGTTTTGTGGTTAGAGCTACTTCTTAGAATGAAGCTACGAAGAACACTTGTTTAATGTACTACAAAATCTACAAAATCATCCAACCTTTTCATTCTAAGGATTTTTATTCCTCAGGTTGGGAAAAAAAAAAATCCGAGCAAAGTTGGCTTGATTCCCAAGGCTCCGATTGCGGTGTTGTTACTTGACGGAGCGGTATGAGAAGTTTACAACCAGTTCTGCAATAAGCAAACAGCTATTACCAAAGAAGATGCCTTTGGATTTTAGGAATGTCTGCGTCCTTCTGCCAGATCGAGACCAGCTCAGTTTGACTGTTGGGGTAAGTGTATCTAAGCTTGTTTTGGAAATCTTTATGAGTAACACAGACAGGTACCTGTGTTATTTAGAATGTGTGAGAAATAAACTAGAGGTTCTGCAGATTTGCAAGTTTTTTTAAAAAAAGCTTTTAAGCTGAAAAATAGGATTCTTTTAAAAATAGATCCATATTAGCATAAGTTGGATCTGGGTATTCTGAAACTTCTTTTCATATTTGTTTGATGTTTTTGTAGTGTTGGAACACTAAAAAAAGTTTTTCCTTGGAGGCTGTTGATTTCATTGTGTTAATTTTTCAACATGGTGGACCTGGGGAATCATACTTTGCAAGTTTTATTATCCTGTATATCTTCCAACAAAATTATGTAGCACTATATTCTGAGAATTTTCCCTTGTAGGAAAATAAAAGTTGAAATGTAGTACAGGTAGTAAGGTAAAGAATGAAGTAATTTGGAATCTATGATGCCTATTAGAGATATCAATAGAATTATGTATCTCTATAGTGTTGCAGGTTTGAATGCTTTTAAAGATCTGTATTTGAATAAAAATTGTAATCACTGAAGTTAAACTTCTGTCAGGATTTGCATGTGGTTTTTTTTTTTTTTAGTGCAAGATACACCTGTTTAGGTAGATTCCCCTTAGAAAATACACTTTTTGAATCAGGCAGCTATTTCTAGTCATGCACAGACCTGTTTATTTATTTCTTTTTTAATCTGTTCTGTCACTGAAGAGAAAAGTATCAAAGAAAGAAAAGAATGGGAAGCTTACTGAGCACTTTAAAATCATCTGGGAAGATAAAACATGGAGCTGTGTGTTCAGAATAAACTGTCAAAGGGTTATAATTCATTCTCCCACTTTGGTTTTGAATAACATGGCCCTTCAAAAAGCATTAAAAAAAAAACAGCAGAAATAGCAAAAAAAAAAAAATGTTGTTGAATTTCCTAATGCCTTTGCTGCTCATCTGTTTAAGTGGCTTCATACATTTTGTCTGCTTGCTTCTAAATACCGTAATTTTTATCACCCTTTTTAATGCTGGATATTCAAAGCAGTTTTTTTTTCTTTTTTGGTGTTTATGTGTTAGAATGCACATCCTGAGGTGAACTGATCTAGCACTTACTTACATCATATTTAGAGCCCCTTATCTTAAACCAAACTCTAGCTGGCTTATTTTTCTTGTCTCTCCTTTTATTATCAATTTCCCACACTTTGCTCTTCTACTATTTATCTCATCCTTCCTCAAATTGCTGCACTTCAGAAATTGAATTAAAATTCATCAAAATGGACCCACTTTGAACAATGGATGTGTAGGTAGAAATGAAGGGTGTAATGCCATTATCTCTGGGAGGGTGGTCTAACTTTGTATATACATTTCTTGAATTGAACTTTTCTTTTCCTCATCATACGTTATTCAGTAAACTGCCATGGGTACCAATGAGTTCATAATCTTTGTGAATTTGTAATAATAATAACAGCCTTCATGGTTACTAGATTCAACTTATACCTTATAAACAGAGTTCTTCAGTTTAACTTTGTGACTGAATACATCAACAAATGTTAAGCCTGTTTGAAGGCTAGATTCTATGTAGAGCTCATCATGCTGTTTTCTGGGGTGGAGGTGGGGGGGCGGGGTGAGGTGAGGTGGGGGAGTCAGATTAGCCATAGGAAACTACCTAGAGTCGATTTCCGCTTCTAATAAGATGTTCCTTACTAATGTTCTTCCCATAGCTGAATTTCAGGAATGTTTGATTTCAGGATTGCATGGCTGCAAAAACAGCCTCTCCATAGCACCTTTCTGATTCTGAAAAAAAGACATGGTTGCTTTAATGAGTTGCATTCATATTCCTATACATATTCCTATTCATTCTGTTTAAGTAGGAGGATTATGTTCCTTTGAAAGGGATATAGGTCTATCATGACTTATGATATATAATGTAAGACAGTCAAAATATGGTTGCCTCCAGTTTAAAATAAGATTTTTTTAAAAAATTATGTCCACCTTGTGTTTTATAGCTTGCTTCATATTAAACCTTTCTGCTTTCAAATGATCTCTTTCAGTAGTTACAGTATATTATTAGCAAAACGTTCTTATAAAATTGTTCCTTAAAAATGAGATAAAAATTATCTGTTTAATGGAATCATGCTTAAAATATTCCAATTTCCTATGATTCCCACAGTAGAGGTAGTCCTCAACTTACAAAAGTTCATTTAGTGACCATTCAAAGTTACAATGGCAGTGAAAAAAAGTGACTTATGACAGTTTTTCAGTTACAACCTTTGCAGCATCTCCATGGTCACATGATCAAAATTCAGACGCTTGGCAGCTGGTTCATACTTATTACCATTGCTGTGTCCCAGGGTCATGTGATCACTTTTTGCAACCTTTTGCCAAGCAAAGTCAGTGGGGAAGCCAGATTCACTTAACAACCGGGTTACTAATTTATCAATCGCAATGATTCACTTAACAACTGTGGCAAGAAAGATCATAAAATGGAGCAGAACTCACCTAACAAATGTTTCACTTAACAACAGAAATTCTGGGCTCAGTTGTGGTCATATGTTAAGGACTATGTACTTCATTAGACTTCAGAATGGATCTTTATATAGGGATCAGAGTTAAGAACTTTAAGAAGCCAGTAGCTCACATTGACTTCAATTATTTGTAATCACCACTATTACTAATAGTAACTAGATGTCATTTGAAACTTAAAATATAAGCAGACATTAATCACCAGACTTGTTCTGGCTTTCACTTTGGAGTAATTCATTGTGGACCACCAGTTTAAATCGGGTCCAAATACACCCAGGAAGTCGAAATTTAGTTCTTCCTAATTGACTGGATGATTATTCCAAATATCTTATTTTGGAATATTTAGGGCCTTAATTATACTATACCTCTGAAGCTATTTAAAGTATCTGTGTTTTTTATGGAATCATGCAATAGCTGTGGGAAGCAACCATGAGATCCTGGTAAAAGATGTAGTTGCTTTGAAGAGTTACTGACCAGTGCTATTTTAATCTTTTAAATTGTTCAGTGTCTATGTGCATGTGTGTTTTAGAACATAGAATAACAGTAGGAAGGGACCTTGGAGGTCTTCTAGTCCAACCCCCTCTGCTCAAGCAGGAGACCCTAAACCATTTCAGACAAGTGACTGTGCAGTCTGTGCTTAAAAGCTTCCAGTGATGGAGCATCCACAGCTTCTGGAGGCAGGCAGTTCCACTGGTTAATTGATATAGTATATTTTGCTATAATACATTTTTGACAAAGTATATGTTATAGTCTATGTTGCTGTAGTAGATTTTGCTGACTTTCTTTTTTTCATGATCTAATTTTTAATTTTCACTTTGTTTTTATTGTTGCATTTTTTTAAGTCACCGACTTAATCTTGTAGCAGATTAGGGCAGCCTAGAAATCTGATAAATAAATAATAACCCCAGTTCACAAGAATTCAACATTCTTGTTGGGGATCTCCTAAGTTTGTTAGAAATGAATGGAATAACCAGTTTTTTCTCCTCTGAGCAAATATTAATTAATGCTTGTGATATTCCTGCCAAGGAGGATAAATGACGAGGGTTCAGGAAGCCAGAGGACCCTTATTCCTAAAATTCCTTTTCCTTTTCCTGATTTTGCAAAAGGTCCTATTTACTTTTACTTCCCTGCTGATGCATGAAGTTTTACTGTTTTGTTTTACTGCAATGATATTCAAGTTTCTACCTTTCCCTGAGGTTAGATTATATCAGGGGTGTCAAACTCAAGGCCCGCGGGCCTGATCTAGTCCGCAGGGTGCTTAAATCTGGCCAGCGGGGCCGGCCTGGAAATAGCAAAGGACCGGCCTGCGGTACCTCTGGCAATCAAAACATGAGACCCTCCACACACCCCAGAGTGATGCAGGAGGCCAACCAGGCCGAAAATGGGGCGCAGGGAGCCTCATGTGGCCCCCGTGCCCCGTTTTGGCTGGCAGAGTGTTGCAGGAGGTGTCCGTCCCATCTCCCTGCCCCCCCGCTGGTCCATGGAGGAGAACTACAATGCTGATCCAGCCCTTGAAGAAATCCAGTTTGACACCCCTGATATATGATGATTTCAAAATGATTTTTCAGAAATCATCCAAGATCCTTCTCTTCACATTTGTCTGTATCAAATGTGCTTTTTGTGGATGTTTTTCTAGCATCTTCTTGACTAGAGCCATGAAAATGGTCAACCACCCTGGAGAAACAGGGTGGAAGAGCAGCACACCCATTTAACAACTACTTAAATAGCTTTTAAGAGAAACAATATGGAGTATCGGGGTGGGCTATATCCATTTTTAAAGAGAAATGGAAAGGCCTTTATGTAGCATTGCATTTCTGGTAGAGAATCTTGTTTGCGAATATAATAGTCTCTGTATAAATGGTGAAGAAAAACAGTAGATAAGCTGATGCATAGTACTGAATGTAGTATTTCCTTTTGATTTCTGGAATGTCTTGCTTTTTTTTACCTAAAAGGGTTTTCCCCCGTATAATTTCCCCTTAAAATGGGAGTGTCATTTTAGAATTGTTGAGAATATGATAATGGAAGCAGACCAGTTTTTCCCTTTTGTAACAATGGATTATCTCCCTTTGGGGTAAATACTTATATTTAGCCATTTCTGTAATTGTTCAGAATTAGGAATTATCATTCCTTCCTCATTTGTTCCTCCCAGCATCATTGAGTATAGGATGAGAATTAAGATATGGCTGAATTCTCTTTTCCATAGCTTTGAAAATATGGTGTATTTAACAGCCGTAGTTTTCCATTGTTCAGTTGTTTTGTTTTCCATCTATAGAAGCAAAGATTCATAGCTTCATTTCCATCTGGATGATTTTGTATTCTTGTGGTGGAGCAGATACAAAAGTTCTCTGAGATGGAGCTGAGGTCTAGTCAAAAGAGAAAGGGTGTTAATTCAGACATAACAGTAACATGCAATTAGGACAAGCTTCAATTTCAAACCCTGGTTTGTTGGTTTCAGATCAAGACTTGCCACACATTAAATATAAAACAGAGTTTATTGGAAAGCACGAATCGGTAACCTAGGTAAATGAGGACCCAGATTGTTGGGGGCAATATGCTGACTCTGTAAATTGCTTAGAGAGGGCTATAAAACACTGTGAAGTGGTATATAAGTCTAAGTATTGTGATTGTTATTGCTATTGCTAACCTGGTCACCTGCAGATAATTTCTAGACCTAAAGCCCATGCAACCTTGGCCAATTAAGTAATTATTACTTAATTGATTAAATTAAAACCCTTTTAAATACTTACTCCTGGACTTGTAGGATATGGGTCTACTGCAGGGGTGGGTTCTACTTACCTTTACTACAGGTTTGCAGCGGGGCTGAGCACGCTTGCTCACTTTGCTCTCACGCACGCTCTTCTGCACAAGCGCAGAAGCATTTTGATGACATTGGGGTCGGTGGCCGGAGCCTCCCGCCAGTTTTACTACCGGTTCTATAGAACCGGTGCGAACCGGGGGCAACCCACCACTGATCTACTGAAGCAAGAATCAGCCATGCTGAGGCCATGTTGAACCATTGTATAATAATGAAAGAGGTACCTTAGAAAACCATGTTCAAAGTCTGTTAATTTGAAAGGGCAGAGTGAAAAGGCTTAGGATTTCAACCTTGGGCTGGTGTATATATGTAAGGCATGATATCTGGTGTAGGTAGATCTGGAGTAGGATGTGGAGTAGGCAGATTTCCTGCAGTATTCCGTAAGGCTTCTTCATTGTTTGCAATAAAATAATTTCTGTATGTTTAACCTGGGAAGCAATACAGGAAGATTTGATAGTCTCTCAGCCATCTCACTGTATCTGGAAGTTCATCAAATATGGGCAAACTTAATTTGATTGGGATATCTTTGATCAAGCACTCTTGATGCAGGGCATTTTTACCCCAAGATAGAATTAGATAGGTTCAGTGCCAAGTGAACATAGTCTATGTGTCATTTTATACCTGAATCACTTACAACTCTTAGTGAAGAACATAAAAGTTCTGAGATGTTAAATCATTATAATATTAATTGATGAGTTATACTTAACTCATAGATGATTAGACTCATAGAACAAATTAAACCAAACCAAGCAAATCACATTTTGGCTTGGTGTATTGTGTGAACCAACAAGCAGTGGATCATAGTGTTCTGATATATACAATATCCACTGTTTGTCCTATCCTTCAGGTGTACAACAGCAGAGCAGGATATCACACAATACTGTACCTCATTGTTTTACTATGTAGCAATACCATGACTCATTGCTAAAACGTTTAGAAATTAATATTGTATTAAGCTAATTTAAGGCATTTGATTAAAGTGAAAAATAATTCATAATAATCATTGCTCTGGAATCCTACCACAAATGCTTCAATAATCCGCAGCTTTATTCTGTAGCAGTGTGTTCCAATCATATCCATAGTGCCATAATGCAAAGGAGTGCATAGTTGTGATGGACTTGAAACACCCTACTCTAAACAGCTTAAATACTATTTTTTGTGTTGCAGGTAAAAGCTACAGGACAGGAACTCTTTGACCAAGTTTGTGATGAACTGAAAATTAAAGACCCTCACTTCTTTGGCATCAGCATTGTAAAAAGTAAGATCAATTATTTGACAGATATTGATAGCCTGAACTAAGAGAGATTTAAGCGGGCATGAAAGACATCTCAACCAGGGGTGAAATCCAGCAGGTTCTGACAGGTTCTGGAGAACCGGTAGCGGAAATTTTGAGCAGTTTGGAGAACTGGCAAATACCACCTCTGGCTGGCCCCAGAGTGGGGTGGGAATGGAAATTTTGCAATATCCTTCCCCCAGGAGTGGGGAGGGAGTGGGGATTTTGCAGTATCCTTCCCCTGGAGTGAGGTAGGAATGGAGATTTTGCAGTATCCTTCCCCTGCCATGCCCACCAAGCCACGCCCACCAAGCCACACCCACAGAACCAGTAGTAAAAAAAATTGGATTTCACCACTGATCTCAACACCCTCCCATCACTAACCTGTGAATATATACATATATGATAAAGGAGGAGTCTCTTTATTTGCACATATTTCTCTTTCTTTCTCCCTCTTCTTTCCTACCTTCAGCTATTCTTTCTGCCAACATTTCTTTTCACCTCTAGGTAGAATTTAAAGCATTGTTTGTGTAACAAGGCTGGCTATTTGCAAAGTCATCACAAAGTCAGTTTCTTTCATAACTTACAAAGAATGTTGTTTCTACAAAAATCTGAAGGACTTTGAACTTTATTAAATTATGCCATGGGAAAGGCTTACAAATCATTCCAACATATTAAACAGCATTTTTGTAGTTAATCCTCGTCACCTTGATACCCTGGGAATATTTGCATGTGATATAATTCAAAAAGAGATTCTATAAGAGAAAACCGACCCTCAGTGTTTGGATGTCTGGTTCAGCCAGTATTTTGTAGACACTGGATGGACTGTTATGTGGAATTTGTATTCTCTCCACAAATATTCATTCATTATATGAATATTTCAGGGGTGGGTTCTACTTACTTTTACTACCGGTTCACAAAGCTTCTGCGCATGTGCAGATCGCCGATGATGACATCCAGGTCAGTGGGTGGGGCCTCCCGCTGATTTTACTACTGGTTCTTGCGAACTGGTCCGAACCGCAGCAACCCATCACTGGGGTATTTCCTCTCTTAGATGTCAGAGTATTACTGTGAACTTTTTTTAAAAGAAAGTCTCCCTCAAAATATAATGGTGAAGTATTCCTGAGGTTAAAATGAACATTCTCAGGTTTTGCATGTCAGCTGTAGACAGTTTGATATTCTTCAAAGTTATGGCTTCAATCAACTTCAGTCAGCATGGCCAATGGCAAAAGAATATGGGGACTGAGATCTGAAAACCTGGGATCAGAATTTTTATTTGAGCATTGCCTCTGCTTTCTTCTCTGTGTATTTGATGTCCCTGGGAGAAGGGAAAATCCACTGGTGTTTTTTATCCATTGAAGTCAGTGGCCCAGTAGCAGCGACTATGTATGGAACCTCACACATTTCCACACCCTGAATGAAAGCCCACAATGAGTGGGTCTGGTCCAATTACTTTGTCCAAAAATGTTTGAGTTTAGACTGTCTGGAGGGTGGTTATCTAATGTTATGTGTTAATAATCCCTATTCAGTTTATCTCTTTTGACCCAAGATAATGATTATCAATTGGTTAACTTCTTCTTTATCTCAATTCATTTAGCATCAGTAAGAACATAATAATCCTTTGCCATAGTTTATTCACTGTAGAAATTAATAGTTAAGCAGGAGGATCAGGATTTGGCTCTCAAAATACATTATTTCCTCTCTGGTTTGCATCTCAATATAAATTTATTTATTTATTTATTTATTATTTAAATTTTTATACTGCCCTTCTCCCAAAGGACTCAGGGCAGTGCACAGCCAACACTGAAACACATATATACAAAAAATTTAAAAGCAATTTAAAAATATATTAAATAATTTGGCCCCAATCTTATTAAAAAAACTAAAACAACCATTAAAATTCATGTTTAGGCCAGCCCAGCTTGTTGAAACAATAAGGTCTTGAGGACACGGCGAAAGGCGCGTAGGTCAGGGATCATCCATATCTCCAGGGGCAATTCATTCCAGAGGGCAGGTGCTTCCACAGAGAAGGCTCTCCCCCTGGGGGTCGCCAGTCGACATTGTTTGACTGACGGCACCCTGAGGAGTCCCTCTCTGTGGGAACATATTGGCCGGTGGGAGGCTATCGGTAGCAGAAGGCGATCTCGTAGGTATCCAGGTCCTAAGCCATGGAGCGCTTTAAAGATGGTAACCAACACCTTGAATCGCACCTGGAAGACCACCGGGAGCCAGTGCAGCTCGCGCAGGAGAGGTGTTACATGGGTGCGCCGTGTCGCTTCCATTATCACCTGCGCGGCCGCATTCTTTGAATTTGAATTCTCTGTGTTCTCTGTGTTCAAAAATAGAGATTTTGCATTTTTACGTGAATATAATGCAAAAGTACCTATATACGTGACAGTTTGAACCTTGCCCACTAGGCACAATCCTAGACTAAAACGAGTGTTTTCCTGGATGAAACTTGTTATTCACCTGTCATTTAAAATGAGAATTACACACTTCAGAATTACATTTGTGGTCTCCCAAGAAGTCACATGCATTTTTAAAATCAGCTTTTCTTCCAAATCTGTGCCGTCCAGTCACGCTGAGTCAGTGGGCTTTAGACATGACCTCCAAGGAGTCTTTCTTGCTTTCTTGCTCATTATTATTTCTAAAGGATTTACTTTCACCCTAGTCTGATTTCTGCCCTGGCCCTCTTTTTTTTTTTTTTTTGTCAGAATAGTCCAAGGGAGATTATAACCATCCATGTTCCCAATTGCATCAGACTTGGTTGGAAAGAGAATGGATAGAGCTGTCATTTGTGGTTGTGGCCACGCCATGAACAGAAATGAACCCCCCCCCCCACACACACATTTTGTTGAAAGGGGATGTTTTCAGCAGGATTAGACTTGGTATCAGTTATTTGCAGGCCTGTCTTCTCCCCCCCACATACAACACAACTCCCAAACAGGCCACCTTAATTAAATGAGTATTCAGGTGTCGTTTTTTTCAGGAGAACATATCTCCCCTCCTGCCCCAAAAGAGAAGGGAACCTAAGCATGTGACAAGGATCTCTAAACTTTACCTTTAATCTTGGAAATACACATTCTTGCACACTGCTTTTCTTGTGAAAGGTGGAGCTGGGTGGGGTGGGGGGGACAGCTGAGCTGGGGGTGTTTTGTAGCCGGAGGATTACCCTGCAAGTTGGCATTTTGACAACATTAACCTCATTAGAGTTGGAATGTAAGGTTGCATTCCTGCACGAAGGCGGCAACTGCAGGGTGAGACTGGGGACAGGTTGGGGATGGAGGAGTAAAAGGAGGGGGGGCACTTGGCAGAGGAGGGCAGGCAGGTCACTTGGTGTTTACAGAAATTTCAAAATGGCTTAGTGAGTCACGAAGTTTGACTTTTGGTGCAAAGAAATCCTGCTTGGCTCCTATGTTTGGTCTTCCCAATCCTTCCTCCACCCAAGCAATTAAACACCTAAATTCCTCTTTAGGTACAAAATAGTCTCAAAGACCAATTCTTAACAACACGGGAGCTAATCTCCTAGGTGGAACCCACAAGGCTAGCTCAGGGAGGGAGGGAGGGGAAGGGAAGGGAAGGGAAGGGAAGGGAAGGGAGGGAGGGTTTATCCGGACATATTACCCAGATAAAGCGTAACAGGGAGTTTCCCCCTAGACCTAAACAACTTTAGCTGGCTAATAATTAATGGGATCCTTGCAAAAAGAGTTTAAGGTGAGTAGTTCTTCCTTTTTTCAGTTCTGAAAAGGGTTTTTGCATGAACTCATTGTAGGCAAAATTCCTGATTAATACCAATGGGAGATTTGTTCTTAGGAAATACCAACTTTTCTTAGCAGTGAAATGGAGAGAGATTATAGTAAGATTATTGTAGCCACATCCCAACCCACGGAAACCCTCCAAATGATTGTGGTCCTGATAAATCATCAGCCACCTGATGAAACTAGTTGTATTATATTGAGCCTGTAATTGCTGGGGCTTTCTTTATCTTTGTATATAGTTGGAAAATTACAATTTGAAATATACCATCTTCATACAATGCAGAGTTTCACCTTATAGTGATATTTATGCTAGGGAAAAGCTGGCAGGAGGGTGGATGGCTATGTAAAATGAATTTTAACATATATATGTGCATGGTAAACTTACAATTTATGTCAAATAATGTTATTAATCTGGTTGGCTTGCAAGAACTGTATTTCATAAAATTCTCTTTATATAAAATCATGAGCATTTAAATAATTTCAGATGTTCCTCCTAACATTTATTCTCTCTCTCTTTTAGATAATGAATATGTATTTATTGATCTGGAGCAGAAACTTTGTAAATATTTCGTAAAGGAGTGGAAGAAAGAAGGAAACAGAGTAAGTCCTTCAGTGTGTATTTGTAACATTGAAGACTTTTCTGTGTTGTATTGCTGAGGCTGCATCTGATTGAACTAAAATTAGTTATAACTTGGGTCCAATGTCAGTTTTATAGCCCACGTACATTTGTCTGCTCCAATGATTTTTCTTTTCATGAAGCATTCTAAAATTCTAACAATGCGATCCTACGCTTTAGTTATTTGTTTGTTAGATTTATATGTTGACTTTTATTCAAACTCCTGGGCAATAGTATATATGTATTTATATTATGCCTTTGTTATTTTTTTTGCAAATAACTCAAGGCAGCAAACATATCCAATATACTTTCCTCCTCATTATTACAACATGGGGGTGAGAGAGAATGACTGCCCCAAAGTCACCCAGTTGGTTTTCATGGCTAAGGCAAGACTTGAACTCATGGTCCGAGTCTCTTGCTTTCCAGCCTGGTGCCTTAACCATTAGACCAAAATGGCTCTCTATGCACACATGTGTGTGTGTGGCATTTTTTCCTTCTCCTTTTTTTCTACAAGAATAATCGCTTGAGGTAGGGTACCTTGTATCTGGATCTAGCTACAACTAGACTTGTATCTGGATCTCCCCAGTGCCAATCCAACATTGTAATCACTATGCCACACTGCCTTCCTACTCAGAAATAAGTCCTATGCTAAATATGAATGTACGTTGGTGATTGTTGAGGAAATATGTCATTCAATGAAAAACTGATCCAAAATATCCTGGCTTGTTTTTGTCCCAATATTTAGTGTTCTGTATTTGCTTGTGTTTACAATGTTTTGCTGTAAGTACAGCAAGCTTTTTCAGTTATTATTTATTTATGTTATTTAAATTTAGGCTTCACTGATTGTGGTGCCACTGCCATTATGGGACTCAAGTTTTAATTTTATCTATCTACTTTGGCAGCCACATTTTCATGTTGGCTGGAACATACCTGGTTAAATATGTGGGTTTGATTATGTAGGGTCTATCAGAAATCAGTATTAAAAAGACAGAGACTAAAGTAGAAGAAGTTTAATATTTAATATTAAATGTTAAATATTAAATATTAAAATAAAATTGTAAATAAAATACGAGTAAGTATCAACACACAGGTATTTGTCACTTGCTGGAAAGCTCAGGCCGATAGGTGCCTATTAGAAAACTATTTCTTTTGGTTTTCCTTTTATTTCACTTAAAAACTGAAGGGCAGCTATCCACTACAATCTGGCTGTAGTTCAAACAATTTTAATCTCTGTTGTTACAGAAAATCAAACTAGTGCAGAGTGAGGTTCGGGAATAGTTTAATGCTTTTCATAAATAAAACCTGCAGATTGTTGTTTGGGATCCTCTGTTTGGAATCAGTTGTGTCAGTAGGCACAAGAGTTGATTGATGGTTGCATAGCTTCAAAATGAACTGAGAATAAAACTCAAAGAATTAGACCCAGGAAGACCTTTAAATGAGATAGATAAATGATAGATAGATAGATAGATAGATAGATAGATAGATAGATGATAGATAGATAGACGATAGATAGATAGATAGATAGATAGATAGATAGATAGATAGATGATAGATAGATAGATAGATGATAGATAGATAGATAGATAGATAGATAGATAGATAGATAGATAGATAGATAGATAGATGATAGATAGAGATAGATGATAGATAGATAGATAGATAGATAGATAGATAGATAGATAGATAGATAGATAGATAGATAGATATGACATTGTTTGACTTCTCTTTTGTTGTTTTTATTTCAAAGGGAACAGAAAAGTTCATCCCTCCTTTGGTTGCATTCTTCAGAGTACAGTATTATGTAGAAAATGGACGCGTTATAAGGTACTGTTGATTATTACTTTAACAAAAACCCTCTATATCATAGTTCACCCTTTTGTTCTTCTATTTAATATAATGCCGTATTTAGCTTTCTGTAGCCAGTTTTCTTAAGAGGGGTTGGATTGTGAATGTGTTGGATTAGCCACACCGTCAATTCTAGGTAGTTTAGCCACACCGTCAATTCTTTTCCACAATAGAAGTTGGATTAATTCTTTCATTAACTGTATTACCTATAATGGCCTGTTGTCACACTTACAGAGCTTTTTTGCATAGCAAACATGAAAGTATGAATGGCAGGTGCATGGAAACACCTGTGCACAGATAGAGCTGCATTCTCTACCAGGGTTGTGCAGTGATCTGGATTTAAAAAGGAAAAGGTGATATGTACCATGTGTGAGAATGCACATCACGCACGTGGACATTACTTTAAATCAAATCCAAAGAAGCTTTGTCTTTTCCTGATTCTCATGGTTACTGCTGTCTGATTTCAGGAAAAATAAATCGTATTTAAGGTGATGTAGGCAGGTACAACACATATACCTGTGGGCAGTCCAACTCACCTTTTCCCCCTGCACAACACTCTTTTGCATATATAAAAATGATAATAATTTATTAAACTTGTATGCTGCACAACTCAACATGACTATCGGCTGCTCATAACAATCAAAGAAATTACAATAAAGTCACTAAAATATAAAAACAAAGAAAATATGGCAAGCAAAGTGTGGAGGGTGTATCTCACTCCCCCTTGCCAAAGGCCTGGGTGAAGAGCCTGGGCTTCATGACACTTCTAAACAACAGCAGAGTGGAGTCCATCAAGATCTTGGAGAGAACATTGTTCCAGAGATGCTATTAAAAGTATGATTATGGGGTCCTGAAAGATGACATTGTTTAATCAAAGGAATTTGGAGCATATCAACCCAGCTAGGCCGATATTATGGGAGCATGCCCAACTCTGCTAGATCAAGTTGTATTGGTAGAGATTCTTGGAAAAAGGTGATCCCTCAAGTAAACTGGTCTGGAGTCATGTAGAGCTTTAAAGGTGACAACCAGCATCTTGAGTTGCACCTAGAAACATACTGGCACAACCAATGCAGTTCCTGTAGAAGTGGTGCTATGCATGTTGTATATTTGGAACCATACCTATACAACCATGTTCTGTACCAGTTGAATTTTCTGAATGCTCTTCAAGGGTGGCCCATGTAGAGCATGCTGCAGTAGTCTAAATAAGATGTTAAAAGGGCATGAGTTACAGTGAGTAGAGCCTCCTGCTTCAAGAACTAGTAATAATAATAATAATAATAATAATAATAATAATAATAATAATAATAATAATAATAATAATAATAATAATTTTATTTCTATACCGCCCTTCTCCCGAAGGACTCAGGGCGGTGTACAGCCTATTTAAAAACACAGAAACAAAACAACAGTTAAAATTTAAAATCATTAAATAATTAGGCTCCAATTAAAATCCCCGAAATTTAAAATACCCCAATTTAAAACGTTATGTTAATAGCCCGGCCTGGCGGAACAACAGGGTCTTCAGAGCGCAGCGAAACACCTGGAGGTCGGAGATCTTACGTATTTCACCATCCCAAGGTGTGCAAAGGCCTTCCTAGCCATGGCTGCCAGCTGTTTTTTGAGCACAAGTCTAGGAGGATCCCCAGATTGCACACCGGGTCCATCTGGAGTAGTACAAACCCACCCAGGGCTAAAGATGGAAGAACCTTGTCTCTGGAAGGACATGGATGACCATCTGAAGTGCCCCTGATCTATGAATGGGGACTACTGGTGCACCAAATGCATTTCAGACATGCTACTGAGGAAGCACAGTAGATGTTTAAAGGATAAAACACTTCCAGATGTTCTTTACAGCTACCTCATTTTCATACTAATATGTAATAAAATATGACAACACTACAAACAATTTATCTTCTACTCATCTTTAATTAAAAGCGACGCGGTGGCTCAGTTGCTAAGACGCTGAGCTTGCTGATCGAAAGGTCGCCAGTTCAGCTGTTCGAATCCCTAGTGCCACGTAATGGGGTGAGCTCCCGTTACTTGTCCCAGCTCCTGCCAACCTAGCAGTTCGAAAGCACGTAAAAAATGCAAGTAGAAAAATAGGGAACCACCTTTGGTGGGAAGGTAACAGTGTTCCGTGCGCCTTTGACGTTTAGTCATGCCGGCCACATGACCACGGAGACGTCTTCGGACAGTGCTGGCTCTTTGGCTTTGAAATGGAGATGAGCACTGCCCCCTAGAGTCGGGAATGACTAGCACATATGTTCGAGGGAAACCTTTACCTTTACCATCTTTAATTGCAGATTTTTTTGGGGGGGGGGAGGTTAGTTTTATTAATAAAGAAAAAAAAGTAGGAGGAGAGGAAAAAGAAAATAGAATTTGGGATGGATTTGATTCTTATGGAATGCAGTCTGCAAATTCAAAAATGGGCAAGTAAAGAATATATTTGTGCGATAGTCCCATGCAGCAAGCTGAATTTGTGTCCTTAGGTTAGCCAAGCGCAAGAAACCTTCAAAATGCCTAAATTGAGGCTTATCCTTTGCATTTGCATAATGGTTTAAAGTTTAGATCTGAACAAGACTGTGTTGTTTCTTTTCCTTTGGGCTGAATGAAGGACATCTCTTCCCTGCCTTTATAATAATGCTTCTCACTGTATCCCTTACTGTTTTCCAAAGCCCCTTGGTCAAAGCAAAACTCTATAATTATGAGCGCTCCGTAAAGTATATATCCCTAGCCACAGTCCTAGAAAGGTAGCTTCATGTTGAATTGGTCTCTTTGTTTCTCTTGTTATAAGAAAGCCTCCCCTTAGGATGCCATTCAGAGGTCCTTTTTGTACACAATTGACTGGCTTGTCCTCTTTATGGCCCATTGTTATAATGCGGGGATGACAGAGGTAAAATCACTTTCTTTATTATCGGTCTCAGTAACAAGGAAAATTCAGTTTGATGTCAACTCCCTAGAGTCTTCTCTCTCTTTTTGTTCTTTTGAATCATTGATGACTCATGGCAACTGCCTGGACAAGTCCCTGGAGTTTTCTTGGCAACATTTTTGGAAGCGGTTTGCCATTGCCTCCTTCCTAGGGCTGAGAGAAATTGATAAGCCCAAGGTCACGCAACTAGCATCATGCTAAAAATGAAACTGGCCTCCTAGTGTTTAGCCTGATGCCTTAACCACTGGAATCATTTGATTGTGATTATTGTGTGATTAATTAAATTTGACTCTTGTTACCAGAAAACCAGCAGGGCTGCCCTTTTTTACCAAAAGGTTGACTTCTGAATTTACATAGGCTGCTTCAGTTATCTCCATGTATGGTCTGGACTTCCAATCACAAGAAGAATGGCCTCTGTAGACATGCCTCATGGGGGCTCTAGGGAGAGGCTGTTTCTGTCTGTTTTAGATGGGGAATGGCTGAAGCAGACATAATTCTCTTCTGAAATCAGAAATTACTTTGCTGTTCATTCCAGGTGAAACCAGATACTCAGAAAGGCAGATATGTTGTCCAAAGCAAAAATACCAAACGTTTTCTAGACTGAGGTTTTCTCTATTCATAGCATTCTTTTGTCTGGCAAGAAATAGGATTCCAAAAGCAGCGGTGAATATAGAATATGTCACCCAGGTGCTTTATTGAGATTTGCTGAGTACATATTCCTAAAATGAACAATATATTAACTTTGCAGCATAGTTGCTCTAGGTATGTCAAAAGAACCTCAAAGCCTTCACTTAGAATCAGGGCAACAAAATATGGAATATGTCCCTCTATAGATTTCTTCTCTCTCAGATTACTCTCCCTCTGTGCCTAATTATTCAAAATAGTATAGGGCAGTGATGGTGAACCTTTTCAGTACCAAGTGCCCAAATTGGAACACACATGCCTGTGTGCTTGTGTGAGCACCGGAAACCTGAAGACCAGCTGGCCGGTGCATGCTGTCCATTTTTTCAGGCCATTTTTGGCCATTTTTCGGGCCGTTTTAAGGTCATTTTTCATGTGCACTCTGGTGCCTGCAAAGACCAGCTGGCCAGCGGGCATGTGCACGCCGGAAATCAGAAGAGCAGCTGGCAACGGCACACGTGCCCACAGAGAGGACTCTGCGTGCCACCTCTGGCATACATGCCATAGGTTCGCCATCACGGGTATAGGGTTTGTTCCTTAGCAAAACTTCTAAGTGGTCTGGCTTTCCTGAATTCATAGTTAAAATTCCCTTCACCCAGGGGTGAAATGCTCCCAGTTTGGACCGGATCGCCCGATCCAGTAGCAATGGCGGCGGGTGGTTCAGATAACCAGTAGCAAAAATCCCTGCGCCTCCCCCCCACGATGCCCAGCTGAGCCGCACGATCATCAGAGGCTTTTTTTTTTTACTTTTAAAAGCATTTTTTCTACAACCTCTTCCGACGAAAAAATGCTTTTAAAAGTAAAAAAAAAAGCCTCTATTGATAGCGTGGCTCAGCTGGGATCATCAGAGGCTTTTCAAAGCATTTTTTCCTGCAACCTCTTGGCCAAAGAGGTGGTAAAAAAAATGCTTTGAACAGTCTCTGACGATCCCAGCTGAGTTGCCTGATCGGCAGAGGCTTTTCAAAGCATTAGAAAAAATGATTTGAAAAGTTAAAAAAAAAAAAAAGTTGGCCACGCCCACACAGTCACATTACCCCCACCAGTACCAAGCCACGCCCACAGAATCGGTAGTAACAAATTTTACATTTCACCCTGCCTTCACCCATAGTTAGTACAGCCATTGCTTCTATTGATTAAGTTGCTGAGAATAATAAAAATGGTCATTCGGTATCTCTTCAAAAAACTGAGTAGAGAAGTTGTCTTAAATAATATCCAAGCAGCAATTCTCTACCTCTCAGATCTTGAAGGAAGATTTTAGACTATTGCCTACATAACATACAACTAACAATAAATGATTGGAATTGATTGTTCATCAGTATAAAAATCCTCTAATGATGGGAAATTGGTTACATGTCCGCCTTGCCTTCTTCTACCATTTTGCTTTTAACTAATGGTCTGTCCTCTTCTCCTACCTCATTCTTACCTCCTCTGCAGTGACAGGGTGGCCCGGCATTATTACTACTGCCATCTGAGGGAACAAGTGTTGAAGTCACGATGCACCAACAAAGAAGAAATTTACTTCCTACTGGCTGCTTATGGTCTGCAGGTTGACCTTGGTGACTACAAAGATAATGTCCATGGAGAGAACTATTTTGAACCTCAGACATATTTCCCTCAATGGGTGAGTCTGGAAACGAAGCTAAACCTAAACTAGGCTTTGAGGCATTGTGAGTTCAAAGAAGTTTTAAGATTTTTTTCTTTTTTTGCACATGCTTTGCATTCCTGTTTCACCTTTGCTTGCTCAGGATACAAGTAATCTGAAATCAATCTTCAATTCATCCTTGTGGGATGAGCCATTCAAATGTGTTTTTTCTCATGGCAACTCTGGAGTTCTCCCATAGTCTCTGCTCACAGATCTTCAGCAGATAGATAGATAACCTTTATTGTCAATTTTTTAATGTGGGAACACTGGCACACATTAAAAATGAAATTATTGCCTGCTCTCAAAAGTATACACATCTATAACACACATATACACATGCTATATGCATACAGTACATATATACCTGCACCCATATATATAAATACATACATACATATTATCCATCTATATTATCCATCTTTAATACATATCGGAAAGAGGAAGCTTGAGAGTTCACAAGGTTAATATTATATGGAACAAAACTGTGACTGAATCTGGATGTTCTGCTTCTACTTTGCAATTATGTTTGAAATGAAAAATGGGGGATGGCACTGAGAAAGAAGATTGTATAGAATCAACTTTTTTCCTAATCAGCAACCTTCTTAACTCTTCAGCCTTTCCTGAAAATTCCCCATCCAATAAGAGTGCAGGGTGGAAGGGGACACAGGGAATTCTCCTGAAGCAAAAACTTCACTGGCCATAACCTGTTTTCCTGAACACTGTGGAAACTAGGCTGAATCACCAGAAATACATCCCTGAGGGATCAGGAGGGAATTTTATATCAAGAAAGGATGGTTTTAATATTATGCATACACACATCTTCCTAATACAGTGCTTCAGTCTCAGCCAACCACAGTTTTCTCTCCTGTGGATATTCTCTATTGAGAATAAAATTAACCCAAGTGATGTGGGAAAGGAGTAGCATTGATCTGTTCTTAGAGCCAGTTTTGGTACTAGCAAACACCTAGAGTCCAAACCTCATTGTTCTTATCTTATTATTTGCCTGCTATCAGACAGGTAGGTAATTTACTACCAGAAAGGAACCTGGCATCCAGTGGGACATGTCTCTCCCTGTCCCCCGGGGTATAGCAATGAGATTATGCATACATACAATACTTCTCCGTTGACTTCAAGGTTCAGGATTGTTGCCGCATGCAGCAAAGAATTGTGATCATGGTCATAGCTGTTGGGGAAGAGGCCAAAAGCAGCAAGCAAACAAGCAATTTTGTTTGGAAATCTGGTTCCTAAACCCTTGGTGCTGAGCTGATGAGCTAAGAAAGATCAGGCCCCCAGGCAGCCAGATAATTAACACTGTGTGAAATTTGATGAGGCACACAAAGAACAGACATACCATAGCCGCCTAAGGGATCCTCCCTCTAATTAAGAAGATATTCAGGAGGAATTCTTGTCCAAGGTAGATCTTAAGGGCTTTTTAAAGGTCAGACGGTGATTAGGCAGAAGAATGCTAGCATAGTCGCTCTCAGTTGTAAAAGCCCCCTAAATCCATACTAGCTCCCTAACAAACATGATCATATATAGGCTAGTTGCTAAGAATTGTGTAGAGTCTGGGTCACCCACAGAGACAAATCACATTGGAAGAAAGATCTCCAGTTGAAAGATATGTACAGCCTCCATATATTGAAAAGTGTCCAGGTGACTTGTAAAACTGCCAGGTGAGGTCAACGAGCCTTGTACTCTCCTCATTGCCATCTATTGGTTTCAACCAGCTTTTTAATTTATGAGATTTCTGTCCCACCTTTACTCCAGGAGTCCAAGGTAGCATAGATAACATTTCTTCCTCTATTTAAGAATATCCCTGCATTTGGGGGGGGGGATAATATGGGTGGGGGGGAAATATGTGGAGATTACTTCCACTTTGATTGGTTGATCCACTTTTCTGCAAACAAAATGGACAAGGAGGCCCTGATCTGCCGATTAGGAGGGGCCATTGCTTTGCTTCACTGAATTGCTTTGAAGGTGTGTTTGCTCAGACTTCTGACGAATTGAAGAACTCCTTTGAAGATCTGCATAACCCTACTTTTAAACCTTCTTAGATTACCTTCTTACAGAGTGCCCAACTGTCATAGAGGCCAGCATGCAGGAGAAATTCTTCGGGGTTCACACACTTTGAAAAGCTAAGAAGCTGTTGATTCAAATCTAGGGTGATAGTCCCACCAAAATGACTTAGGGGCATTCTGAGCTCTTTCTACATCCCTACAGTCAATTATCAGTTACAACCATTTTGATGAGATAACAAAAACTGAAAAATAAACTAAGTTAGACTTCCCCAACTTGGGCACCCTCTAGGTGCACAGATTTCAGTCGCAAAATTCACTTAGTATGGCCATTGTTAAGTATTTGTATGAGTGCAATACACACATCTGGAAGATCCCTATGTAGTGAAGTCTGAAGAGAATCGTCTATTAGCAAAAATGTGTTCTGAAGACAGTTTTTACAGATTCAATTTTTATTGTGCTGCAGTTGGATTTAAAAATCCCTAATATCTGCTGAACTTCTCTCCAGATTAAAATTTACATTACTTAAATTTATATTATTTTGAAAATCACAAATATACCTACCATAAATGTTTTTATTATTTATTGAGCAGTTTTGCCATGTACTTAAAAGAGAGACAAAGTTAGAAAGTGTTTATTAACATGTGGCAAGTTAAAATAGCTAACTCCTTTAGGGAAGAAAGATGCGTGCATATTTGTATTTATTTTAACTTATTTTTATACATTTGAATATAGCACTTCACCTTGTTTGGAGTTCAACGTGCTCTATAGTTTAATTCTTTTTCACATTAAAAATAAGAAATTGATTAAGTACATAATAAAAAGGTTAATGCTCCAAGAAAACAGTAGATTAACATATTTTGGGAAAGTTATGTTTACAAAATTAAAGAGATTGTAATGAAGGCATTGGGCAGGCCTCTGAGTGTGCTCCATGGTCAGGAATAGCAACTGAAAAAGCTCTCTATTTGACAAAGATGGGCAAATGAAAAAGTGCATTCTCACAAATACCTTACACTGAATGCAGTTCAAAGTTTGGCCATTAAGAACTTCTGAGACAATTTATTTTTAGCTTAATATGATCATGTGTTGAATTTTAGCTGCCTTCTCCTGTCAATTTATTGAAGGGAAACTGATTGTGGTTTCTTTCCCCTTCGGATAGATAATTGCCAAACGGGGGAGTGATTACATCCTGAAGCATGCACCGGAGATGCACCGAGAACAGAAAGGGCTGTCAACCAGAGAATCAATTCTGAAGTATGTCAAGGAGTCGTGTCTTCTGGAAGATGTCCCTGTCCACTTCTACAGATTGCATAAGGTGCAATAAGAGGCCTTTTTTCAAGCTTTAGAGCAGGGATGTCCAACCATGGCAACTTTAAGATTTGTAGACTTCAACTTCCACAACATGCTGGCTGAGGAATTCTGGGAGTTGGTCTGCAAGTTTTAAAAGTTGCCAAGGTTGGACCCCTCTGCTTATAATATTCTGCCTGCCAGTAGATCTTGTTTGAGCTCCTATTCTAGATGTGTTTTGAAAGAGCTGTAGCTGTCAGATTATGATTCAGTAGCGGGGGTTTGCAACTCTCTAGAATAGTCAGTAAAAGAAAGCTTGCTTTTTGTCTATCTTCTACCTTCATCTATTCTCATATTTCCTTTTCTTTTAAGATATTCATGGATTTTGCCTGACGTAAACTAAAAGGGCTAAAAACTGGCAAGATCTAACATGCCTCATGCCCAAGTATGCAACAGGTTGAAAATTGGTTGCTTTAATACTTGGATTCCTGCTTAACTTGAAATACTGGAGGGAGTGAGGGAGTGATTATGAGTGCTCCTCCTCCCCCATCCCCCATATGTTGATGGTTAGACAAACTGTATTTATTTCTCTTTCACTATTGCTTTCTGTGGTGGTGGTGTTGAAGAAGAAGAAGAGAAGAAGAAAGATGGATAATTGTTTATGAAATAGGCATAGATTTCAATCTAAGGTTTCAAAACAACATTTGTTAAACTGCTGATACCTTCACAAGAAGCTCTTTCATAATCAGCGTAATTGGATAAAAGAGAAATCTGGAATTACTACTCGGAGTTGCGCCAGTCAAAACCTAATCCTTAAACTGTTAATTCCCTAATTCATAGCTCCTGTTTATCATGGGTGGATGCTGCCTAGCAATGAAACCAAGGTGGAGAACAAAAGACTTCCATGCATCCTGCTGAGGGCTTTTCTCAGGGATCTTGTGATGGTCTTGGCTAATCCTTTGGAGCTTGAATTGTCAGTTTATTGGCTACAACCTGTGTTTGCTAAAAAAAAAAATTTTTTTTTTAAATGCTCTTCTCACTCCATCTTCCATTTCATCAGTCCTGAAATGACTAGAAAAGTTTGATGCAAGTGACCCTTTAGGCAGAAAAATAGTGATGTGTGTGTGTCTCTGTGTGTGTGTGTGTGTGTGTATTTTATGCTGTTTCCATCTCAAACTGCTCAGTGCTAGAAAGAAGTATTTTGTATTGCTGGATAGGAAATCTGAGAGAAAGGGCTTTTCTTGATAATTAGTTTTCCCTACAGAGAAAGAACCCGGCATCCGGAACAGAATAAAGTGTTCAGCAACATTAGTACTTTTTGACTAGTTGATTCAAAAAAAAAATTCTTAGAAATCAATGAAATGTCCAGTTCCATTCTCAAATGCTATTGCAAAAAGTCTTGCTATATCTCCTTAAAGTGGTCAAGTAAACAATTCTTTAGCTTAGAACCAACAACAGAAAATAACAGTGCTGGATTAGCTTGTATTCACATAGGTTGCATTCACAGATACACAGATACACATACCACAAGATATTAAGTCAAAAATTAACCTGTTTGCGTGAGAAGGTAAGCCATGAAGCAGCTAATGTTAACTCCAGTTTAGCATTCATGTCAAGTGTGCAAATGCAGCTGCTGAGTCTTTTCCTGAATTGGTTGAAAGCATTGTATGAACACAACCACAGCGGTGGAATTTCTACAACAGGAGTGTCAAACTCGCAGCCCAGATGCGTCACACACTGGCCACATCCACCCTCATTTTAGTGAAGGGGAAAAATATCACAATACATCACACGTTGACAATGTGATGCCACAAGTTTGACACCCCTGTTCTACAAGATAGATCTTAACAGGAAGCAGGGCAAAGAGGGATAATGTAGAGACACATTGAGATAACATGTTGCCATAGGAATTTCAGCTTGGAAACAACTTTAAGAATTAAAAGCAGAAGCTTGAGCAGAGCTTGTAACCTCCCTTTAGCAGATGCAGTCACTCCCAATTTAGTTCAACATGCTCCCACATGTCCACATCTTCTGGAGGCAGGCAGCTAAAATCTTCTGAGCTCTTTACATAAAATATTTCAGTCATTCCTTCGAGCAGTTCCTAAAGCATGGATGAATGTAACAAAACCTTATTTTCCAAAGGAGGGTATTACTTACGGAGGAGAAATATTGCTGATGGGAGATAACCTTGACCATAGTTCTAGCCTCCAACTGTGTGGCTGTCTTTTGATAGGTCATAGCATCTTCACTAATTCTCAGGGAAGTGAAGATGCAGAATTCCTTGTCATGCTGAATCTCTCTTCCTTCTCAGGATAAGAAGGAGGATCGTCCTACAATCATCCTTGGTTTGACGCTTAAAGGGATACACATCTATCAGGTAAGAACCCTTCTTATATCCCTGCAGGTATATAAGATCTCACTTTATTAAGCTTGACTTTAATGTTTCCATGGGTCACATGTTCAGTGTTCCAAGTACATACAAATGTGTATTGTGCATGCAATGCATAGTAGCCAGGCCAGAATTAGGAAGTTGGTCCAATACCAATAGACACAAGTCTTTCTGGAATAGAAGAGTCATGTATGTTGGAGCAGGCTTATATTCAGAAACAAGTCGCATTAATTTCAGTTCAGTTCTTGGACATGAGTTTCAGCCATAATATAGTATTATAACCAAAGCCAGTTTGGTCCAGCGGTTAAGACAACAGGCTAGAAAGCAAAAGACTGTCAGTTCGGGTCCCACCTTAGCCAGGAAAGCCAGCTGGGTGACTTTGGGCCAGTCATTCTCTCTCAGCCCAACTCAACTCACAGGGGTTTTGTTGTGGGGAAAGTGGGAGGAAGAAGGTATGTTGGATATGTTCTCTCTGCCTTGAGTAAAAATAATAAAGGTGAGATATAAATAAATAAAATTAGTGTTAATTCTTCAGTCTATTCACAAGTACTCGTGTTACTTTCTTCTTCATCAGTGGGATTATAAGAGAAAATGGTAGGGTTTTTTAAAATTTTGTTTTAAGTTTTGGACATTAAGAATATTTGGGATTTTAACACTGTTTGATTAATTTTATTAATTATTTTTAGACAATAAAAGATAAGCCAGAAATTTTCTATAGATGTTTTGCTCATCTGTTTCACTAAAAAGTAGACTATATGATATTAGTTGTATATTTTAATTAAATTTTTATACTGACACTGTATTAGCTTACAGTATTATTCTAAATAATTTTGATTACATAGTTGAAGTGTATTTCCAAATTATATATTTGAATTTAATCGGGTTGTTATATAACAAACCTTAAATACAACAAAGTAAAAATAAGCTTTTTTTTTAGCCTCATATAAGACTTGCTCTTGACTAGATTATTTTTTAATATCTTTATCCTTAGTAAATCACATAAACTATTGCACAATCTGTTATATCCAACCACATTCTGCTAATATGACTTGAGGTTAAGAATACCCATTAATGTATCACCATTAAAAGATTTAAATTTCCTTGATTCAAAACGGAATGTGAGATGAGCTTTTTACATTAATAGACACTCTGCAAATGTGATAATTACTATATGTTGAATACTTTCAAAACATATGTTAAGAATTGGATTATTACATCTGCATCTTGAAAGAAAAGATCAAAGGGATTTCAATCAAGTATCTTTGAAAAGAAAATTAAGGAACTTTTGAATAGTTATAAATCAAATCTATGAAAACAAGGGAAAGTTGCTGGTCCAGATAGATTACTAATAGACATTTTAATGGAAATTTTGGCTTCAGTATTGTTGATAGTATATAAAGAAGTTAATGTCATCAGAACATTTCTTTCCTTATTTTACTGAGGCTTACATTCTAAATTTCATATTCACGTCAGGTAAAAGAACTGATATTCCATGTTCTTGTTAAAATGTTGACAACAACTTTAGCATGGAAATTTCAAAAATATATTTCCTTCCATAGTTCATCCTGCATGATCCAGCTTTACAAAAGTAAAGCAAACCTACAATAATATTAAACTATTAGTAGGTAATTTTAGAAAGTCAACATAAAAATGTCACTGAGGCACTTTTTTAAGATGCAGAAACAGCCTTTAATATTGCATGAATCAAATTTTAGAATCATGTTTTTTGGGGGGAAATGGATTCTCATGTGTTTAATATTGTTACAGGAAGTAAACCATGTTCGTCAACTACTTTATGATTTTCCCTGGTCACATATTGGAAAAGTTGCATTTTTGGTAAGTGATAATTATGACTTCTTAAACCTACTTTTAGTTTAAATCATTTTATTTGTTAAAAGCTTGAAACAGATAAATATAAATTAAATACAAAATGTATGAACATACATGAATCTGTATGCATGTGTGTGTCTATTCTAGAACAGAAATAGATAAAATGTAATTTAACCTGTAGTCCTGCAGTCCTTTATTCATGTACCCAGGAATTAATTCAAGTGAATTAAATGAGCTTCTATATAGAATTGCAATGATAGTGTATTAAAATAAAATAAATTGTAGTAGCAATGCCAAAAGAGGGCAGTGAGTACATAGGAGGAGAAAAGAAACCTGCACACACATGTAAATTGAAGTGAAAATGATCCCAATCTTTGGTTAGAGCTAACAGACTTTTTGTATAACATAGAGTACATATCCTTCATTTGGTCAACCTGATGGCTAACTTATTACTTCTTCCATCTCATATATTAAATAACTTAGGAAATTAGTAAGATAGTGGTGGTTCCACTGAGCCCTCCCTGTTCTCCACATGTGTTCGGAATGAACTCGCGGTCCCCTTACAGAGAGTTTCCAAGAAGTGAATCTGTCCAGACCTGAAGTGCTTTGGGAAAGAAGTAGTAACAAAATTGTAATGTGCTTCAAGTCCCCTGTACTATGTTTCTGTGAGGAGGACAACAATTCTGAGTGCTAGAAATGTGATATGCCTGCTGCTCTGGCTCTGGCAAAAACGATGATGGTCCATGTCCGCAGCAAAGACAACCAGTCATGAGTTCCTTAGAATGGTATATCTTCTTTAAGCTTATCACAGGAGGATGGTCACCTTCTGATGAGCCCTCTAACTTCTACATTGGCATATGAAGCTGCCAGATTCCTCCAGGTTCACTAGGTCCATATAAGCTGCAAGAAGCCCAGTTGTCTGCCTCTGACCCAGGGGTGAAATCCAGCAGGTTCTGACAGGTTCTGGAGAACTGGTAGTAGAAATTTTGAGCAGTTCAGAGAACCGGTAGCAGAAATTTTGAGTAGTTCAGAGAACCGGCAAATACCACCTCTGGCTGGTCCCAGAGTGGGGTGGGAATGGAGATTTTGCAATATCCTTCCCCCAGGAGTGGGGAGGGAATGGGGATTTTGCAGTATCCTTCCCCTGCCATGCCCACCAAGCCACACCACGCCCACCAAGCCACGGCCACAGAACCGGTAGTAAAAAAAATTAGATTTCACCACTGCTCTGACCCCACAGGTAATTGCTTGTATGAAATCTCGGAGAGAAACTGTATAAAGGAATCCAGGAATGTGTGTAAAGTGGAGATACATTCTTTGCCCCTGGAAAAGGCTTGAATTTAGCAAAAAAAATTCCCAGAAAATAGTGCAAAGATACAGCCTCAACCCATCGAAGTTTCTTTATCTGCTTGTGTGCCAATATGCTGCTTTTATAGCTGAGGGTCGTTTGGATCCTAAAAGATCTTGACATCTGAAGAAGCCAAGCTTTAAAGATGTTGGGACCAGGGTGATAAGCTTACTGATGGGAAGCAGTCATAATTCAACAGGAAAAGATGTACTTGAACATCCATAGAGAACTTTATTTATCATAGTAATGTCGTGGCCCGTACGCAGCCTATGCCGCTGGTGGTTGATTCAGACAGTGAGGAGGCTGGTGTGGTGCTGCACCAGCAGCCTGTGCAGCTGGCATTTGAGTCGGACAATGAGACTGAAGAAGATGTGGTGCCAGAGGTGGGGATTCATCCAGGGCCTTCAGAACCTCCAGAAGCTCCCTTAAGTGAAGAGGACGAAGACGAGCCTCTTCTCGATGCACGGGCACCCAGAGCTGCCAAAAGGCAGGAGTGGCTCCTAAGGAGGAGGTCTCCTCGAGAGTAAGGCTTGGGGCTAATTGGCCAGTCCCTTTGCCTATTTAAGGAGGAACGCCACCTGAAGCAATTTGCAGGGAACAACTTCATTCACTCTCCTTCGTGCCTTGATCTTAGTTCCTTGCAAATTGCTTCTGGGCTTTCTGCCAACCATAGTAAGAGTAAGATTATTTATTCTTTGAATTCTTGTAGGCTTTAAGAAAGTTAATTAACAGCCTTTGTTTGGAAAAAAACTTATTTAATTTAATTAAATTTAATTAATTTAAATTAATTAATTATTTAATTTAGTAAACTAAGGTTTGTACAGACTTTGTGTGTGCTGCGTTCTTTGGGGTCCATAGCTGGGGCAGAACAAGTAAAGGCCTTTATTTTTTGTGCCCAGCTTCTATGATTCGTTCCAGTGTCCTTCAAAGACTTACATTTTTCCTTCCCTCTCCTCTCCTCTCTTGTCTTTCTTTTTTCTTTCTTTTTTAATTTAGGGGAAAAAATTTGTGATCCAGCCAGATGGCTTGCCTTCTGCCCGTAAGTTGGTTTACTACACAGGCTGCCCCTTCCGCTCTCGGCATCTGCTACAGCTGCTCAGCAACAGTCACCGGTTGTTTCTTAACATCCAGCCTATACTCAAGCAGATCCAGATAATGGAAGATGCAGAAGGTATGTGAAAATGATGCTGCCAATAAAAATGTTTTTTTAAAAAAATGAAAGCGCTGATTAAGTTGGTTAGTGGGTGGCTTGATGGGTGGGTTGGTTGAATATGTAAATATTTGATAAGCCAGATACATTATTTGAGCCAGTTGAGGCAAGCAGGAGAAATATCAATGAGTGACAATGTTAGACAACTGCCAAAGTTTGTATTCTATTAATTAACTTTCAATGAAGCCTGTAACTACTGATCATCATTATTACCTTTTCTGATTTGCTTGTTTGGAGCCCAAAAAAAGGCAGATGGTGAGGTGAAAGAAGAGAAAGTTTTCTGACACAGTTTTGCATTTTATTCTTTATTTATCTATTTATTTTATCTAACTGAGCTAATGGGCCCCTCCAATTATTGAAAACTCTGAGCAGTTTACATACCCAACATCCATAAAACTGATGACAATGATAAATAATTACTCCCAATAAACAAGAGTTTCCATCTCTAGACTGAAGAACATAATTCTACATTACACAAATATCTTGCTGTAAGAAGGGACAGTCTCAGTTTCCTATGGGAGGATGTACAGGTCTACCTCCATTGTTCCTACGGATGACTTCTCTGAGAGATGGGATCCAATGAGACTCGATTCTTCCTGATCTTATTGGAAAGGCAGATCCGATTGAGAGTAGATGGTGTCAAAACATGTGTGCTCCAGTTTAGGGCTATAATACAGTACATTCAGTGGACATTAAACAACTGCAAAACAAGCATAACACTATCACAAAAAACAATCACATCTTACATTCAGAATAAATGTTGCATGTTGGTAGGGATGCATTCATACTGTTTCCAATTTATTTTTCCTCTGTAAGAATATCCATTTTTTTTATTAATTTCAACACATGGAATAATTCCTATGCAAAAGAAATATGGTTGAATGAAGAGCAAGGAAAACTGCTATGTGGAACACTTAGACTTATATACCGCTTTACAGTGTTTTACAGCCCTCTCTAGGCAGTTTACAGAGTCAGCATATTGCCCCCAACAATCTGGGTCCAATTTTACCCACCTCGAAAGGCTGGAAGGCTGAGTCAACCTTGAGCCTGGTGAGATTCGAACTGCCAAATTGTAGTCAGCGGCAGTCAGCAGAAGTAGCCTGCAGTACTGCACTCTAACCACTGTGCCACCGCAACAAATACTATATATGATAATTATATGGGATATTGCATTTTTAAAAATAAATTAGTTCTTGGTTGCTAGGTTTCATTTCTCCTTTTCCTGTAACATTTTTGGTATCATGTGGCTGTAATTTTTTTGGTATTAATGTAACTTTAATTGTTATGTAAAATTCAGTTTATTTATTTCTTTTTCACACTTTTCTTTATCTACCCCTCCACTCTTCCAGAGAAAAAGAGGTATCGAGAATCCTACATCAGTGATACTTTGGAGATAGATTTTGATCCATCAGATAAGCATTCGCACGACAGTGGGAGCAGCAGAGGAAGTGAGAGTAACAACCGCCTATCTCGACAGTCTACTGACAGCCATGGCAGTTCACACACCTCTGGCATTGAGGCTGACTCGAGACAACACATCTCCATGGAGATGTCTGTGGACGAACCCTTTGGGATGGATCCAATCCATCAGAAGGATCAGTCCTGCAGTTCCAACATCAGTTATAGTAGCTCTGGAATTGATAGCAACAGCAAAGAGAAAGCTGAAAATGACTTGCACGATGATGGTAAGTTGTGAAAGGACAGAATCACTAGTAGCCATTTTGTCTCCAAGGCAAGCTGGAAACAGCAGAAAAATGGTTGGCAGGTGGGTTTAGAAAAAGGCAGCATTCTTGCTAACTGTGCTTATATTGTGTCCAGAGGTGGAATTGGCTGTGGATGAGCCAGACACTTTACCTGCGGATGACTCTCACTTTGAAGAAATGATCCGTGAGGAATCTATTGATTGTCAGGCAAAAGATATTTGGTGCCAAGGTAGGATGGCATTTGCATGATTCTTCTTCATGTTTCAGTGTTTGCCTCCTGTTAGTAAAATATTGATATTCCTTAACTCTAAATAAAACAAGAAGGATTACCTATTATTCAGATGAAATCAATTTTATGTAAGATACTTCAATTCTACTCTTTCACTGAACTGGAAGGTTTTGTATGTAAAGGGTGAAGGAAGACATATATAGGTAGGTTTATTTGTCCATTGTTGATTAAGAAAGCTGCAAGGCCAACATTTTGTGTGGTCTGGATTTCATAAGGCATAATGATAAGTTCCATCAGTTTCTCTAAATAGTGGGGCTCCTAAATTGCTAAATGAAGCATTAGCACATTCAGCACTTTTTATGAATCTTACAAACTTCAATTTGAATATATAATATGTTTTGCTTTCCTCTATAACTTGCTTTACAAATTGTTATTAAATACTTACATGCATTTACCTGTGAGTATTAGTGTACCATAGTGTATCAGATAGCTATAAGACTGGATGTGTGAACTGATGGGCAGCATATCATTATGACTGGCCAGCAGGTGCAAATTATATTGTGGTGGGGGAAGGTTTGAGTGAAAAATTTAAAGTTATTTTATCATCCCTTATCTTCAGGAAGTAATCTAAAACAAGGAGATTCATATTACTGGAAAGTTTGTCTTTTGGATTGGAGTTTTTAAAAAATAGATACAAACTCTAATCTGTATGTAGGCCTACCTATGAAATCAATGCATCTAGATCCAACTAAAACCAAGCATAGTTGGTCCATAGCTAGACATACTCAAGCTTTGAATCAGGTTTACACTTAATGGGACATCTACAATCTCTACTGCTATGGTGTTCCTCTGCAGGAAATAAATCTTGCTATTCTGGCTACTTGCTTGAACAATTTTAGGATCTCATCCTGGCAGCCCAGAGTTTATCATGCATTGAATTGAGTCTTTTCTTTTGATTACAATTGTATTAATTTGTATGTTGAGAGCTGGCTCCAACTCTGTCTCTGGAAGCTGCAGAACCCGTCTTCATTTTCGACGGTCACCGACTATCCTGGTTTCCTCTCTGCCCCTCACAGATATTAGTAAGAACCCCCTATCTGTGGTACATGTCGCCGAATTAAAGGCCAAAGGCCAGAGTGCGGACTCGCTTAATCAGGTAAGATCATGGTTCATTAAAGAGTGAAAATAAATCTAATTTCATTTCTCTTCTGCTCTATCCAGGCACTTTGATTCCTCTGTGAGTCCACCAGAATGCCACCATCACAAAATTGTGCCACAACAGTTGATGGTAGAGTGCTGAGAAATGAATTCCTTTTTTCCCCCCTTTTTTTTTCAGTGCACATCTAAATTAAAACAGCATGCTTCACAACAACTACTTGGAGGGGGGGAATCAAATATCACCCCCAATATTTTTGCCCAAATTCATACATTGCCCATTTATGCATCATCATTTCATCCTGTTGTTCCTGGCTGGCCCCCAGGAATCATACTTTTAAAATTCCCTAGCTACAGAAGAGTTACTCATAAAATGTAGACGTTTAAAATGTCACCATCTGACAAAAGAAATCAACTAGTCTTATTTGGGAGGAAATCTGGATTTGTGAAAACATCTATTTCTACACCTAAAAACCTAGTGTAACATATTCTAGAAACTGGTTATGATCCCAAACAAAGAATTTGTAGAAAGTCTTAGTTTTTGGAGTTAGTTTCCAAAGTAGAGTCCTGTGAAATGCTTAAGCAATAATAACCTGGCCTGAATAGAGATGAAAATATACTTTCATCTTCCCACTTTAATGTTAATGTTGCTACTGTATGTTCCAAGTGTGGTTGAAAAAACTGAATATATTTGTGGGATTTGCTATTTATCCTCAGTTTATTGGGGGAGCTCAAAGTGCTCAGTGAAGAATGCTTCCCACGTTTCATTTCCTAGCATACATGAGCAACAAAAATATGAAAGTGAAGTCAAGTTCAGCTTAGCAAAAGCAAAAAATGATTAATTTTCCAAGAATCAATAATCCTAGGTAGTTTAGTTCACTCACTTTAAATTGTGAAACACTTCAAGTGTGATACATATTGAATGATGACTGTGTAACACTGAATTTGTTTAGCTGCGTAGACACAGCCTAACCAGGGGTGATCTTAATGTATCCCTTCTTACTATAGAATGAGAATTAAAAATGCAGTTAAGATTGTGGCAGGGGTGAAATGCTACCGGTTTGCACCAGTTTGGGTGAACCAATAGTAATAAAAGCTACTGGTTCAGGTGAACCAGTAGTAAAAAAAAAAATAGTAAAAAAAAAAAGCTATTTCCAACAATCAGCTGTGCCACACGATTTATATTCGCTAGAAAGCAGGAAATCCTGCTTTCTAGTTAATCTAAATTGCACGGCACAGCTGTTCTCCCCCCTCACTGTTCTACTTACCTTCAAACGGCTCCTTTTTCTGTGTGAAGCGCGCGTTTTGTGTGCACTGTGCATGCGTGCACAGCATGTGTTTGGTGCGCACTGCACATGTGCATGCACTGCGTGCATCTGGTGCACACCATTTATGCATGGGCAGCGAACCAGTGGCAACCAGCAGAGGATTTCACCACCGGATTGTGGTCTTGTAGCACATTTCTGTTAATATAATAAAATGCTGCATATCTCTTCAGTTGAATTATAGCAGTGCTCAGATTTCGTGGAGCGTGTCCAGATATATATGAACATAAAGTATAACTTAGTTACCATTAAGGGCTTGGAGTCCTTGATTGAAGGCTTCTCAGTGTTAATATCTTCAGCCATTGCCTTGCAATGGAAGGAAGGACAACCTATTTAGTCCTACAGCAATTCAGTAAAGATAAGCTACACTGACAAAAATAACATCCTATGAAGTTCATGGATAACAAAGGATTTGCACTGAGGTCTTCTCAGTCATAGCACATTGTTCAAGATATCTACATATCTTCATGTGGTGGTTCTTGGTGGTCAGAACAGAATACAAAATTATATTTCATCTGACATTTCTTTTTTTATTTTTGTCATTGTCATCTTCATTATATTTCTAACATTGTGAAAACCTTGTATACAGATTGAAATGCAATATTATCACAACCCCAGACTCATAAATAACCTGCAGAAATGAAAGTTCATATATTTTGGAATTCTGTCTCCCATACCTTTTTTATGCAGTTGATATTTATTTGACCCCTTCCATAAACTGTCTACCTTACCCAACTTTACTATTTGGATCTAAATCCAAATAGTAGAACATTTTAGCAGAACATCTAAATCTCAGTATTTACTGTTCAAGTCAGATCACATAATACACACATAATTATAATATTAACAGTATATTGATGAAAACATCAAATCAGTGATAAAACAAAGTGCTCGTAGCAAGTCACATGTATGTGATTTGCTAAATCTGTTTCTTAATTCTTTCAATTCAGATTATTTAACACTTAGTTTAGTGTATATATCAGTGGGAATGATAGGTATGGAGCTTAGAATGTAGCCATTGAGCACTGAGTAACTTCATAATTGCTTATAATTGGTTCATAGCTTTTTCACTGAGACAAGTTTCACAAAAGAAATGCTGGTAATATTGGATGAGAGGGATAATCAGGGCAACTTGCATAAACAAACTTATTTTTGATGTCCTGTTCGCTGAATGTGGAATGTTTAAAAAGATGTGCTCTTCTTTAATTGGCAGATTGCCCTACCCAAAGCAGCAAAGTCCCCAGAGCAGCACAGCCAAAGTCTAGATGACGTCCGTCTCCGCAAATGTCTACATCCACCACTGAGTACCACGTTGTCTTCGGATACCTCTCACAGTTATACATTTGGTTGTGCCTTAGAGGATAAGCTAGCCAGCTATGGATGTGTGTATTCAACAGCCGATTGTAAAACTAAGTCAGCCCTCTATGGAAAGAGGTCCATGAACTGCTTGTCTTTAGATCTCTTGGGAGAAGATCAGTTCCCAGAAGAATTTGTGGTGTAGCCACATGGCGGAAGCCTCTCGGACCATCTTTTCAGAACATCTGCAAAACAATTGAATTACTACTGTTGGAAAACAGTACTTGCATAAATATCTCTAATATTTTATATCTCATTGGAACATTTTGTCACTAAGAATACAGCTGGCAAAGGACCTCAAATAGTGAATGTCCAACCTAGAAGTCTTTCCCCTCGAGTGTGGTGCATCAGACTTCACCTGGTTGTACTATGTATAATTTAGGGGGAACCTTTCTATTTTCCTGAAAGCAACCTACTGCCAGTAATTATCTACTATGCCGAAGCTTGTGACTTCCATCGTCCTTGACTTCATCAAGATAGAATGTATGCATTGTTTTTATAAACTGTTCTTTTGTTGTTGTTGTTAAATTCATGACTCTCCTTCCAACTTTATTTTTTAATTATAAACAACCTTTTTGCCTATTTTCAATGTGAATAAATCAATATAGGTGGGGAAAACTGTTTTCAGGCTTTGCTTCTCCTTGTTTTATTTACTTCTATGTAGGGATGACGTCTCTGTTTGTTAGAAGCTGCTAACAGGCAGTTATGTTTGTAGGGGCCTGATCTGTGTAATAGATGTAAGAAACCCAAACAATTATACAAACAAATGTTGCCCCCTTTTTAGAAATGATCATCAGGTCACTGACTAGAACATTCTAAACTATTGGTATAAAGGGTACTCAGAGCTATATCAAAATTATCCCCCTGTTTGAAGGATAATACAATTCAGTATTGACGTCTCATTGATTTGGGACTAGGTGCACTTTTTATATGATGATTATTCTAGATGGAAGGAAAGACACTGTGTTTAGTGAATCTCTTAACTACTCATTGTTGCAAAATGTTGGCTTGCTAATGCTTGATTTATTTCACAAAGATGACGTTGCCATAATTTTCGTGAGTTATTACATATGAACATGTGTTTCTTCTGAGAGACAGTTCAGTGCTCATTAACCGTACCATCTATCTATGATGAGCTGATAGCATCATGCCAGCAGGTCTGTTCTGAATCTTCTTCTTCTTCTTCTTTTTTGCAAAACTGTGAATTGGGAAATAGGGCTGGTGGCTGCTCTTTCCTCCCTCAGTGGCCCCTTATATTAATGCTGTGTCATAAAACATTGTCATTCCAAGGATGGGGTTGGAAGGGCAAAGGGGCCACTTATAGGAGTATCTTGGCAGTAAACCTATTCTGGAAAAAGAAAAATATGCTCTTGTCCTCATTTTTCCTATATTCCCATATGTTTCCAATCTCTTCCCTAATTGGTAGAATTTCTCTCCCTAAAGCAATAACTTGATTTTTTCTAAGTTCACCATTTTAAAAAGCAGAGAACTGAAGGGAATATTTCATCATGTAAGTATGAGATTTAGGCAGGTGTGAAATGCTCCCGGTTCGGACCGGATCAAGCAATCCGGTAGCGATTCTGATAGGTGATTCGGAGAACCGGTAGCGATGGTAGCATGAGGCTCCGCCTACCCGCCCGGGTATCGTTACTTCCTGCTTTTAAAAGGTTTTTTAAAAGGCTCTGACAATCGCACACCACAGCTGTGATCGTCAGAGCCTTTTTTTAACCTTTTAAAAGCATTTTTTTACAACCTATTCGCCCGAATAGGTTGTAAAAAATGCTTTAAAAAAGAAAAAAAATAGTTGGCCATGCCCACCCAATCACATTACTACCCCCCAAGCCACACCCATAGAACCAGTAGTAACAAATTTTACATTTCACCACTGGATTTAGGTATCATAGATTTCATCATTAATGCCCCAATTTTTATTCTCCTTTAGTACTTCTGAGGTACTATACATATACAAATATATATTTGACTGTGAATCTCTATGGACCACATTAGATGAGAGATGCCCATCACTCAGATAGCGAAGTCTCCCCATGTGCATGCACACACACACACACACACACATTTAGAAGACTACCACATTGGTCAAAAGGCTACCATACCACCACAATTTATACATACACGCATCACAATCACAGTCCAAACCAGACTTCCCACATGAATTTAAAAAAGAAACAAACAAATGATGCCTTTTAAAGTTATATAAATGCCATTTCAGCAAATTTGAGTTTTTATTCTGAATAATGGAGAAATGGATGACCAAGAACCATAGAATGATAAGGCTGAAAGAAGTTTAAATTGTATAGATGGTATGTGCTTGATTGTGTTAGAATTTTCCTTTTACTTCTTTCTTTCAATGGATATGATCTTCTCTCAAAGACAGTCTGAGATGGTCAGATTGGCAATGTAGACCCTATATTACAGCTGGTCCTCCACGTACAATCTTCCATTTAGTGACCGTTCAAAGTTACAAAGGCACTGAAAAAAGTGACTTTTAACCATTTTTCACTCTTATGAGCATTGCCGCATCCTCAAGGTCAGGTGATCAAAATTTGGTTGCTTGGCATTATTTATGACCGTTGCAATGTCCCAGGGCCGTGTGATCAATTTTGCGACCTTCTGTCAAGGAAAGTTAATGGGGAAGCCAGATTCACTTTACAATCATGTTACTGACTTAAAAACTGAAATGATTCACTTAACAACTGTGGCAAGAAAGATTGTAAAATGGGCAAAACTAACTGTCCTGCATAACAACAGAAATTTTGAGCTCAATTGTGGTCATAAGTCAAGGACTACCTGCATTCAATCAGCAGAAGAAATTCATTCATTCATTCATTCATTCATAAACTGGTGTTAACAGTATTTTATTTTCATGATTCCACATTTAAAAGAATACAGTTTGGCCATTGTTATAGAGACCTTTCCTTAGCTAAACAGAAAAACAAAATGGACAAAAAAGCATTGGCAGTAGGAGCGACCTCCAACTTTCTGACAGTTTCCCCCTTGAATTTCCTTGTGAATCTCCTCTACTTCTCTTTCCTTCCTTTCCAGCGGTCAAATAAGTAGCTGCTGCTGAGTGGGGGAGTAAGTGGTTGCCAGACTGCCTGGGAAACTGTCACAAATGTTGAAAATGGTCACATGACAGCAGCAGCAACAGCCAGTAATACTGAAACAGCCATAAAAAATTGTCCAAATTTTATCCCCTCAGGAGTCACGGGTTTCAAATTATGGGCACATTCTGTAAATTTGCCCATCTGAAGCACCTTGGTTCAAAAATTGTTGCTTTTAGATGCACTATTTTGCCCAGTTAAAAAGCATGACAACAAGAATTTTAGTACATAGATGAACAGCATCAACCTCTTAGCCTTTGCTGCTACAAAATTCTCTTGCACAGAGAAAGATTCTGTGACGCCCAGTTAAAAAGTATCTTAGCTGCACCAATTGCTCAAATTAGTTTTTGCAACAATTCTTTTATTGTATCTGCATGATTATAAATGAAGCCAACTTTCACATTCATGCATGAAAAAAATCATTGCCAATCTCTCTCTTTACATGCTGCCGCATTACAAAAAGGCTGTGGTATATCTGCTGTATAAGAAGTGCTGTTATTTTTTGTAATAAGTGAGAATGGAAAATGTGCAACGTGTCCAGATTTTGCCTTGATTTCCCACAAGAGATATGAGGAGATGAACAGGGCAAAAGGAGGAATACCAAACCATAGGCAATATGAAGATGAGTTCTTGTGGAGAACCATGAGATTCAGAAGTAAGTTTAATAGTATTTCCAGGTGCCATTATTTAATATTTAATTCTTTTCTATCAAACTCATAACATTGTTTTATTTCTGGCTAGACTGTGTCCCCAGAATCTTTAAAGCTTTGGAAAGGAAATGAGAATCAGGTTCAACTGATGCAAAATCTTAATGAAAACTCTCTTATCACGCAACTTTCTTTTGATCCAAGATTTACAACCTGTATTTCTAATTTCAATCCTGAGATTCTACTTTATATACAGCTTAACTGATGTATGGGATTTCTCTTTTAAAATGCCTCATAGTCTATAGAAGATAGAAAATCCAGCTGTCTCAACTGAATAATATTTAGGACATCTCCATCTTTTATGTTCAATGTTTTCTTTTTTATGAAAGGAAATATTTTCTAATAAAAAAAACCCCACACCATTAATCTATTTACGTAATAAAAGGTAGCCAAAACTACACAAATGTGTGCTACTGCGGAAGATCAACAATGGAAAAAATAAGGTCTTTGCACCCCAAGGGAATATTTGCCTGCCAACCTCTTTGATCATCATTCAAATGCAACTGTTATTGCTGGATCAGGTAGTGGCCATATGAAACCTAGCATTTAATCATAGAAACCCCAGATCCCAGCAGTTTTGGGGAAGTCCATTCTTTCCATAAGGCAAACATCTGCCTAACGCTGACTTGTGGTCAAACATACCTGTGCTTTGCTCACCTCATCAAAAATAGAATGGCTCCAAATAGGAAATGCAATGCTAGAGAAAAAAAGAAGGTGATATAAGTTCTGGAAACTCCGTTTTGTGGGAGAAAGCAGATACTGTCTGGGAAAGAAGAGAGGAAACAAGGTACATGCTTAAAAATAATGAAAATAGGAAGATGTCAGAATTATAAAATGAAACTAAGCAGATATCTGTGAGCCTGCTGAATGTATTAGTGTATTTCAGGGGTAGTTCAAATAAAAATATATGTGAATTTCTACAAATGCAAAGACATGTCTTTGTTCAACCTACAAAATACACAAATCTGGGATCTTCTGAGCACATCTGCAGTTCTGATCCACTAATTAGGTTCTCTTTTTGCTTGAAATCAATTAGGAAAATTCACTTTATTGCTGTTCTTGTAACTTTACTGTAGTATATAATAAAAAGAAAAAAACTAGTATATAATAATTGTAATTTTGTTCCTCTAAAACAGTAGCCCCAAACCTTTTGGGCACCAGGGACTGATTCTGTGGAGAGAGGTTTTTCCACAGACTGGAGGGGGCATAGTTTCATGTGCTGGGGGTTGGGCACCCTTGCTCTAAAACACACAAAACTTTTTCTGATGAAGTGGGTGGTGATAGCGGTTAGAAATAATTCATTTATCAGAAAGCACACAGTAAACTTTTTATAATAGCTGCTCAGACCCCCTCCTCGGAGTTTTTCTTCTCCATGCTATTCTTTGGCATCTTCATTTCCTGAAACTTTTGAGCAACCAACAGATTGTGCAGACTGCATGATCTTTCTTTATAGATTGGCTGTGCAAAGAATTATCTTTAATCCCCAAGCAAGTATAGTCCATGTTTCAAATCTTTCTTTAATAATAACCGGCCTTCCTTTCAATTATTCTTCAAGGTATTTTTTCCCTTTAGCTTTGTTTTCCATAATACTGGGGAGTGAAATTACTTTGTTCCCTTATAGTAGTTTTTTACTGCATTTTGCTATTTTCCCCAAAGAATTCAATTATTGCCTAACTCGGGGGTGAACAACTCTGGCAACTTTACAACCTATGGACTTCCAAGTTCCAGAATTCTGGAAGTTATAGTCCTCAGGTAATAAAGTTGGCATAATTTCCCACATCTCTTCTAACTACACTGGTAAATTTCTGTTTCTGTAGCTACAATTTTATTAGGAGTTACAAAAGGGGGATTAATAGTACAGTGTGGTATGATTGTCTGACATGGATCCATACCATTGACTGATCTTTCTAGAAATATCTATGTTGCCATTAACTTGGATTATTTAGGTTTTCCATAGTCTGAGTATAGCTTGAAATTCTCCTCCAAATAAAGTACCCTTTCAGCTAGAGCAGTGTTTCTCAATCTCAACAACTTTAAGATGTGTTGACTTCAACTCCCAGCATTCCTCAGGCAACATAAGTCCATCATCTTAAAATCGCTGAGATTGAGAAACACTAATTTAGACTCATGGCATAAGTAATAACAAGTAAGTATAACTATTTAGCCTATGGCATGAAATACATGGATAGTAGCAATAAAAATGTATGCAAAAAACACATAACGATCTGATACACATAATATGAAGAAGTGTGATCAATTTTATAAGATGTAGTGGGGGATCAAGAAGTTATTGTTATGTAGTTATGTATTATTAGAAGTTATATTTTAACAAGAACAAGAGCTATATAGTATCAAGCGGCCAACTGTATGATACCCCTTCTCCTTCTTCATGAGTAGGTCTTGCTGGCTGCCAGCCAACAAGATAGCAAGTTGGATGTCCAACAATATAAGAGTTCAGGTAGAACAATCCTTGGGAAGGAAAATGTCCTTTCACCAGTATCTTAGATAGCCACCATCAATCTAGTCAACAGACTTGGCCTGAGCCAAGACCAGGAATTCCAGGACTTGAGCAAGAACTCCAAGAAGAGGTACAGGAGACAAGCTAAAATGGAAGCCAGAATTCTAAGCAAGGCTCAGCAAGATAAACATGACAGAGATGAAACTTGAAAGGTGATCTCAACACTTTCAAGAATTAAGGCCAATAAGCCAACCATGATGAACATTCACTCATAGTCCCAGATGATTCTCATGGGAGTCTCTTCTGCCAGCTTGTTTTTGAACAACCTGTCTGACCCACAGAACTCAACCCACTGCTGTTGGATCTTCAAAATATTTTTTATTTATTTATTTTATTTGTCAAGAACATATTAGGTAATATATATAAGTATAAGCATAAATTGAATACATAGACTAGATACAAATAAAGGAAACATTAGGACAGGGATGGTAGGCACACTGGTACTCTTATGCACGCCGCTTACAGACCTCTTAGGAATGGGGTAAGGTCAACAGTAGACAGTCATAGGTTAAAATTTTGGGGGTTTTGGGATGAAACCAGAGTCAGGTAGTGCATTCCAGGCATTGACCACTCTGTTGCTGAAGTCATATTTTCTGCAATCGAGTTTGGAGCGGTTCACTTTAAGTCAGTGGTGAAATCTAAAATTTCTTACTACTGGTTCTGTGGGCGTGGCTTGGTGATGGTGGGAGTAATGTGACTGGGTGGGCGTGGCCAATTTTTTTTTTACTTTTAAAAGCATTTTTTCTACAACCTCTTCAGCGAAAAAATGCTTTCAAAAGGCTCTGACGATCCCAGCTGAGTTGCCTGATCAGCAGAGGCTTTTTAAAAAACTCAGCTGGGATCGTCAGAGGCATTTAAAAGAAAAAAAGAGTTTTTTTAAAAAAAAGCCTTTGACAATCCCAGCTGAACCGCGCGATCATCAGAGGCTTTATTTTTTACTTTTAAAAGCATTTTTTCGGCTGAAGAGGTTGTAGAAAAAATGCTTTTAAAAGTAAAAAAAAAAAGCCTCTGATGATTGTGCGGCTCAGCTGGGCATGGGGGGGCAGGGATTTTTGCTACCGGTTCTCCAAACCACCCACCTCCATCACTACCGGATCAGGCGATCCGGTCCGAACCGGGAGCATTTCACCCCTGCTTTAAGTTTATAACTATTGTGTGCTCGTGCATTGTTGTGGTTGAAGCTGAAGTAGTCATTGACAGGTAGGACATTGTAGCAGATAATTTTATGAGCCACGCTTAGGTCATACTGAAGGCGGCATAGTTCTAAGTTTTCTAAGCCCAGAATTTCAAGTCTGGTGGCATAAGGTATTTTGTTGCAAGCAGAGGAGTGGAGGACTCATCTTGTGAAATATTTCTGGACATGTTCAGTTGTATTAATGTCTGATATGCAGTGCAGGTTCCAGACAGATGAACAGTATTCGAGAATTGGTCTAGCAAATGTTTTGTATGCTCTGGTTAGTAGTGTGATATTACTGGAGAAGAAGCTATGCAAGATTAGGTTTTTGGCGGTGTTGTTACAGTGGGCTTTGGCACTTAGATCATTAGATATGAGTACCCCAAGGTCCTTGACAGAGTGAGGGTCATCTATAATAGGCCTCTGTTAGGATGGGTAGCTGAACTTCAGAATCTGAGACACTGTCAGGGGGCAAGGACTCCTGCGGGCTTACTGGATCTGCCTTAGCAAAAGTGGAATCCTTGGCTCCAACATTATTGGATTCACCCACTCCAGGACTATTTTTCTTAGATGCCCCTGGCTCCACTTTCTCCCCATCTTCCTCTTCTGTTAATATATCCAGCAGGGCCATAATAGTGAAAAATATATACTGGGAGCCATATTATGTTTAGGAATAAAGGAAAGGGCTTAGCACACAACCTTGGGGGGCTCCTGTGCTTAGTATCAGAGAATGGTGAGATCCCATCCTTACTGACTGTGGCCTATCTGTCAGAAAATCCCTTATCCACAAACAAATCCTCTGATTCATACCCAAATTGGACATTTTAAAAAACAGCCTGTTGGGTAAACTTGTGTTAAAGGCAGAGCTATAATCTACAAATAACAGCCTCACATATGTCCCCTGTTGTTCCAAATGATTCAATTCAGTATGGACAACAAAAGACATAGCATCGTCAGTTGATCTATATTAGATCAACTGTATATTTATATTTTTGATAGTATATTTAGAGAAGAGCAGATTTTTTAAAATGACCAAAGTTATTGGACTATAAAATCTGGGAGATGTCTTGCTTATTTTCCTTCTCTTTATATCTTTAATTGGATGAATGACTGCTAAATAACTGGAATGATTAATTATAGGCACCTACCTATGGTCCTGAGAACACACAGAAAGAGAGACATGCATGCATCCTTACATACAATCTACATAGGCTTGGTGGTCTCACATTTAAGTATTAACCAGACCCCACCCTATTCAGCTTATTAAGATCAGGTCAGCAAGGTGTATGTGTAATTAAATATGAATGTGCATGAGCCTGACGCATCCGTGTATCAAAGAAACTGTATTTGTTCTTACTGTCCAAAGAATTTGTGTTGGCATAAATAACTTTAGCAAGTAGTATATTATAATAAGCCAGTTTGGTGTAGTGGTTAAACTGTCAAGCTAGAAACTAAGAGACTGTGATTTCTAATTCTACTTTAGGCATAAAGCCAGCTTGATAACACTTGCTCTCAGAACTATGAAGGAGGCAATGGTGAACTTCCTAAATCCTTTGCCAAGAAAACTGCAGGGACTAGTCCAAGCAGTTGACAGGAATCAAAAGCTGACTTGAAAGCACAGAGATTATATTATAGCATTAGATACCTTACAATATACATATAATATATGTTAAATAATGTATTTATGTTTGTGCATGGCACTGTATATAGTAGCATGTTTTAGCATCCAAACCTTTGAAGTGAATATCCTCACACTTCTGTAGTTGTGAGTAGAATTCATGGCAGTCCTGTTCAAAGACTAGTTGGGATGTTTTTGTTGACATATATTATTTGTCAGAATTATTCTTTATAGAAATCCTCTAGAATAGTTAGAATGAGTCATTATAACTTTGATTACTAAACCTGTAGTCTCTATCTATTTAGGAATCTGGTTTCAAGAAACAGAATATTCTTTGAGTGATTTGCACAAAAAAAGAGATAGTAGTGAAGCATTTTCTCCCATACCCTTCGATTCAGAAAACAATTATAGCTTTCAAACATTGACTCTGTGCCTGAGATGGCTTATTGACTTACAAAAAGTGTTTTTTAATTTCCAAATTAATTTGCCTTGCACTGCTTAAATGTGCTTGTATTATCTTTTTGTAACACAAGAGGGCATGACTAGAATATTACAGTGCATTCATCAGTTTTTAACAATATTAAATCTGGCACAGTGTGTCAGTTCAGTCAGTTTGTACACATTTGGTAGCTTAAACTAGCAAAAATAAGTTCTCCAAGAGTCTCCCTTTCTTTCTTTCTTTCTTTCTTTCTTTCTTTCTTTCTTTCTTTCTTTCTTTCTTTCTTTCTTTCTTTCTTTCTTTTTCTTTCTTTCTTTCTTTCTTTCTTTCTTTCTCTTCTCTTCTCTTCTCTTCTCTCTTCTCTTCTCTTCTCTCCTTTTCTTTTCCTTTCCTTTCCTTTCCTTTCCTTTCCTTTCCTTTTCATGGCTATCATTCCTGACAGAGTGTGGATTGATACGTTATATAGAGTAAGATAGGGTCTGAATCAAGAGTCCATGGCACATGCAATTCAGATACCTGTACTAAGACCAAAAGGTAAGTCTGAAAGTGGATCAGTGAGACATGGGTTCATTCCATTTGTAATAAAACATACATTGTGTGCACATGGACATTGACTAATTTATGCAATCCAATTTCTTTTTAGTAATATTTCAAATACAGCACCAAGAATATCCAAGCTGTCATTTCTGCTGATGCAACTGCAGAAGTAAACAAAAGAAAATCAAAACCTTGACATATATTGGTATTGCGCATTCTTCTAACCTGTATCCAAAGATTTCTGATTATAATAACCTTAACTAGCAACTTACAGAAGACTTTTCCATTATGTCGTACTCAAAACAGCTCAAAACAGGTTCACTTCCAAAAATGCTGCTTTGAAGTGAATGAGACACAGACTTAGCTCAAAGCAACCACATCTTTTCCCAGGATTTCATAGCTGTTCTGTGCAGCTTCCACGTGATCCAGGGAATCGATGAGATTATGTTAAAGTGATGCAGAGAGCTGCTAACTTTGTGTTCCCATTCACTTCAAAGCACTTCATAGGCCTAATTCGGTGCAAAATATCTTCCTACACGTGAGGAATATTGACAAGAAGACATGGGTGAATTACTTCAGCGATAACCAACCTTTCTGGCTTGGTGGCCTGGCCGGAGGACAGGGGGGCGGGGGGGAGAGGGGATAGTTCCCTGTGAGCAGCAGGGAAGCACAAAAGCCTTGGTGGCGCAGCAGACTAAAGTGCTGTTAAGTAACACCAGGTGCCTGCAATTACTGCAAGTTCGAATCTCACCAGGCTCAAGGTTGACTCAGCCTTCCATCCTTTCAAGGTAGGTAAAATGAGGACCCGGTTTGTGGGGGCAATAAGCTGACTTTGTATAAAAAAGAACACCGCTTGGGGGGGGGGGCGAAAGCCCTACTAAGCAGGTATATACAAAAAGTATGAAGGCTATTGCTTAATGCATTGTAAGCCGCCCTGAGTCTCCGGAGAAGGGTGTCATATAAATTGAACCAATAAATAAATAAACACACAGCTCCATTTGCTTGAGCGACAGATACACACACATGCCAATCACACAAATGGAGCTTTGCACATGAGTGCAAGTGCCTGCCACTTGCACAAGTGGAGCTATATGCACACTCGTTCATCGTTCACACAGCCTGGGGGTTGGGGACTCCTGAATTAGGTATCATCAGTTTATTTCTTTCAGTTTCTGTACAGGTCTGTACTTTACATTTCTAACAATCACATTTAAAATTTTCACTTCATTTTACTTAACACATAGTATATGTACTTCTAGACACAAGCTTGTCTGACATTCAGAGTCTCTCTGCAAGTGAGATGGATGGCCTCTAAATCTGATGCATAAAAATACATTTTTCGTCTGTGCAATTTTCTCACAATAAATACATCCTTGTGTACAACTGCTGAGCTGAGCATGGCAGTGGTGAAAAATTCTTTGTAAAAAATAAACTTGTTTCAGTTTAGATGAAGATGAGATAACATGTCAACCTTTTAGGTACCTCCTTTCCTCATTCTGGTTTTGCCCATGAAACGAAATGTCTGTAGGCAAGATTCAGATGTTCTGTCCATGCTAGGATGTGTGGGGAGGCCACCATGCACGCGGGGAAGTGGTGCATACTGCCTTCATGTATATATTGGGCAGAAAGATATCGAATCTGATGTGGCTGAAGTGAAATGCGAGCCAAACATGTAAATCTTTGCCGCTAAAATAAAGGCAAAATTTCTTTCCCAGGTTGCTTGATTAGTTGAATGTAGAGAAAAATGAGTCATGTCAAGAACAGTCAGGCTTGTCAAATGGCCTTTGATGTCTCTACAGACAAGAATGAGAGCTTAGTGACAGCCACACAGAGACAGACACAAGCCAGCAAACCACCAACTTTGGAAAGGTCCCAAGACCACAGAGCAGACTAAGCTGTAGCAAACACTCATGAGTGCTCTTTGATAGCTTACTTTGGACTTGTCTGTTTTGTGGCTCCAACACACACCAATGTTGATATGTAAAGCTTGTGCAGCTTTCGTTCCCCTCTATCCAGGCTTTCAACTGCTGCCAAATGCTAAGTCGGCTCCAACTTGACACAGCAGTCATTTAACCCCAGGCCAAAACAAAGGCCCCCGTGAAGCAGGTCAAGTCCTTTCCCCCAATATTATTAATGCTGGTATTTTATTTATGTACCATTCTTCTTTGCTCATTGCTTCTCATCATAAATTGTCCGGGAACTGCATTGAAATGGGATGCATAATTCACTTCTGGATACCTGGCTGATCATTAATATCATGTAATGACACCAATAAGTTAGGGGCCATCCCAGAAAGTCAAATGTAAGCCCTGAACTTTCTTTTGCATGGGAATCGAGACCATACTCTTAGGAATGGAATAAAGTCACCCAAAACAATAAGGGAAAAAAAGTAAGAAGTAGAGCAACTGCATGATTTCACTCAGATGTGGGTGAAATCATGGCTGAGTTCACTCAGATACAACAGTCCCACGGGATATCTTTTTCCAAAATATGCAACTTGAACCTTATCGGTATGCCTTCTGATAGAATTACATCAGTTACCAACCTGTAAAAATGTGTACTTACAGCAGATGTGGACGTGGTGGCTCAGTGGCTAAGATGCTGAGCTTGTTGATCGAAAGGTCGCCGGTTCAGCAGTTCAAATCCCTAGTGCCCTGTCATGGGGTGAGCTCCTGTTACTTGTCCCAGCTTCTGCCAACCTAGCAGTTCGAAAGCACGTAAAAAATGCAAGTAGAAAAATAGGGACCATCTTTGGTGGGAAGGTAACAGCGTTCTGTGAGCCTTTGGTGTTTAGTCATGCACATTGACCACGGAGACGTCTTCGGACAGCGCTGGCTCTTCGGCTTTGAAACGGAGATGAGCACTGCCCCCTAGAGTTGGGAACAACTAGTACATATGTGCGAGGGGAACCTTTACCTTTTTACAGCAGATGAGTTGCTATTTAAGTATGTAATCCTAAGGAACTGAATTGGAAGAAAGGCATATTTTGTTTTTAATCTTAAAGGTGCCTATCCTAGAACAGTGGGAACCCTGAAGGGAAAGTGCAGTCCCTATGTACTCACTACAGCTTGTTAAGAGATTCAACCTATGATTTATCGGTTGGATTTATGGTCCACCCAAAGCAAAGAAAATGAAGGGAAATGAAGATTTAACAAAACAATGGCAATTGTTTGTCTATTTAGATAGAAAAAAAGGATCCAAGACTGTTCAGATCCCATTGCTAAACAGTAACAGAGTTGGAAGGGACCTTGGAGGTCATCTAGTCCAACCCCCTGCTCACGCAGGAGACGCTGTCCATACTTAATGTGAAAGTTTAGTAGGAAGAGAACAGGAAAAAAAACAGAAATGGCTGGAGAATATAATGGGGGGACAGAACTATAATAGAGTTATATATATATATATATATATATGTATGTATGTATGTGTGTATGTGTATGTGTATGTGTATGTGTATGTGTATGTGTATGTGTATGTGTATATGTATATGTATATATATAACTCTACTATAGTTCTGCCCCCCCCCCATTATATTCTCCAGCTGTTATATATGTTTAAAACAAAATTATACTGCACTATGGAAATGTTATTTGTCTAACATTAAGGAGGCTCCTCTCTCTTTTCATCTTTATCGTCAGATATGTTCTGGATGGTAATTCCAGCCTCCTTATAATTTTGAGATTGTGACTTGGGCTTTATTTGTATTTGCCCTCTCTTGAGATAAACAGACAGCTGGCTTTTCTGGTTATCAATCCTCATTAGGGAACCAGAGAACCAAGAATGTCTTTAAACTGTTTGATGCTGTTTGCTTCCCTTGCCAATAACTTCCTCTTGTAACTTCTAAGGTTTTTAGCACCCCACTGCTTACCTCTTGAAGCTTCTGAAAATGACTGTGTTTTATTGGTAGCTGTGGTGGCCTAACTTTTTCATCGCTGACTCTGGGAAGTAGCATAAACATACTACCTTCCATCTGATCCAGTGGTGGGATTCAAATTTTTTTACTACCGGTTCTGTGGGTGTGGCTTGGTGGGTGTGGCAGGGGAAGGATACTGCAAAATCCCCATTTCCTCCCGATCAGCTGGGACTCGGGAGGCAGAGAATAGATGGGGATGGGGCCAGTCAGAGGTGCGTTTACCGGTTCTCTGAATTACGCAAAATTTCCGCTACTGGTTCTCCAGAACTGGTCAGAACCTGCTGAATACCACCTCTGACCTGATCCCACTGAGGAAGGGGTTTTCTCTTTTGCCTTGTGAAATTTCACAAAATTGTCAGAGAAGCTCTGGAAAGCTCTGCTTAGAGCTGCCCCCTAACATCAAGACTTTCTCCCACATGTTGGACTTCGATTATAAGTAGCCCCACTGAAATAAATAGAAATTAATTGCTTTACATTTGTGTTTGCTTGTGAATAATTTAAATAATAATTTAAATAATTTCAGTGGGATTCATTTCTGAGTTTTATGACTTATAACCTGTATCCCAACAACACTGAAGGGGTTTAGGATTAAAGTGCATTTAAAAAGAAAAAAAGGGGGGGGTGATATACATTTATTTTTCATTTATTTATTTATTTATTTATTTATTTATTTGATTTGATTTGATTTGATTTGATTTGATTTGATTTGATTTGATTTGATTTGATTTGATTTGATTTGATTTCTATACCGCCCTACTCCCGAAGGACTTTTAGGAACTCTGGTAGATGGAGAGCTAGGTAATACTGAATTAAACTATTGATTCATCTAGCTCAATATTGTGCACTCCAAATCTATAACATTAAAAATGAAATATTTCTCAGTGGTACCAGAAGTTAAGGTAGAGAAGTATGTTTTTTGGTCAATAGAAATCCCCTCACTTACCATGGATTACAGTTTTTAAGACTGTAGTTTTACTGTCCAGTTTGCAAATGAGGCCACTTGACCCTCCAAGTTGTCAATTCTGCATTATATGGTGTCAGAAGTTGCCTGTCTTTCATTCTTCTTAAGTCCACCAGAGACAGTGGTCAGAACCCTTGCTTTGTGTATGAGTGGAGCTTTTCAATCTCTATCTTATTTACTTTTTATATGGGAAATGTAAGATAAAACTGGAATAGACGAGAATAAAAGTTGAAGTTGTGCCTTAGATTCAGTGTTTGTAAGTCTGTATAAAGTAGTTTGAAGAGCAGTGACTTCTGAAAATATGACAATTCTAGCTCAGATAAACCTTACACATTTGACTCTGTTAATAAACTATGTTTGGACTTAAAGCAAATTATCAGCATACCTGAAATAGAAACTAAAGAAACATGACTCAGGATCCAGCCTAGGTCTGTCACCAAGACCAGAGATTTTGTCTTCTGAGCTTTCGGACTCATGCTGGATCTCATCCTCAGGGAATTTCTTTGTGTGCTCTGGGTTGTTTTGTGTATGATATTTATATGGTGGCTGTTGTGTGTCGATTTTTAGATGAAAATTGGGACCACCATATAAATACCACACATATAACCAGCCACAATATAAATACCACACACAGAACAGCCCAGAACATATAGAGAAGTCCCCTGAGAAAGGGCTGCAGCACAAGTCCGAAAGCTCAGAAGACAAAACTTCTGGTCCCAGTGACCAAGCCAGATTGGATCCTGCAACATTATCCTGGGACCAGGGATGAAATCCAGCAGGTTCTGACAGGTTCTGGAGAACTGGTAGCAGAAATTTTGAGCAGTTCAGAGAACCGGTTGCGGAAATCTTGAGTAGTTCGGAGAACCAGCAAGTACCACCTCTGGCTGGCCCCAGAGTGGGGTGGAATGGAGATTTTGCAATATCCTTTACTCAGGAGTGGGGAGGGAATGGAGATTTTGCAGTATCCTTCCCCTGCCACGCCCACCAAGCCACACCACAGAATCGGTAGTAAAAAAAATTTGGATTTCACCACTGCCTGGGACACATATATTCACCTTCATTCATGAAACATTACTCAGTTAACTTAAAAGCAATATTTCAGCACTTTATCCTTCAGCCCCAACTTATTTGTGGCCTACTCTTTAGAAATGATTGCACTGGAGAGATCAGCAATCTGTACATACATACCATTTCTGTGAGTTTTCCTCATCTCTTGCAATGATTAAGTGAACTGAGTGGAATTTGTGAAAAGAAGATGCATGTTGGATAAATTAGTTTACTAAGGCAAGTTTCTGAGTTCCTTTTTGACTCCAGAGCCAAGTATTCTATTATCTCTCCATATTCTGAACAAAAAAAGACTATTTTCCAAGAGAATGTGACTCATTGTGATTTTTTAGTGTTGGCTACTTCCCTTCCTCTGGCTTTATTTTTCCTTCTCTCCTGTCTTCTACATTACTTCTCTTTTTTTTAGTTGTAATAAACAGAGGATGTTACATTTTCTGAATAGAAAAAGAGGCAGGCCTAATAGCAGCCAGCTAGAAAAAATTGGATTCATACTCAAAATCGTGCTCATATCACAATTGTCCAGAGATGGTAGTGCTTGTGCTTTTGTTTAGATGAGTTTTTTGGCTGATGTAGATGTCTCTGGGGAAGGAAATGCATGCAGGACATTATTTATTCACCAACTCCAGTCCTATGATCTAGCATTCAAAACTACATTCTTGTTTGTTTGATTTTGTTGTTCCAAAGTGCGTGCAAAGCGCGTACGCGAAGCGAACCGGTGGTAACATCGTTTGAAACCCACCACTGGTTAGAATCTATCTTTGATGGTACAAGTAGCTTCCTTTACTTTGGCAACATTTCTATCAATAGATGAAGAACAATAAAAGAAACTCTTAAAAGAATCTCAGTGTGTCATTCTTTGTTTTCAGAGTCTGATGGAGAATCTGTATTTGTTGAAGTTCTCCATTCAATATGAGAAGAAATGGGAGAGGAATCCAGGTTAGCATTACAACATTGTGTAGTTTAATTATGCATCACTAAATGCTTCTTTTTTGTCTTGTTGAAGTTCAGAATTCTGTTTTTCTTGTTGAAGTTCAGAATTATTTTCATGTAGCTAAAAGGCAAACTTTTTCATTCCGCCCCCCCCCCCAATATATGAAATCTTGATTCATACAATTAAACTGATTCATACAATTGCATGCAACAATAGCTACAGTTACCAGTTATAACTCTTAGGATAGTTCTATTAAACAAAAAGGTGAATGGAAGTTTAACTGGTTTGTCCATCCTGCTGAGCTATAGTTAGTCATGATTTTTGAATAAATCAGGGCTGGCTGAATCACATAGCATAACCAGAAAATACAATTTACAAACCAGAAGGGCTGGTTCCCTCAGCATATTAAACCAAAATTAAAGAAATTATGGTTCTGATGACTGCAGATTATTGACTCTCATGCCATTAGAAGTATTTTTGTATGCAAAAACATGCAGATGAAACTTTTCCTGATATGAAGGAAGTTGGTGAAGGAAAAGTTTACGAGTCCTACTTCTGCAGGTGGAAGAAATAGGTAATTCTCTTGAATTTTTGGGTGTTAAACTTATCTTTTTTTTTTCTTCCCGTGGAATAATAGCATTTAAAGCTTCTGGAAATCTGTATATGAGTACAGTACTGTTTTCAGCAATGGCCTCAGGTTGAGTCAGATCTGTCTCCATCAATGATTAACAGCAGAATCTACTGTGGCTTCAGCAGCTGGATCTAATTGTACCGTCCTAAAGTATTTGTACTACAAATAATCCCAGTACATAAAACAGCTCTTTCTAATTTACTTCAAAGCAAACCATTTCCACAGCCCAAGCTAAATTAGTGCTGAAAAATAAAGTATTATTATTGGCCCATGAAGAAAAGAGCTGCATGTTTATTAGACACTAATCACTCTGTTTTCCGGGTCTTGATCTTAATTGAAGCCCTCCAAATGGGACTGTGATCCTTTCAATGGAGGTGGTCACACGGCTGCGGTTTGAACTTAACAGGCGACAACTAGAATTGCAACCCACACCCTCCCCTTGATGACCCAGAATAAAATATCAGTAAAGTTCCTCTGGAAGGCATAGAAATGAGATCAGGGTTTCTTTTTTTAATCCAATACTAATATGTTGATAATTGGCAATGCCTCTAATTAGCATCCCAATTAATTGCATTCTGTATACATGTCAAAAAAATTATTTGAATACTGGATCCTTTGACAAAGGAGGACCTATAATGAATTGAATCAGAGCCTTCATATGTATATACTAAACCTCTTCATGTAAACCAGGGCTGTCAAGCTCCCGGCCCACAGGCCGGATGTGTCACACACTGGCCATGCCCATTCCGGTTTAGCAAAGGGGGGGAAAGTTCCGATATGTCATGTAATGCCACCATGACGACATGAGTTTGACACCCCTGATGTAAATCATTGTTTCTCAATCTCAGATACTTTAAGGTATATGGACTTCAATTCCCAGAATTCTTCAGCCTGTCATGCTGGTTGGAGAATTCTGGGAATTAAAGCCCATACATCTAAAAGCTGCTGAGATTGAAAAAAATAATAATAATGCAGAGCAGGGGTGAAATCCAGCAGGTTCTGACAGGTTCTGGAGAACCAGTAGTGGAAATTTTGAGCAGTTCGGAGAATACCACCTCTGGCTGGTCCCAGAGTGGGGTGGGAATGGAGATTTTGCAATATCCTTCCCCCAGGAGTGGGGAGGGAAGGGGGATTTTGCAGTATTCTTCCCCTGCCATGCCCATCAAGCCATGCCCACAGAACGGTAGTAAAAAAATGTGGATTTCACCACTGATGCAGAGATTATTTCCCCCCCCCCCAAAAAAAAAAACATTTTCTCAAGGGCAGCCAAGCTTTTTCTCAAAATAAAAATAAAAATCACAAATGTAGTCCTATGGAGAAATTCAGCTATTGTATCCCAAGAAATGAAGCTGGCCAAAGCTTATGCCTTAATGCACAGAGGCACCATGCATTGAAATTGCCATCCCTACAACTGCAAACAGCCCTGGAACAAGTCCAGTGTTTTGTCTTTATGTATTTATTAGACCATTATGTGTTACGCAATTTGGAGTCCTCCAGATATAATTGAACAGTTGGCATAACTGGACATAAGCTACATGGCGATATAAAGCATAATTCTTCAAGTCGTTCACTGAAAATTTGATTATGGTGATATAAAGCATAATGAATTCTTCAAGTCATTCACTGAAAATTTGATTGGTGGTATCTGCAGTTTCATTATTTTTAACATCCTTAACAGCTGCTACCAGCTAGCTGATCTTCTCTGAGTTGAAATGCTAAGTGGGGTCATGCCTGGTTAGGGCTGTGATGGGAAGCTTCCAGGAATGGCAGAGCTACAGGCTAGACATACCAAAAAAAAACAAAAAACCCCACACAAAAAAACCCACCCATTGAATAAGGGAATAGCATACCACCTCCCATATCAGTGTTGACAAAAAACAAAATAAACCCCTTACATAGATGTGGGCATCAGATCATCAGGAGTGGTACTCAAGTTAAAGGAGACTTGATAATCTTACTAGAGAACCTATGCCTTGTTGGTTCATCATTTCAGAGATATTTCCTTACCTGAATGGAGAACCATGGGCAAGCAAAAAAGCAGTGATAGCAGGAGTGACTTCCAACTTCCTGCCATCTTCCCTATTAAGTTTCCTTAGGGCCATGATGGCGAACCTATGGCACGCGTGCCACCTGTGGCACGCAGAGCCATATCAGTGGGCACGCGAGGATTACCCTAGCTGAGCTCCAACGTGCATGCGCGCGCTGGCCAGCTGGTTTTTGGGCCTTCTGGGCCCACCAGAAGTTAGGAAACAAGCCATTTCCGGCCTCCGGGATGGGTTGGGGAAGGCTGTTTTTGCCCTCCCCAGGCCCCTAGAAAGACTCTGGAGCCTGGGGAGGGTGAGAAATGGGCCCACTATGCCATCACGTGCCAAAAGCAGGAGGAGCGCAGAGGGGGGCTGTCGCATGTGCGGGGGATGGGGCTTGTTGAAATATGGGTGTGGGCATGCAAGCGTGCGACACCCCCCCCCTCTGTGAGACCCCCGCTTTTGGCACGCGACGGCAAAAAGGTTAGCCATCACTGCCTTAAGGAATCTGGCAGTAAGCATTGGAAGCCTTCTTTCCTTCCCCTCCCCTCCCCCTTTCCAGCAGGCAAGGCTCGTACTGAGTGGTGGAGGATACAAGGGTTTGCGAGACTGGCTGGGAAATTGTCACAGAATGTTAAAAAGGAAGGTCACATGACTGCAGCAGCAGCCAATAGCACTGAAGCAATCATGACTTCCCCAAGTTTCATTCCCTGAGTCATGGGTCTCGGATTTTAGTCACATTCTGTAAGTTAGCCCATTTGTGATACCTTGGTTCAAAAATTGTTACCTTATGATGCACTATTTCGTCCAGTTAAAAGTCATGACAGCGAGAGTTTTAGTAGTATATAGATAACACTGCTATTTTCACATTGGAATTGGAAACAGCATATTTTTGTCATGCCATATTCTTCATCTCTGAAAATGTGACTCATTACACTGTTATTCTTAAGATGCCACCGTGATCTTTATTTTGATGCATAAGGTGGTTACCATTCATTCCTAGAATATGAATGTGCAAGCTATCTTTTATATCCAAGAGAACCATCAAATAGGAAAGGGCAAAAAGGACAGGCATGGAGGGGAGGGGAACATAATGATGTGATCAGCCTCACTGCTTTTGGAAATTTTGCCTTGCTCTGAAAGTGGTTATTAAAAAAAGAAAAAAATGGGGAAAAAATAGCTAAATAAGAGCATAGCTGTATGACAAAAATGCTGTGGGTAAGTTGAACTTTAAGAAACATCAAAGCAGTTAGGCTTTGAGAAAAAGAAACTTGGAATTTGGCTCCCTTTCATTTTAAAGTGATCTATGCTTATGGTTATCCCAAAGTTTTATGATAGTGAATTCCATAACAGATTGTATAGTTGTGGCAAAATGTTCTTTGCTGAGCCACCCTAAATCCACCATGGGCCAAATTAACTGCTGAGTCATAATTTCCTTTGTTCCTAGTAGAGTTTTTTTTACTGATCACCATATAAGCAGCACAATGCTATGCATGTCTAATCAGAATTAAAATCTTCGTGAGATCAATGTGGTTTATTTCTAAGGTCCTAAGATTACTGCCTTATTTGATGTTTGAAGTCCCTCTTGGAATCACCTTCTTGGTTTAAGCAGAAGGTATCCCTGATACTCCTGTCTTTATTATATTAGTATTTCTGTCTATTACATATTCTGGTTACTGTCCCAAATTCCTTGGGCTAAAGAAATTAATGTATGACTGGCAATGCACACTTCAAACTTGAGTGAGAAGAAGTTCTTCAGACCTCCTGCAATAATAACACCTCTGTTACTCATTAAAGCAGCCTACTTTTTAAAGTGATGGATATGTAGCTTTGTCTGTTTAAGGTTCTCTAACTGCTTTATGTGCTGAGGCCCAAATTTGTATTTATAGCCAAACAAGACAGAATATATTGTATGTATAATTGCATGTATTTGGGTTTCTAAATCCTGCACAGCAGTTACTAGTTTCCAATGTTCCTGATTGTTATGGTGCTTTGTCCCTTGCATTTTTCAGGCCATCAAGATATCTGGGTCTGGCCATGCTAAGAAGAACCAAGATTTTGCTATCTTTTAGTTCAAGTCTTAAGTTTACTTTAGTTCTAAATAACCCCCAGGGCCAACACTTCACTATTCTGAAAGTAATTACTTTTCCTTTAATATCTAACCTCTATAACAGGTTTGGTAACACCTAAACTTCCAAAAGTATTTTAATATTATTATTATTATTATTATTATTATTATTATTATTATTATTATTATTATTATTATTATTATTGTATTGCAACAGATCCTGTCTTTTGCTTGGACCCTGATCGTGGGGCAATCTGAGATTTAGCCTTTATTTAGGCTTTCCCCCAAATTAGTGTTGTCAGGGGTGACTTTATAGGGAGGTTAAACAAGACGTGTGTTTGAATATGGTCAAAGGCAGAGGATGGGGAAATTAATCTATATTTCAAGTTATCTTTCCCACTATAAGAATCAACTGATAACTTGAATTGGTTCTACATTCTGTAGTAAAAAAAAAATTGTCCCGTGTGCCTCATTTTCCCCTCTGCAATCACACAGTCAACAGTTCCAATGAAGTCAAATGACTAGGTAAAGGCAGAAAAGAATGTGAGCATTTTCTGTCACTCCACAGAAAACTTCAATTACAACACATGGTAGTGTGCTTGTAGATGATAATACTATCAAAGACTCTTTATACTAAAAAGCCAGTAAAGTAGAACAGATGCTGGAGGTGATGATCTAGTGGAAGAAAGATTAAGCTATTTATCCTGGGACTAAAATAGGTATTCCGTCAGCATTGCTAAAAGGACAGGTTGGTGCAGTTGAGAAAGCATTCACTCATTCACACCCAGCTCTAATGTTCACACCACAACATCAAAAGCTTACCAAGACAGCTATGTAGCACATGAACACATTTTGAAGCATTGCAAACACTTCACAGTCCAGCAAGTGAATTGGGAATCCTGATAGTGATTGTAGCAAAACTTCCAGGATACAAGCAGGCAACATACCTTATTTTTCCTGGGAAAAAAATTGTTTCGGAAAACAAAACTAGACATACCCAGTTCCTGCAACCATTCTTCATATGTTTTAGCCTCCAGTCCCCTAATCATCTTTGTTGCTCTTTGTTGCTTTACTCTTTCTAGAGTCTCCACATCTTTTTTACATCATGGTGACCAAAACTGCATGCAGTATTCTAAGTGTGGCATTACCAAGGCATTATAAAGTGATATTAACACTTCACGTGATCTTGATTCTATCCCTCTGTTTATGCAGCCTAAAACTGTGTTGGCTTTTTTGGCAGCTGCTGCACACACTGGCTCATATTTAAATGATTGTCCACTAAGACTCCAAGATCCCTCTCACAGTTACTACTCTTGAGCAAGGTACCACATATACTGTACCTGTGCATTTTGTTTTTCTTGCCTAAATTATAGTCCATAACAATTAAATAAACATATTGCTGGCTCAAAAATCATACACAAAGAGTACTTATCGATGATTCCTCATCAAGTTGGAGAGAGGTAACAAGAGGTGCCATAATGATCAGTACTAGTCTTCAAAAGAGTGAAACTTCAATTTAATGGAACCCAGGTAAAGGCCTTTGGTTACCAGGGACAAAATTTGCATTTGGACTTCACCCTAAAGTCTGTTTTAGGAAATCTATTGTTGATGAAGTTTGAACTGATAACTACTTATGCACAAGCACTGTCATCCCCTGCCCCCCTTTTGTATGTTCATTAGCACACCTGGCCTGTTTGCTCACTATAAGAGAGAAGAAGGGAGAAAAGGAGAGAAAAATCCAATCTCTGTGCCACTGCTCACACTTCCTCTTCTGAAAGGAAGTCTGTATCTTTTCAAGGTGTATTACTGTTCATCTTCTCTATGACACTTTTCAAAGTTGATTCCAGTGGTGAAATCCAAATTTTTTTACTACCGGTTCTGTGGGCGTGGCTTGGTGGGTGTGGTGTGGCTTGGTGGGCATGGCAGGGAAAGGATACTGCAAAATCCCCATTCCCACCCCACTTCAGGGAAAGGATACTGCAAAATCCCCATTCCCACCCCACTCTGGGCCCAGCCAGAGGTGGTATTTGCCAGTTCTCCAAACTACTCAAAATTTCTGCTACTGGTTCTCTGGACTGCTCAAAAGTTCCGCTACCGGTTCTCCAGAATCTGTTAGAACCTGCTGGATTTCACCCCTGGTTGATTCTCACTACTTGCCTGTCACTACTCAGACCCACAAATGACACTTTCCATTGCTTTCTCCATTGCCTTTGCCTGCTTCCTTTCCTAACCCCATCCTACAGAAGATTTTTATCCAGTGTAGTTCCATCAGTTGTGTTCTCCAATTAATGTGAGGGAACACCTTTCCCTTTGAGGCTTGCCTCAAAAAAGAAAGGAAATAATAACTATTTTCTTTTCTTATCTTTCTCTCTTTTTGTATTTTTCCTAATTTTCCTCCTTCAGATTTCATAGATAGACTTCAGGCCACAGTTTGTTTAGTCTATTTATATAACCACCCACTCAACATAAGACTGCCAGAAATCAAGGTTTTACTGTATTTTCACTGGTGACTTGGATGAAAAAGGGAAGATAACAACTTATCAGATTTGCAAGTGACACAAAGTTGGAAATGATTTTGGAGTAATAACAGTTGATTTACTGTATTAGAGGTGATACATCTGCAAAATTGAGACATAGCATTTTAGACTGGATGAACAGAAATAAAATTTTTAAATCATGGGAGGCGTATATTACATTTTATTTTGCTTTGTGTATTGTATCCAATTCTGGGACCACACTGTAAGATGATTTCAGAAAAAAATTAACTATTTCAGAGAAAGACAATTAGGAAACTAGAAATTAAGTGCCATGAAGACAGATGAAGGGAGTAAGATATGTTTTCCCTTGAAAAAAGACTGAGAGGAGATATAACATTTTTGAAAAATTGAAAAGAATGTCACATAGAAGATCAAGATCCTGTTCTCTCTCATTCCAGAATGCAGGATATAGAGTTATAGATTTAATTTGCATAGATTAAATCAGATCTGATTAATCAAATTCTGATTAAATATTAAGGGGAAGAACTTCTAACATAAGAGAATGGAATTGCTCCCAATGAGTAAACATTAGTTTGCGCAAGTGTTCAAGCAGAGGCTACCTATTTGGGATGCTGTACATAATTGGATTACTGCATATAACAGGAGTGAACTGGTAGTTTAAATCAGTGGTGGATTTCAATTTTTTTTTTCTACCGGTTCTGTGGGTGTGGCTTGATGGGTGTGGCATGGCTTGGTGGGCGTGGCTTGATGGACATGGCAGGGGAAGGATACTGTAAAAACTCCATTCCCTCTGCACTCCAGGGGAAGGTTACTGCAAAATCCCCATTTCCTCCCAATCAGCTGGGATTCGGGAGGCAGAGAATAGATGGGGGTGGGGCCAGTCAGAGGTAGTATTTACTGGTTCTCAGAACTACTCAAAATTTTCACTACTGGTTCTCCAGAACTGGTCAGAACCTGCTGAAACCCACCTCTGGCGTAAATGGTCCACCTCTTCCTACTCTATGATTCTACAATTGTAAATACAAATGAACTCCCAACAATGCAAGTAGTCCTGACTTACCAACCACTCATTCAGTGACCATACAAAGCTAGGAGAACACTGAAAATTGAAACTTATGACTGGTCCTCAAGGTTGCAGCTGTTACAGCATCCCCATGATCACATAATCACAATTTGGGAGCTTGGCAACTGGTACGTATTTACAATGGTTGCAGTGTTGCCTTGCTCATGAGATTTCCATTAGTTACCTTCACACCCGGCTTCTCACAAGCGGAGTCAATGGAGAAGCTGACAGGAAGTTGCAAATGGTGATCACATGACAGCCAGAAGTCATTGTTAGCACAGTCATGTGACATTTCATTGTATGGTTAGTGACGGAGTTGCTGGTCTCAATTACAGTAAGTGAGGACTACCTGATCAGAAAATTGACAGAGTTGTTGACCTCAATCACAAGTCTATTCTACATGAAGAGCCATTCTCTTCACACACAACTCCACACACCTCCACACCTTTATATGACAAATGAATGGACATTTGTGTTTGCCAGGGTAGGATGGGGGTGGGGTTTCAGGGTCTTAGAAAAAATAAAAAAGGGGATATATGCAGTCATTCCTAAATGACTGTGGCTTGCAAGTTGAGTCACTGCAATTCAAACATTCCAGAAGGTCAAAAGCCAAACCACATACTGCTCCCTGCATAATGCAGCAGCTGGTACATGTTCAAGGGTGAAATTCCAATTGGAACATGCTATAACATTTCTGAATAAATATTTATGCTCAGGAAGGTTAAAAAGCTTGGGGTATTAGGAATTCTGGTCTTATTAATAGGCAAGCTGCCACTGAAGTCTCCTCACTGCGACCTGCCAGTGACCTCCATTTTCAAGTCTGGAGACAGTTGTGTTCAGAAGAGACAGTTAGAGTGAATCATGGGCCAATGTAGGATATTAGAATAGTACTTCAAACAAAGGAGATGTTTTTTAAAGCTTAATCATATGCCACTGGATCGTTCTTGATCTTTAAGAGGTTGTTGAATCCTCTTTCCTGCCATCACTCTGCCCACCTGCCACAATTTTGAAAGATGGTAGAAATTCTTTAAGAAAGTGTGTATTATTATTATTTTTTTGTATCAATTGCAACATGCTTTGTTTTCAGTTCCTTTTTGCAGAATGGCAAAGCTTCTGAAATGAGGATCTGAAGTTTAATTTGCTTAAACGGAGTTGTAGAAATGGAACATACTGAGAAGCCAAGTTCATGTGTTCCGTCTTTATCAATTATGGGCACTCTGCAATGAAATTGTATATTGCTGAGATATTACTTACTGTAAATACTAACAACAGCATGAAGGGATTTGCGTTTGAGTGTCCCATCATTATTTTCCTAAATTTCCCCATTGCAAACCATAGCAAGAAATTTCTTGCTTGTTAAGAGTTATCACCAGTCCTATTACAGATGAATAAATATTTGCTTTGATTTAAAAAAAAAAGGCAAACCTACGGAGTAATTTGGTAATTGTTCCCATATTTCTTGACTATCATATTGACCGATGCAATTTATGAACCAATGTTCACATATATTGAACAGCATCATATTCTATGGCAAGTGACTATGTATTTAACGTGTCCTAATTTGTCCCTAGAGGCAACTTGCATTTAATTTCCTTAAACCCAAGGTATTATAAAATGCTTAAACTGTATTATGTAAATTGATTGAAACAAAATTAGAATAAGGAAATAGGATTTCCTTATTTTAGGAAGGAAAGAAAAATAATGTTAAACTCTGATGATCAGAAACTTGTGAAGAATGATTCTTCCTTTTAGTGGTGGGTTGATCCCGGTTCGGTCCGGTTCTATAGAACCGGTAGTAAAACCGGTGGGAGGCTCTGCCCACCCGCCATGATGTCATCATGGGTAATCTGTGCATGCACAGAAGCTTCCCATTGCGAGCCGGTTGTAAAGGTAAATGGAACCCACCCCTGCTTCCTTCTCATTTTAAACTTGAGTTTTCCTTTAAATCCTAATTTTCCTCATGGAAAATATTGTGTCCCTGAGCCAAAAGGAAAAAAAAACCCCATGTCTTGTGATTATCTGACAAATTTTCTTACTTTACTCATGTTTTCAAAAGAAGGTATGAGTCAAATAAATAAAATTACATATTTAGCTATCTGTGTTTCTAATTATTTTGGTCTCAAAGGCATGCTTGTGCCTCTGTGTCCTTAGGCCTACTTAAGCTGCTTGTCCAGTACTTAATGCACACTTTTTTTGTCATCAAGCAAAAATCTTGTTGTTCCTAGCACAGTTTGAATGTAGCAACTTAAATGTTCTAAACTATTACTAGTTTTTAATTATCAGTTTTCTTCCTTCACATTGTTATGTTTAAGTCTTGATTTTCTGAGCCATGTGTGTGGTGGTGGGGAGGACAGTTACTGGAAGGGCAGTATCTAAATATCTAGCATTCTGGAAGCTTAAAAATGGTTTTCTCTCCAGGCATTGGGCCAGGAAGATAGATAAGCTCATCTTCTGACAGGTGGAGTGTAAATTTGATGGACCCCAGCTGTATATTGTCTGATATGTTGGCTATGGAATTTGTTTCTTTTACATTTGAATGGTTTTTTTAATTGTGATCATTTTATTCTGTTTTGTTTTTACTTGAGTTATACTGTCCAGAATTGCAATTCCAAGAGCTGGACAATTAAGTAATTCTTCTAAATACTAAAATAAAGTCCGTTTCTGCAGTTGTACTTTCTGTGTTTATGCTCTCCATGAGAAGTTCTCAAACCTTGGTTATGACTTCTGTAGGGTTATAAAGCTGACGATAGACCTACTCTGCCCAATTGCAAGGACCCTTTTTAACCCTTGGTACCCCAAGATATACAATAATACCACTTATTGGAGGGGGACCACATCAATAACAGAGCTCATTGCCACTTGACCCAAATTCCGGGAGAAACAGCCAGATCTAACAGGGTCATCTGAATCTCCCATGGCATGTTGTTCTAGAGAACAACAGAGATTGTTTAATAGAAAGACTGTACCTTCTCTACTAGCTCTGGTAGAGTGCAGAAATTGATGCTGGACTAGACCCTGCCTAAGATACAGGAGCTGTTCTTCAACACGTTATCTGTGGAGTCCTTGGTGCTCTCTGAGCATGGTGGTTTTGTTGCAGATGTTTCATTATTAAGCTAGGTAACATTGTGTTTATTGTTGTATCATTGTTATCTTGCAACAATGCAAGCCCTTAGAAGAGGGAAAAGGTGGCCCCACCCAAGAATGCCTTAATCCTAACCAAATTTCCTCCAGTGGATTTAGAATTGAGTTGTGGTTGCTGCAAGAGCCTTTGCTGCTTTGACAATTCAGCTTTGGGGTACAAATCTCTCTTGTTGGATAACTGCCAGACCAGGCTCATCCCTAGTTGGATAACCAATGGCATTGTGATTCATGGAAAGAAGGAGGAGGAGAAAGTCACACAAATTTATTTATTTATTTGGGAATCAGGGCATCATAAACTTTGCGAATGCCTGCTCTACATATATAAGAAAAAAAAAAACTTCCTCAGAGGCAGTATATTTTTTCCAACAAACCATAGCAAAGTCAATATTCCAGTTACTCAATTATAGTTACATTGTAAGACTTTGGGCAAAATGTTCTGAAAGATGACAAATTAGAAAGTTATGGGTGGATATCAGAGAAAGGTTGGGAGAGTGACCATTTCTCCATGTATTCATCAGAGAATTGAGCCAACTCCCATGGAACTAACTGCATAGCTACCACTTAGATCAGGGATTGGCAACTATGGCATCTTTACGACCTGTGGACTTCAATTCCCAGAATTCTGGTTGGCTTAAGGAATCTGGAAGTTAAAGTCCATAGATTGTAGACACCAAAGCTGCCCACTTAGATTGTAGAAATCAAAAGTCAAAAGACTTTCTCCCATAAACATTAGTGTCTTGCTGTTCTTCCTAAAAAACATTATTCTATGAGGTTTTTGTTGTTGTTAATATCACCAATTATTTTTGGAATGAATATTGCTTAGCATGTTTATGTCTCGCCAATACAGCATTAAAGCATACTTATTTTAAAAGGCAATTTATATATTTTCTTCATAACAAGATTATTTTTCAGTCTGAGGAACTCATTAATAAAGTTTTAATCCACCAAAGGCTTATGTCTTATTTGGATTTGTTCAGCGCCAGTTCATTTCTTTTCTTGGCATGCCCTCTCTGAACTTGCCGAGCACGGGACCCAAATCCCAGGGTTTGAAGTGACTCTGTTATGTACTTCTGGCTTGGAGAGACACATAATACCACCAGCAACTTTGCATCACCACCTAAAAAGAATTAGGAAGATATACCGGTACATGTTAACTGATTCAATTGCCCCAATGCCAAACCTTGGCTCCAGAAAGCTTGGGAGATAAATACTATATTAAAAAAACCTCTAGTAAAGCATGGTTTGAATCATTCCTGTCTGACTAAGGAATGCAAAGATTAAGTTCTTAGGATCTAGTGTTGTAAAGGAAACTTTACAACTGAATTTGCTCTTAAATCAATTTAGTTGCCATGAGATAGGATAATTTGTGTCTCTATGAATGATGAATTGGTTAGAAAGCAAAGCGAAGTCTAGGAATAAAGGGACCATTTTTTCAATGGAGGGAGTAAGAAGTGGAGTCCCTGAAGCGCCTATGTTGAAACAAGTGGTTTTTAACTTGTTCATAAATGATCTTGACCCCCTGGGTAAGCACCAAGCATCTCAAGTGTGTAAATAATAACAAATGGTGGGAAAAACCAAAAAATGTTTGTGAAGAGCTCCAGAAGGAACTCTTTAAGTGGCTAAAACATCAACCAAATGTTAATGTTAGCTAGAGAATATTCAAAGAGGGCAACCAAAATAATTAAGGCATTCAAATGCTCTCAATATGGAAAACAACTAGAGTCTTTGGAACTCTTATCTAGAAAAGGGGAGTGGGGATGACTGAGATATATAAAATCACAGACAACAGAGAGAAAATGGCCAGGGAGATTTTCTCCCCCCACCCCCTTTGCTGAAAATTCTACAACCAGGAATGATCCAAAGAAGTTTCTTGGAAGATTTAGAACAATACTTCTTTACACCATGAATAATTACCACAATACATTGCGATGGCCACTAACTTGGCAGACTGGATAAATTTAGACACAGGTCTGTCAAAGGCCACTGATCTAAAGAATTCAATATTCCTCCTGATTGATGGCAGTAGCCCTCCATATACCAGTTGGAGGGGAGAATAGGAAAACAGTGTTTATTCATTTGTATTCCACCTTTCTTTTTTTTTTTTCACAAAGAACTCAAGATGATGAAGATATCCAAAATATCTTCTTCCTCCTGTTTTTCCCGCAGTAACAGCCCAGTGAGGTGAGTTGGGCTGAGAGAGTGTGACTGGCCCAAGATGGCTTTTAGGCTAAGACAGGACTAGAACTCATGGTCTCCTGCTTTCTAGCCTGGTTCCATAACCACTAGACCAAACTGGCTCTCATCTACATTTGCTTGTGTGCAGTCCAGAAACATCTGTTATGGCCATTGCGGGAAACACAATAATGGATTCAGATGAACCTTGATCTGATCCAGAAGGGCTATTCTTTCATTCTGGTAACCATCTCACTTTACAATATGCATGTGACCTAGTCAAAGAGTAGGAATCTTGCGAGAAAAATAATAAATGAACAACTAGAAAATCTAGTATCTCTCCTTGCTTAAAATAAGGATTTAGCATCCTATCATTAAAGTCACCTTTGCTTCTTGAAACCACACTTCTATATCAAGTATACAATTGAAAATTGGTATAGAACAGGGGTCAGCAACCCGTGGCTCTGGAGCCGCATGTGGTTCTTTCATTCCTCCCTGTCACTCAAAATATGCATCACAACCACCAATGTGCGACACCTGCCTGGACACAATTTATCGAGCTTTTTGACTCCCGGTAGGCCAACCATAGATAAATCCAAGAAAATAAAAGTTTCAGAAGAAAACAGAATGTTTAATTCAACTCCATATGCTAGTTTTGTGGCCGTTCAGGAAATAGACATGGGAAGGTTTCTGTGGTCCCCGGTGTTTTCTTTTCTTTGGGAAACGGGTCCAAATGGCTCTTTGTGTGTTTAAGGTTGCTGACCCCTGGTATAGAAATACAACTTCAGTGTATTAATAAGAGGTATGTAAATAAGTGTAAATATTATATTGTACCAAGCTATACTCACCTATGGCATCCTGTAGCAAATGTGTAAGTTTGCTATTTCGATATGGAATGTGAGAGTTCTGCTCTGATAGGGCTCCAAGTACATCTGCTAGAGCAGACAAACTGCGATTAATGAAGGAGGTCTCTCTCAACAGTGACCCAGTTACACCAGATATACCTGGTACAATAATCACAAAAAAAAAAAAAAAAGAGGAACACATCTGAAAACAAAAGTAAACGTTTTGCATAATTGCATACTTTTAGTTCCTGCATATCCCACATTTTAGTTTTGTTGGGCAACAGATTGGAGAAGACTCTTGAGAATACTGTGGACAGTCAAGAAAACAAACATACTTATCATTGAATAAAACAAGTCAGAGTTCTCACTCGAGGTACAAACAACCAAGTTCAAACTATCTTACTTTGGATATATTATGAGAAGACCTAGATCTTCACTGCTGAGAAAACTGGACGGAAAGAGAAGAAGAAGAAGATGATGATGATCAAGGTGGATAGATTCAATTATAGTAGTGATGATGCACCATTGGAAGAATGGAAGTACCCAGTTAGGGACAGATCATCATGGAGAAAGTCTATCTATGTGATGGTTAAGAGTCCCACAATGGCATGACGGCATATGGCAATGATCAAGAAATGAATACAACTGAAGAAACTGTATAGCAGGAAACACTACAAACTATAAATAAATTTATTGATGTATGCTTTGGCTTTAGACAAGGTTGAAGAAATAGATATATAATCCATACCATCAAAACAGAGAAGTACTTTTAGGGCTGTGTTAAAATCTGTGAAATTAGTTGCTTCAACTTTTCTCAGGCAGATGCCCTTCATATGGGACTTCAACTCCCAGAATTCCTAGACATCAATGACCATGTTGCTTAGTATATGCTAATTGTAGTCTGAGAAGTGTAATGTCACCATATTTAAAGAGAATCAGATTAGTACCGTAAAATATTAATCTAAATAGTAAAATAGAGAGAGAGTTAATTTAAGGGATCCATGCAAAGCTTACAAATGTAACAATGTTATCCTCACTTTGGAATTGAGTTGTTTTCAATGAAAATGTGGGAGACAAATTTTAATACAGTCCAGTTTAAAGCATGCTTGAGATATATAGATAACAATGTAAAGACAAAGTAATATAAACAATGACTAGAAGGAACTTTGCTGGTAAAGTAATACTATTAAATTGTGAGGGATTGTCCACACCTAAAATAAGCACAAATTTAAATTTTTCAACTTTTTTTGCATAGAAGTTCAATTCACATTATTTTTAAGACAGTATTTATTTATTTAAGATATTTACACAGCTGCCCATGTTATGTTAAACTCTGGGCCGCTTCCAAACAAACTATGTCCCAACTGAACCAAACCAGCATTTACCACATGAGGGAATCACTGACCACAAGTATTACTCTAATGTGACATTCTTATAGTTCAATGATCAATTCAAATAAATTCTTCAGTTTTAAAATTCAACTTATGGTAAAAGCGTATCCACAATATGGCACATTGTGTGATAGAGAAAATCATCATAAGGTTGTTCACAGTGTTAGAGAAGTAAAATGTTTCTTTTCCTTTTATTTATCACTTTAGCAGACTCCTTCTATAATCCTGATTAAGAGCACAGTTGCAAACCTAACATGGAGTTGGGACAAAAATCTCGTGAATACAGCTGGATTTAATTCTGAATAAATGTGTTTAGGGTTACTATGTTAATCTATTTATTACATAAATGTTAATATAGGTAAATTGGTATTAATCCCTGCAGTTAATGATGCCATATGATACTTCCCATCAAGATCTGGATTTTCATAGGAAAAGACCATCAAATGGTTCTCATCAGTGAATGGTGGAAATGCATAATGTAGTTCAACTGCATTTTGGTGTAAAAAGCAAACTTTAAAGTTCTTTTTAAAGTTCACTATTTACTCTTAAAACAGCCACCAGGAAAAAAAAAAAAGAGTACTTGGCAGCCACAAAAAGTGTGCTTTTATAACCTAGGTTCAGTTTTCAAAACATTATTTCTGGAAGGTTACATTTAACTAAGTGGCTTTTATTGGTAAGGAAGCTTGTACTTTAGGAAGTGATCAGAATTTGTGGGGAGAAAAAAAAACCCCTATGCTTTTAAAAAAGGAAGAAAATATTTCGAAAAGCTAGAAGCCAAAGAAAACAAAAAAATGTTTATAAAAACCATTAATATCCTCTTACTGTTATTTTCCACAAGGAGACTCAAAAAATTTATTTCTGCTAATTGATTATGTGCTATCATGTCATTTTCAACTCCTGGTGATCACAGAGATTTCTCCATGACAACTTGTCCCTAATGTGGTCCTTCAGGTCTCCCAAAATTCATTGACACTGGAACTAAATCCATCTACTTTGCTGCTTGTTGTCCTCTTTCTCTTTCCCTCTATGTTGCCCAGCCTTTGAATCTTCTCCAGAGAGCTAGGTCTTCACAAATTAAGTGTGTGTTTTAACAAATATGTGGCATATTTATTTGGAACATAGAATAATAGGGTGGGAAGCGACCCTGGAGTTATTCTCGTCCAATCTCCTGTCCATGACAGGAGATCCTATATCAAATATTTTTGCTTAAACAGCATAATCTTAACATGCAAGCACTCTAAATGGCTTTAACACAGTAAATATATTAGTACTGCAGGACTTGGCTGGGCATTATGGCTGAGGAATTAGAAAGCTAACTTATTGGGGTGATTTGTTCATCCAAGGGACTCCCTTGCATTTCCAAATGAAGAGATTGGGCCTAGTGTATATATGAAAAATGAACTGATTTCATAGGTGACTTATATAGCCAACTAACCATCTGTCAAGAGAAAGTATTAGCAGGGATAGAAGAACGCTAAGATTTGCCAAAGTTTTTGAGTCAAGAAAACCACTCAAAAATGGGATTAGAGATTGACCATTCAACAAACTCAACAAACTAGGGGGTAGGAAGAGAGAATATGAAGATAGAATTAGAATTAGGATTAGGATTTTTTTTTATTGGCCAAGTGTGATTGGACACACAAGGAATTTGTCTTGGTGCATATGCTCTCAGTGTACATAAAAGAAAAGATACGTTCATCAATGCTTAACACATTGTAAGCCGCCCTGAGTCTTCGGAGAAGGGCGGCATATAAATCATTTTTTAAAAAAAAAGAATCATAAGGTACAACACTTGTAGTGCCATAGAATGAGATTCTATGTACTGGCATTAAGAAAGCTTCTGTTTTGACCCAGTTCCCCAAACACAATAAACCCTCTGTAGTTGATTGAAGCAATGATTCCTTTATTAGGAGTGCCAGCAGCCCCAGCAAAAAGTTTCTGTCTCACAGCAGGCTAACAAGTCTGTCTAGCAGGGAGATGAATAGTTGTCTGCCACTTATCCGCCCCCTGCCTTTATCCCCAGAGCTAAGGTGGGGCTTCGCTAGCAGCGGTTGCTCTTCCGTCCCAAGGATCGGCCCACAGATTTCCACTGCTGTCCTCTCCTCTGCCTTCTGTGCGCATCAGACACTTGACCCAGCTGTTCCTCCTCTTTCGCATCAGCCACCTCCAGACCTCAGGGCTGTTGATTGTCCATCTGATGGCTGACAGACAGCCCAGGCTCCACCTCTGTCTCTCTCTCTGACAGCTCCATTCCCTCTTCCCCCTCGAAGCTCTTAGGTTGCCTTGATGCTGACCCTGACTCTCACGCCTCCTCCTCATCTGATTCGGCTACTGGAGGGGCCAGCGGCCAACAGACCACAACAGCTTCACATAGCCATAGAAGCTTTTTACACCAACTTATACCAATTGTCATGCAGTGGGGCACCAGCACACTATAGCTGATTGAATACTAAATATTCAAAGGTCACCAAATGTAATGTTCTTGGCCAACTCCCTTGCTTTAAATTTTAGGGTAAAGCAATAGATGGATGCTCATAGAGGACAGCAAAGATAGGTCAGGCAAATTGTTAGCAAGGCTTTAACATTTGCGTACCACCAGCATAACTTAATTGTTAATAAGGCAACAACAACAACAAAAATCAGTACACTCACTTTGAAGCTTTGTCAAAAAGAAAAAAAGAAATTGGAGGGCAGTTTGGAACTCTGACTTTTTTCAGGAGAATAAGTATTCCATAAATATTAAGCAACCAAAGTGAGGATATTGTACAGTAGTAGCCGGCAACAGCCCTTTATCTGCCTCCTGGCTTCCTCGTGAGCGTGGTGCTAAAATTGGCTTCAAGCTATTAAATAAAGGTGGTGACATTTTCAGTGGGTTACTTACCAAAATAAGAAACAGAAGAAAAATGTCAAACTTCCAAGAGATTTAACAAAGCAATTTAATGTTAAGTCCAACCTCAGAACAAATGGAGGGGGGAGGGCCTTTTTCCACCCCCAATCTTTTCCTATCCACTGATACAAAAACAAATATGGTTTGGGGGCTGCTCAAGCATTGCCTGTTCCTGTTCACCAGCTTGACATCAAAAATATAATTTGATGGATTTCTGATATGATCCTTGGAGCTTCTACATGTTGCATGTACCTTCGGAAGTTAAATGCAAATTAGGTGTATCTCTTCAGAAGCAAAGGATGGTTTTGCTCCAAAGACTAACTTACCAACACTTTCGCTACCAGCTAAATCCACCAGCTGAAGTTTTGTTCTCATTTGCTTCCGTCTCTCCACAGATTCCCTGGTGAGCTGTGCTGGTGAACAAGCTCTAGAAGAGCAAGCAGAAGTGAAGAAATGTTCTTTATCTAGTTTTTGACTAGAATGGTCACCTGTCCAGGATGGAGCTGGATAAGAATAAGAAAAAGAAAACTGTTTATTTTTAACCTGCAAAGTTAAACATACAGTAGATTTGGATTATTTCAAAAGACGTGCAGACCTAAGACTAAAAATGTTACAGCTAGTCTAATAACGAAAGGCCAGACACAGGGATAATATGATGCCTGCCCAAAAGGTATGAATGCTTGCCAATTGTTTACTGAGCACAATTGAACTTTAAAGTCCTAGATGGCTTAGAGTCTGACTATTTAAGGAATCTTCTGTCTCATTATGGACCTGTCCAGTTTTTAGTAGGAGAAGTCCTCTTGAAGATAACTTAATTTAACAGAATTTAAAGCCCTTCTGCTGCATTGTTATTGGGGTATGGAAAGTACTCCTTAGGAATTATATATCCCCCCCCACACACACACATACTGTTTCAGTGTTTAGGAAATCTCAGAGGTATCTACAAAATCAAATGCTTTTAGCAGCATCATGCCATCCTAGGGCAAGGTCCTCCCCCTTTGCAGAGATGTCACAACGCAAAATGCAGAAAAGGGACAGACCAGTCACTCAAAGTTGCAACTGTTGCAAAGACCCCACATTCACATGATTACAATTCAGGCACTTGGTGACTGGTTTGCAATTACATCTCAAAGTCCCACAGTCCCAAACTGTGATTGCAATTTGCCTGAGTCAAATGGGGAAAGCCAGCAGGAAAATTAAAGTCGTAATCACATGATATCCTCCCTTAACAATCTGCATAGTCTTTGCTTAACGACAGCAACCGAGATTTCTGGAACTGCTGTCACTAAGTGATGTAGTCACATGACATCACACTTAACAACTGTGCCACTTAGCAACAGAGTTTCCAATTGTCAATGGAGATTCTCAGTCATGCAAGCCATGATTGTCCCAAAGGTGTTTCTTCAGAGCTGAAGATGCTTATTGGATGAGAAGCTAAATGTCTTCAAATAAAAACCAGAAAGTCTAGTTGCGTCTTGAAAAAGCACCTTTGAGAGTTTCCAATCCCACTTACTGTTAATGAGCAAGGACTTCATGAAATCACATGAACACATGAAATCTTATTATGGTTCTATTTTTTTATATATACAGTATTAGAAGTATACCATACACAAGCTTCTTACCAAAATCATCCTCTGAGGCAACCTTGATGGTTATTGTCAAAGTTATCACAAGGTGTGAACGAGATGAATCGGTATGTACAAGGGTTGAGTGTTTGGCCCTCAGCTGTAGACCCTGGTTAACAAGCTCCAAGAATTCCACAACATCTTCAACAGGTCTTAGAAAATATATGTATATATATATATAAAACAATATTTTTATAAAATTCAGAGCATCTAGAGTTATTTCACGGCAAAATACTCAATGGGAATGGCAAAATGATAGCGCTTGCATATAGAATAATGTATTCACAATGAATACATTATTTATGGGCCTGGTGGCTCAGCAGACTAAAAAAGCATTGTGATTAACACCAGCTGTCTGCAATCACTGTAAGTTCGAATCTCACCAGGCTCAAGGTTGACTCAGCCTTCCATCCTTTCTAAGGTAGGTAAATTGAGGACCCAGTTTGTGGGGGCAATAAGCTGACTTTGTATAAATATACAAAAGTATGAAGGCTATTGCTTAACGCATTGTAAGCCGCCCTGAGTCTCCGGAGAAGGGTGGCATATAAATCAAATTTTAAAAAAAAACATTGTTGTTTATATTACACTGTTGTCTAACAAGCCATTTACTATTACTTGAATCAGTGTTGCAGAAAAGCTTCAGCAGTCCTTTCAGTTTCAGATTACTTAACAAAATTAGAATACTGCAGTCTTGGAGAAATCAATGTATTTTTCAAAAAATAAAATAAGGGTTATGAAGACAAAATTCAGCTTGACCCAGGGTTAGCCAATTGTTGAGGAAAGAACCTATCATAGTCCAAACTGGTCTAAAGCATCCTCCTCAGATTTGATTCTAGACACGGGTTTCAAACTTGATTTCATTGAGGACCACATCAGAGTTATGTTTGACCTTGGGGGCGGGATAGGGGTGTGTGGCCAGGGTGGCATGGCCAGCATAACATCACTCATGTCGGGGGCACCTGTGGGGGCCCGAGCACCCTCTCAGTGAAAATGGGCTCCTGAGCTCCGTTTTCAGCTGTGATGGTCTCCTGCAACCCTCTGCCAGCGAAAATGAAGCGGCCTTCCCGAGCTCCATTTTCACTGGCAGAGGCATCACAGGCCGGTACTTCGCTGTTTCCAGGTCATCCCCGCGGGCCAGATCTAAGCACCCCATGGGCCTGATCTGACCCCCAGGCCTCGAGTTTGACACCCGTGTTCTAGATCATGGATTGGGAAAAATGGAATCTTATTCGCTATTATTTAGCACAAAGAAAAGAAAACATAAATTCCTGCCAATGTCTAACATTTTTAAAATCAAAACAGAGTAAAATTGCAAGAAAATTCAGTGATTATTAGAGGACGACATGAGCCAATGTTCACAGAAATTATTAGTACAGTGAATAGATTGCTTAATTGTAACTGTGTTTTTTAAAGCAATTATCAATTTATTCATAGATGCTTCTCTATGCTGCCCATGTCAGAAACCATTTCAAACTGAGGAGATTTGGTTAGGAATCATCTCTTCAGCATCCACGTCCTGTTTCTCTTCTCCATTCCTATGTATTAACTGCTCTCTGTTTTTTGTTACAGATCACAAACAGTAGACATATCTTTTGGAACTTATCCCAAAATTAAAGTAGGACTACTGGGTGGAATTTGCAAAGGAAGCAGATTTTGGCTAAACATGAAAACATGCTTCTTAGCAGAATAGAATAGATGTTTAACAGCGGAAAGACTGTTTCAGAAAGTCAGGATTCTTCCTTCCTTAACCATAACCAAATAGAGGCTGGAAGATTATTTGTCATGGATAGCATCTTGTGCAGATGAAATGCTACTGACACGGTGGGTGAAGTGAAGGCAAACATACTGCCTGTAAACATCTCTTTTGAGGAGAAAACAACCCAATTTTGCTCTCTTGACTAACCCAGTGAAGCAAAATTAACAGTTATTTTTTACTGCTTTGGGTGATACTTGGTGGAGAGCACTGAGGGGTTTCCATGCTTTATCTACACAAATTCATTACAGATGAAATATTATTCAATCTCCCAATAGCATATTTTAGACTCCAGAGAGTCATGGCAGTCAAGAACCATGAATGTTTTACTTTTTTTTTTTTTACATTAGTTTTCACAGTTAAATTTTTCTGTATAAATTTGTGCATTTATTGGTACATTTTTTTCCCTTAAGTGTGTGGAATTTAACACGTACCATATGTGTTTCAGCTGGAAAAAATGTTTTGAAAAAAAACCCTATATTTTTCTTAATGGATTTTTCCCAAAGTTATACTTTAAAAAAAAACCTGCTACAAGTTGGAACAATGGTGGGTGGGGAGATCTCTTTCTCTTGTCGGTTTGATATCACATGACACAAATTCTAGCTTTTGCAACCAGTTCTCTTCCATTTGAACTTCGGAGCACCAACACAAATTATAAATTATCCTGGGCTTTTAAATACTAGCCATCAGTTTCCTGGGCAAGGCCAGAGGCCAGCTGTATTGTTGAGGAGGATGAGTAATGCAAGGGACTGCTTTAATTCAATATCTCTGTGGTCCATTCCTTTTGTCATCTTTCCTACAGTTTGTCAGGGTTTGTCAGTTGACACAGTTACGCAAAAGGAAGGAGCCTATTTAGCTCTGCAGATTCTCCTCACACTTTTAATTAATTCATTGTGCAACAGGAGTTAGTCACTGCAAACCACCGAACAAAACAGACATTCACTTTGAGCTAATAGCACTAGAAATAGCACTTAGACTTATATATTGCTTCATAGTGCTTTACAGCTCTCCTAAGCGGTTTACAGAGTCAACTTATTGCCCCCAACAATCTAGGTCCTCATTTTACCCACCTCAGAAGGATGGAAGGCTGAGTCAATCTTGAGCTGGTGAGAATCGAACTGCTGAACTGCTGGCAGTCGGCAGTCAGCAGAATTAGCCTGCAATGCTGCATTCTAACCACTATTCTACCATGGCTCTAAACAACTCTAAACAACCAAGATAGAATAATGAAATTGTTTAGAACAGAGTTCCCCAACCTTTCTGGGTTGGTAGCCCAGAGGTGGGAGGGAGGGACAAGTGACTTTATGCATATATGCTTGTGTGGACAGGGGCACACGCATTGATGCAAACGGCTGCACGAGCACCCGCACAACACTCATAGTGACGCTAGTGCAAGTGGGGTGTGTGTGCACGCAGCTCACAGTTTGGGAACCCCTGGTTTAGAAGCAGAAATCAGAAGCTTTAACAACTTGATGTTTACATTGGGCCTGATGTATGGATGGCCACTTTCCAAAACTGCATCTTTTGCTCACCAAAGTTGGGTTAAAGATAGTGGAGGATTTTAAGAGATGGAACATTATACCTAGTCCTTTGCAATGGTGGAGAAATTCTGGGAGTTCAAGTAAATACATCTTAAAGTTGCTGAGGTTGAGAAACACTGGTTGACGGTACTTGCTTTGTTCTTTTAAACCCTTCCCATCCATTCCCGTAAAACTGGAGAAATGGGCCAAAACTGGCAGTAACGTGAACAAAGGGAAGCTGCACTTTTTAAAGCTTACTTTAGAAGATGACCAAATTCCAAGAGTTATCTTGTTTTATTTAATTCTTACTAAAATTTAAGAGCTCAGATGCTGATTTAAAAAAAAAAAAACCTTTGAAGTCTCAAAATATTATTCCCCTTTCAAATTAATCATGCACTTATTATTTAAAATTTGTTTAAAATGTTTTTAATGACATAGAATCCAGCTCCCCTCCCACTAGCCATTAAATATAAAAAGAAAATTTACTGCCCCTAAAATATCAGCCTTAAGGAAATGTTCCAACCATGATTGTGAAAAAAAACAACAGGGTTTTTTTTTTTTTCTGTTCTGTGATCACGGTACACAGATTATAAAACCAGATGGAGAGAATTATGTCTGCTCAGACTCCCCTACCCCCAGTGTGTTTAGCATATTTTTAAATCAAGGCTTTTTTGGCAATGACAGAGAAACACATAAACAAAGCTCCAGTGGTTTGCTTATGTTAGTAAAACCCACAGACAAAAATACTGCCTTAAATTATCTCCTTTGTGGGTGCAGTATATTATAGTTTATAAAGGAAATAAAAGGACTGTTGTGTCTGAGTTCCATTTCCCTCTCTCCCTTCCTCTGCCAAACAGTACACGAAATGCTTGCACTGTGCAACGCAACTTTGCAAGCTGAAGGAGCAGTGAAAAATCTGAATTCCACTGAGGTCAGAAACAGGGGTTTACTTTGGAATTTAACACAAGAAACAGCAAAATTCTTCTTAAAATCATCTGTAGTTCTCCTGTACTGTAAAATTGGGTTGGTTGCTGAGCGCTCAAAATGTGATCACATGACTATTCCCCCCTTCCCCCCAATGTTGGAAGTTTGCAACTGGTCATAAGTATTTTGGGGTGGGAGAACCCGTCATAACTTCAAACAGTTGCTAAGTGATCAGTCTATATAGATTCTCAGTCATCCAGGTCATAGTTGTCCCAAAGGTGCTTTTTCAAGAGGCAAATGGACTTCCTTGTTTTTCTTTGAAGATGTTTTGCTTCTTGTCCAAGAAGCTTCTTCAGCTGAAGAAGCTTCTTGGATGAGAAGCGAAACATCTTCAAAGAAAAAGCAGAAAATCCCATTGCCTCTTGAGAAAGCACCTTTGGGATAAGTGACTGTTATAAAACCTGTATAAGCAAAATTGTACAATGTTCAAGGCACATAGCTTGAAAAACTTTAGATGGAAAAAGAGATAATTTAAAATCCATATAGGTATTTGCCTACAACATGTGCAAAGTTAAGTAGAGAGTTTCCATAATAACTGCATGGGCCAGCTGCCTGGCAGCTTTACATACATTGTGGTTAAGCTTTGGACTAGGTGTGATGAGACTCAGACCTTTGTTTGAAACTGTGCCCACTTGCCCAGAAGAAAAGCCAAAGGTAAACTGAGATTGATTATGAATATCTTGGGGAAAAAGAAAGGATAACAGATAGCAATTTCACCAATTTGCTTTCTACTAAATTGGGATTTAGTGAAGCTGAAGCAACCATTTTGAGAACAGAAAAGTTCTCCCAGTCAGCAATTTTTTCTGACTACTATTTTGCATTTTATTATTTCACACTATAGTATTCTACTGCTTTTAATCTTGTAGTCAAATGTATCTCAATAATGGGCCCTAATCAGATAGCAATAGCACTTAGACTTATACACTGCTTCACAGTGCTTTCCAGCCCTCTCTAAGCAGTTTACAGAGTCAGCCTATTGCCCCCAACAATCTGGGTCCTCATTTTACCGACCTCGGAGGGATGGATGGCTGAGTCAACCTTGAGCCAGTGAGAATCGAACTGCCGAACTGCTGGCAGTCGGCAGTCAGCAGAAGTAGCCTGCAGTACTACATGCTAACCACTGTGCCACCGTGGTTTTTGCAAGAGCCCTAAGGTTGGAAAACTGGCTCTTGAATGCTATAAAGATTTTGAAACACATGGGTCATATTTATTTATTGCTCCTTTTTGTATCTTTGTGCTAAATGTAGGCGGATCTGTACACATAGAAATATTGGAGCGGGATTTGCATGTGCCCCTATAATCCTTCCCCATTTGGATATTCTTAAATTACATAACTTTCAGAGAGGAAATAGAATAAATGTTTCCATGCAATCAAGAGGTTAAACAAATAACACTCTGTTACAATGCTAGTAAACTACAAACAGATATGGAAGACACTATGATAGATGTTAAGCTCACATTTTTTGACAATGCCCAATGACACATGTTGCACAACAAGATGTTACTCAAAGGCACTCCCTGAAGTACTCACTCATTGGTAAGAAGTGGAATATCATTCTTTCCTTCTTTATTTGTCATTATACCCCTTTTGATACCATTCAGCCTTCCAGAGTTGTCTTTGGCCAGAAGATCAAAAATTTCATTATTATACACTTCTACAACAGAAACCTCAACCCAATGGCTTCCTGCTGACTTTTCTGAAAGAAGCCTGAAAGAAGAAAAAGGACTTAAAAGAATGAAATAAAAAAAAAAAAACCTAAATAAGATATGTTACTGATCCAGCAGATTATTTCGGCTTGAATGGATATTAAAAGTCCATAATCTTTTATAGTTGTTGCTTTTCTGAGATACCTGAGCTTTTATAAAATGTGATTCAAACTATTTATTCACTGCTTATTCTGTAATATGCTGTAGCGCTTTGTGGTTTTAATGGAATGTGTGTGGATGATCTTGGGGAAGGAGGGGAAGAGATGCTACCTAAGGAAACATTCAGATAAGATAGATAGGAGACCCCAGTGGCTTAGCAGTCAGAGATAGAAATTTAGGAAAGACCCTAATGGATCAAGCAGTTAAAAGTGGGAGTGGGAGGTCTGTCCTTCAGATCTCCAATATTGATATTATTGCACTATTATTATTGCATATATTAGCCCTCCCAGGTAGACTGGAGATATGACTAGATAAACGAATTTTATTTTATTGTAAGGTTACATTAGCGAAATATTGCAAAAATATCTTGCAATAATAATTATTAATGTATTTATTAACAAATACATTACCAATCTTCTATATTAAGTTGTTGGAAGGTCGCAGGGAACTATAGATAGAGGCATTTTATAGGTATTTTACATAGATGTTCTATTTTTGACCCAAGAAGATGAAGTGATAACATATTTTTTTATGGTATCTATAAAGATGCACCGGATTATAAAATGCACCTAGATTTAAAGGAGGAAAACAAGGGGAAAAAAATAGTTTTTGGCCTCCATGCGTCCTGTTTTCACTTTCCCTGGCCCCCAGAAGCACTTTACAGGCTAAAAAGAGGCCCATTTTTGGCCTCCAGAACCTTCAGCGTGTCCCGTTTTCGCCAAAAACACGCCCCAGTTTTTGGCCTGCAGAGTGCTTCTGGGGGCCAGGGAGGGCAAAAATGGGATGCATGGAGGATTCGGGAAGCCAAAAACAGGCTCGTTTTTGGCAAAAACAGGACGTGCGGAGCACTGCAGAGTGCTTCTGGGAGCCAGGGAGGGTGAAAATGCGACACATGGAGGGTTCGGGAGGCCAAAAACAGGCCTATATTCGGTCTATAAGATGCACAGACATTTCCACCGACTTTTTTGGGGTGTGTGTCTTATAGTCCAAAAAATACTGTAATTCAAAGTCTATCATTATCATTTCATGTACAGTATATATCAGGCTGAATCAAAACGAGCTCTTCCTTGACTAGAAGGCTGCCTGATCAAGTCAATTTTTTTCCCAAGAGTAGTAGAAGATCTCTTTGTATGAAAATAGAATTGAAATGTAACAGCATATATCTAGCAATTCAAGGCCAGTGGTGGGATTCAGCCAGTCCGCACCACTTCGGGAGAACCGGTTGTTAACTTTCTGAGCAGTTTGGTGAACTAGTTTTTGGAAGAAATTATTAGGGCAGAGAACCGGTTGTTAAATTACTTGAATCCCACCACTGTTCAAGGCGTTATATTCAACCTCTGGCATATAAGATCTCAGAGTTTATGTACAAACTCTCAAATCATATGCTGCAACAGCTTTGCATAAAGAACTGCACTGTTTCAAGACTGATATTTAAATTATTGATTGCTCTGTCTTCAATAGGACAACTTGCAGTAAACATAGCCAGCAAAGTTTCTTCCACTGACATATTTCTACATCCAATCCTTCATATTTTCAGCCTATATGTATACAAGTTCACTAGTTTCCTTGACAGATAGCAGTTTTCATTTGATCTCTCAATAATTCAAATGCTCAAGGGTATTTTGTAGAACATACAGTGCCTGATTCAGAAGTGGAAGGGGCACCCAGCTGCTTGTGCACATATGCCATTATCCTTTATTAAAAGACTACCCTCAAATTTCAAAGAACAATCTGATAATTGTAAAAAGAGGAAGCCTATTTGTACAGTAAATTTACAAAGCCCTGATTGAAAATCACAAAGAATAATGAAGAAAAGGCATCAATCACTACAACAGAGACAGACTTGTACAGAAACACTATGAATGAAAAGTGTAAATAATTCTGTACTGAAACTGCAACCATTTGCTGTCAGCTGATTCATTTTAACTAAGTGTACTGATAAGTGTTAAATGCCCACTTTCGTATTTTCTGAATGGGGGTTCACAATTATTGAAATTATACGCCACAGAAACTATTCAAGTTCCACTCAGATGATTTGCTCTTTTCACGATTGATTGAGGAAAAAATAAGGTCCAGTACAGTAAATGTATTAATCGGGCTGATGATTACATCACAGCAACTTCCTCATAAAGGCCTTTATGTTCTGTAACAATCTGCCAAACAACTCTGGAAAATTTCCACTCTTAGACCGATTGTAAAAAAATCTATTACAGTATCCTTTTGAGACATGGATTTTATTAAGCTTTTTAAAGAATGCATTGTTGGAGGTCATCCCCCTCCCTGCGCTTCTTGTCTCCCTGATTGGAACTGCAATTTTGAGACTCTTATGGTAATAAGCAGATAATTTTTTCTGAAAGAAAAACTGAAATACATACATGCATAGCCACAAACGTTCAACATAGTCAATACCTGAACACTTCTTTGCTGGCTCTAGGAATGATTCCTAATTCTGTCTCATCTTCCACTGAGAAACGGAAACTGTTTTCAAGCTGTGGGCCCAACATTGTATATGTTTTCCCACTGCCAGTCTGCCCATAAGCCATAATACACACATTGAACCTGAAAAATAGAGAGAGAAGTGATTCTTAAAGACAAACTTTAAGTGGTCAAAACTAAACCTTGGAAGGAAGCTTACTATTTTGCTCAGAATAGGACCTTTATTCTACCGTGTTTCCCTGAAAATAAGACATGCCCACCCCTAAAATTAACCCTCTTCTGAAAATAAGCCCTCTCCGAAAATATTTAAACCCATGCACAGCCGATCCCTGCCATTTCCTCTGGTTAGGGTTAGGGAGACAGAGCTGGAAATCAGGTAAGACAGCAAGAGGATCCCCATCTTGCTCCACACGCCCCAAAATAATAAGACCTCCCTGAAAATAAGGCCAAGCGCTTATTTCGGGGTTCAAAAAAGTATAAGACAGGGTCTTATTTTCGGGGAAACACGGTAGTACTGGAATTATCAATTGAAAAACACCCCACTGCATGTCTCTTTTACCTATCCCCAGTTGAAAATTTCTATGAATGAGGAAAGAAGTTTCTTCCTTCCTAGCAGGACACAAGGAATGCTATAGAGTAGAAAAGATAGAAGGGCAGAATCAAAAACAGATCACTGTTTTTAGGATATAATGTTTTCCCATTTCTTCCTTGGAGCTTATGTCCTGGATCCAACAGCTGGAACAGAGGCAAGAGACTGAGTGGATTCCATTGGCAAGCTGACCGCAATACTTACAATTGTCAACAAACGATTTTGGGTGTGTACACTAAAATAAGGAGCACAATGAATACATTCTTTCCATCCATTAATTTCTTCCTCCAAAGCCTAAAAGTCTAAGCCTTGTTCACTTTGGTGACAATGGTCACATCATTTATGTCTTACAGTGGACAGTTTTAATAAAATGGAATTGAGGCTCCATAGCCCCCCCTCCCTCTCCTAAAAAAAGGCTCCAGTCTCTGCTTTAGAGTATCACTGAGAACAGTATTTTACTGACTTAATAAGAAAGAACCATACTAATGCCAGCATGATGATTCATTCACAAGGATCCTGTTTCCTGCTACACTGTGTAGCACAGAGCATGCACTTAAATCTGACTATGATGCCTGGCTTAGCAACTTGTTTTTAAACTCAAATCTGAAGGTACATTTCTTGCTTTAATACCATGGAGTTGCCCTGCAAGCTTCAGGCAGCACAGAGGCAGTATTTTCAGGAACCCAACATTCCCCAAATAGTATCCCAGATGGATAGGCTTTATAATGAAGTCAGATACCTACCGGTAAGGGTTTCATAGTTATAAAGCACATTAATTCATGCTCTAGTGGAGCAGTAAATTCTCTAACATGTTACTCTGGCTTTCCAACCAGATTTACCCTTAGAGTAATATAACTCTCAAGAATGTTATGATGAATCAATAGGTAAAACAGGATGTAGTGCAGAGAAAAAGGAAAATGAAAAATATGGCTATTTATATAAAAAGGCATCAGAATTAGAAAAAGGGGCAGGTTATAGCATAGGAGCTTCTGTGATCTCAGGGCAGTACTTGTGAGATGTAAGAAAAGTCCTTACATATTCAATTAGAATATGTCTAGTTGTTCTATTTGGACCAGTAATTTTTTTCTGTACTTATTTACGAGGTACTTGGAGTAGAATACAACCTTTAATCAAAAATATGGGTTAGGGTTGTTAGGGTTAGGGTACTTCTGTGGCAGACATATTATCATGTCTTTCTTTCCTTGAAATAGTTCTGAACTGTTTTTTTTTTTGCTTTCAGTTTTACTTACCCATCCAGCAAAGAGGTTAGCAAAGGAGAAATATCTGCAAATACTGTCACTTGTGAATCATATGTGCTATAAACCCTGAGAAAAATAAAACAAGGTTCGTTCAATCAATGATCACAGTGAATAAGGAATAAGAACAAGAATAAAATTACTCAATGCAATCTTTATGTTAGTTTAACAATGCCAATTTTCCTCAGAAGCCCCTGAGTAAGGAAGAATTACGCCCACTCTGAAGCTATGTTAGACATCAGGAAATTAAAATAGAAGAACAGTAGAGCCACAATTATATTCCAAAAATCAGATGGTAGTCATTTAAAATGTTCTGAGGAGAGCCAAGGCCGTAGGCCCTTGACAACTACAACCTATTTCTAGAGATACAGTCTATGTTTTATGTTCATAGAAATGCCAAAAGAAAAGGAAGAAACTGGAGCCTTTGAGTTCCATGCAGATTTCCTTCAAGACTAAAAAGGATCAAAGCATAAAAATGAAAAATTAATAATGAATACAAAATGTCAAGTTAGCTCTAATTGTAAAAATAGAGAGAGAGGGAAGAAAAAGAGAATATTAACAGTGTGTAGATATGTAACTGAAGAGATAAGTATGGCCTTAGGTGGGAACACTGTGATCATGCCCATAAAGAGGTTAAAAATAGATACAGAGATGGTCTGTTGAGTAACTTGGCATTGAGCACCATAGGGAATCACGAATTAAAACAAGTATTTTTGACAGGGCCCAAGGACACATATAAGAAGCCAATGCGATGGACAGTGGGGATAATATAATCAAAGCCCCCAGTCCAATAATTAGAACTATTGGCATGATTTTATGGCAATTCTAGCATCACATACATTGTAAGGATAGTTACCAGAGCTAGATAAGTCTAACCAAGCTTTCTCCATCAAATAAGCCTAAAGGTGATATATCAGCTGAAGCTGCTAAAATGTTTTGAGCAAGAAGGTCATTTTAACCTCTATAGAAATTATTGGATCAATGAGCTTTACTCAGATTGCAAACCTGTTCTTTTAGAACAAGGAAAACAATTTCTATTACTCCAAGGTTTGCATAGTATATTGACAGTCACACACACACCAAATAAGAATTAAGTCCTTTTTAATTTTTTTCTCAATTACTTTTTTTTTCAAATGTAATACAGCTACTCCTCAACTTACAACCCTAATTGAGTCCAAAATTTCTGTTGTTAAGTGAGACATCTGTTAGGTGAGTTTTACCAGTTGTTAAGTGAATCACTGCAGTTGATAAAGTAGTAATTAGATTGTTAAGTGAATCTGGCTTCCCCACTGACTTTGCTTGTCAGAAGGTTGCAAACGGTGATCGCATGACCCCAGGACACTGCAACTGTCATAAATATGAGTCAGTTGCCAAGTATCTGAATTTTGATCATGTAACCAACCGTAGGATGCTACTGCAGTGGTCATAAGTGTGAAAAATGGATGCAAGTCAATATTTTCAGTGCCGTTATAACTTTGAACGGTCACTAAATGAACTGTTGTAAGTAGAAGACTACCTGTATCTTTTTGCTTTCTGTGTGGCTCTAGGAAACTGTTCATGTGAATACTATTCTCTATATAGTTGTATTTGTTGTAACATTTATCATGCGGACATATCACTGTACTGTGTAGAGCAGGGTTGTCAAACTCACGGCCCACGGGCCGGATGCGTCATGTGCTGGCTCTGCCCCTGCCTGGTTTAGCAAAGGGGGAAAAAAAGTCCTGATGTTGTGGTCCGCCAGCAGCCTGCGGAACTGGCAGCGGAGTCAGACACTGAGGAGGCTGGGGAGGAACATGGGCCAGTCCTGGAGTCTGGGGAAGGCCCGGACGAGGGCTCTGCATCGGAGGCAGAGATGGGGCCAGGGCCATCTGGGAGTGATGCACGGACTCTGGAGCCTCCAGAGTCAGACAGCAGAGAGGCAGATGAACAGGAGGAGCCTGTTCCTAGTGCATGCATGCACAAAGCTGCCAGAAGGCACGAACAGTTAAAACCAAAGGGACGACTTGGGAGTAAGACCTGGAGATGATTGGCCTCTCCAATAAGGCTTAAAAGAGGAGCAAAGGCACATGGGCACTTTGCAGGAAAGCAATGTTGTTAATTCTGTTCCCAGTCGGCATCTCTGATTCTGGAATCCATGTGGCTTTGCCAAGAAGGTCTTTGACAGCATGTCAAGGGAGATAAAGGTTGGTGATTATCCCGAAGGACTTCTCCCAAAGGACTTTTTGCAACTAATTGGGACTCAACTGTGAATGTTGCAATAAAAGAGGTTTTTGGGACTACTTGTGTGTTTTAATGATTCAGGAAGCCTAGGTTACAACACCTGATACGTCACATGACACTGCCATGATGCCGCGGGTTTGACACCCCGGTGTAGAGGAGCAGTTCACCTGCTGCAGATTGTTTGTGAAGGGGGATGTCACTTGATCAGAGGCTTAATTTAGAGGTAACACAACTATGTATTTAAAAAAACCTAATCTGATATTCTATAGATATTCAAAGAAATGGGAATAAAGCCATCTGCTTTTTCCCTTTAGAGGGAGCTTGGAATTCTTATTTCTTCCAAATTTTAAGCCTGGATGATTAAAGGGAAAGTCTCCAAAGGAATCTTGGGATACTAACAAACTATTATCAGTTCTCACTGCAAATCCTATTTTCTTCAAAAGAAACAGTACACACCAAAATTGCTCTTGAGACCACCCACCTTTCAAACTGGTATGTCTTGTTTATCAAAGCATGACCAGGACGGCTGCACTTCACTAAGATGGTTTCCTAGCCAAAAAGAAAGGAAGGGTGGAAACAATTAGAATGTGTATCATTAAGATCTAAATGGGGCGGGGGGGGGAGTATGTTTAAAGATTTGCCACAAAGTCAGAATTTTAAGAACTTCCAAATGGTGGAAGCCACATTGCCATTTCCTGTCTCTGAAATGGTAGGGATTGGTAGGGGTCGCAGCAGGGGGAGATGAGGAGGTGGGTACTGGTTGTGGCAGATTGAGCTGCCACACACAGTTGTGTGAGGTTGACCTTCATCCTTCTCTGTATTTCTACCACAATTACACATTTAAGTTAGAGGGTAGACCATATGGTGTATCTATACTCCATGGAAGGCTATGACTCAGGCCTGGGAAGATAAACTTCATGCTACCTCCTCCAGCCTGCCTCTTTATTCTGCTTTCAGCTCTTGGAGACCAGGGAAGTCTCTCATTTTTGAGGGAGACCGCAGCAGAGAAGTGCATTTGGTTAGGTCTCCAAAACTATCATGTTGAAGGCTTTTTCAACATTAAATATAGATAGATAGATAGATAGATAGATAGATAGATAGATAGATAGATAGATAGATAGATATTAATAAACAGGAAACAACCTGAAAAAACATTGCCAGATTTGTGAATGAGCCAAACCAGAGGATGGAAAAGATTTGGGTTTTGAAGGGCAAGGCATAAATAATGAAAATATTACTGTATTATTAATACAACTCATATGACCACCTATCTCAATTTCATGACTCTGGGCAGAGTATACAAGTATACTTTACAAGTATAATGTATGCAAAAACAAGAAAACAATATTTTAAAAAATCATACCACTAGAATCAGCAGCTGAGGTTACAAAATCCATCAACAGCAATTAACAGAGCCACTGTATGGGCTCTACCACTCATATGAATCTCAAACCCAGTGACAGAACTACGTCTTTTAAGACCTTGCAAAAAGACAGGAGGGTTGTATATATATATATATACATATACATATACATATACATATACATATACATATACATATACATATACATATACATATACATATACATATATATTTTCTCAGGTTTTCGCGGGTGTTTGTATGTAGGTCTTTGGTTATTCAGGTCTTCTCCCACGTAAAATTGGAAGTGTCTTGGCAACATTTCGACGAAGTCTCATTCGTCATCTTCAGGCTCGTGTTCTCGGCTTTTTGCTCCTAGAAGCACAAAGCCGAGAACACCAGCCTAAAGATGACGAATGAGACTTCATCGAAACGTCGCCAAGACACTTCCAATTTTACGTGGGAGAAGACCCGAATAACCAAAGACCTACATATATATATATATTCCATCCATCTAATTTTCTTAAATTTTTTTTCCTCCAAGGATCCCTTATTCTTTTCTCTCAGGACCCCTTCTCATTTTTTGAGGACCCCCCGAACAGCTTTTATTGCATTGTATGGGTTGCATTAGGGACGCAGTGGCTCATTGCCTAAGACACTGAGCTTGTTGATTGAAAGGTCGCCAGTTCAGCGGTTCAAATCCCTAGTGCTGCGTAACGGGGTCAGCTCCCGTTACTTGTCCCAGCTTCTGCCAACCTAGCAGTTCGAAAGCATGTAAAAATGCAAGTAGAAAAAATAGGGATGATCTTTGGTGGGAAGGTAACAGCGTTCCGTGCGCCTTTGGCGTTTAGTCATGCTGGCCACATGACCATGGAGACATCTTCGGACAGCGCTGGCTCTTCAGCTTTGAAATGGAGATGAGCACTACCCCCTAGAGTCAGGAACGACTAGCACATATTTGCAAGGGGAACCTTTACCTTTACCCTATGGGTTGCATTGATTGATATTTACTGTATTAAAAATTAAAATTGACACATTTCCTACTGTTTGCTAACAATTGTTTGACGGGATTTTAACATTGTATTATTTTTCAATACAGGCTGGCAAATAATTTTGATTTTAGGGATTCCTGAGATGGTCTTGGGGAAGCCCTGGGGGTTTCAGGATTACCCTTTAAGAAACACTGATCCAAGGAGCAGGCATCAATTTCTTTGTATAAAGATTTGCTGCAAGGTTTCAATAGTAAACATACTTACCGTGAACTAAACCTCACTGCACACAGAGGGATTTACAGAGTCAATTTATACAGCCACATTGAAAAATGACTCAAAGTGGTACACAATGGATGAAAAACTTCATCAAAACAAAAACTAAAGAACCAAATACAGCAACAGCAGAAAATTAAAATGCCAGCCACCAAATTGTCTTGCTCCAGGGGCTGCTCAAAAAATCATTTTTTAACACTTTCCTGAATGTACAGCAAGATCAGGACCAAAGAGACCTGGGAGTGAGGACAAAATGATATTCCAGAGGAAGGAGCATGATAAAGGTAGTCCTTGGTTTACCATCATTCATTTAGTGCCCATTCAAACCTACAGGACTGGAAAAAAAGTGACTTATGACCGTTTTTCACACTTATGACCATTGAAGCATCCCCATGGCCACATTATCAAAATGTGAATGCCTGGCAACTGGTATGTATTTATAACAATAGCACTAGCACTTAGACTTATATACTGCTTCACAGTGCTTTACAGCGCTCTCTGAGTGGTTTACAGCATGGGTGTCAAACTTGATCGCATCACGTATTGTGATGAATTGTGACTTTTTGGCCTTTGTGGAGCAGGGGTGGACGTGGCCTGTGCATGACGCATCCGGCCTGCAGGCCACCAGATTGATAGGTCTGGTTTACAGAGTCAGCATATTGCTGCCAACAATCTGGGCCCTCATTTTACCAACCTGAGAAGGATGGAAGGCTGAGTTAACCTTGAGCTAGTGAGGATTGAACTGCTGACAGTTGGCAGAATTAGCCTGCAATACTGCACTCTAACCACCGTGCCACCACAGCTCTTTGTAACAGTTGCACTGTCCTAGGGTCATGTGAGCACCATTTGTAAACATCCCAGCTGGCTCCGTTGACAAGAAAAGTCAACGGAGGAAGTCAGATTCACTTAATAACTGCAATATTCGTCTTCTGGAAAGTTTTTAATCCCAGAGCTATAATTGCACTGAACAATGAACTAAAGGGCCACCATCAGTGAGCTGTTGGACAGCATTACTTGATCTGTTGTGTGGATATTTGGGTGGTTTAGGGGTGGGGAATTTTGGTGGGTGGGGGGGTGTCTGGGGATTGTCATGTGTGTTGGGCTTGGTCTCTGGGTGTTATGTGAATTTTGTTGTATGGGTATACTGTGTATATACGTACAATGACAATAAACTTTATATATTATTTGCTTAACAACTGTGGCAAAAAGAGTTGTGAAATTGGTCACATCTCACTTAACTGTCTTGCTTAGCAACAGAACCTTTGGGCTCAGTTGTGGTCATAAGCTGAGGACTGCCTGTACTCTATCGTCAGAAAGCACACCCATTATAGTTCCATATTCTGGTCAAGCAGGTATATTGCCAACAGTGCCTCTTTGAACTGGGCTCAAGTTCTGTTACAGTGAATTAGACGGTAACACTACATGCTTTCAAACCTGGACAAGACTGTTGATTAAATTACTTATTTTAGCTCTTGCTAACAAAGCAGGAAGCCGCATTGCAAAGCAAACGAAAACAAGAGAAAGGAATGGAAAGCCAAGCCAAGCCAAGCCTCTGCTCTTTTAAATTGATTAAATCAATATTTCATTTTGAATTAGTAAGGTAAGACATTGCCACAGCAATAGCACTCTCTCATTCCTTTTGAGCGCAGTAGCCAAAAATCATCCATAGGAAAATAAGATTTCTAAGGCTTTACAAGGATGAATGAGCTCCAGTGAAGCCCTGTGCTTTACTTTTCAATAAAAACCTAAACCATATTTTAAACCTCTGGAACCGAAGTCTTGGTTATCAAGCCAAAATACACAAGACCCTAGAAGAGAGGAAATCACTTGGTCTTCTAGCAAATAAACAAAGTGGAAATGACTTTTAATTTTATTTACCACAGACTTTCAAAAATCTTTGGGCCTCCCCAGATTCAAAGTAATTTTGGCCAACTGTATTCTTTCAAATCAGTCTCTGCTTGTAATTTTGGAGCGACTGAAGCAGAAGAGCTGGCCAATTTACTGTTGAGATAAACCCTGCCTGTTTTCAACAGCAAATTAATCCCCATTGAAACTGTATAGTTTTGTGATATTTGAGCAGAGGCAATATCAGTTGGCAGAAGGAGAGTTTTGTGGAAGCACTTGGGTTTTTTTTGAAGATGAAACCCCTCAATGCTTTTCGGAATTAGTGCTTTCCCCCCCCCCACCCCAATCAGGGACCTAAATGATTTATACTCTGCTAATTCAGACATAAAACAATATCAAAATACCAGATTTGGTCTGGCATTGCTAATAGTTTCTGACCCTTCTTGGAGAAACTCACAATTTTAAAGAAAAGTTGGCCAGACACATTGATCTAAATGTGCATTTAGGAGCTGAGTTCTATGAGCGACCAAGACCAAATCACAAAATTTTCTATTCATGCAGAATGATCAAAATAGAGAGAAAGGCCCACAGACAATTTTTGTCTAATTTTGGGCCAAATCAGGTAGCAGATGAGAATAAGCCTGGAGCCAAATTTGGGTAACCGATAATAAAATAATATTCCATTAAAGGAACCTCAAGGGTGCAGAATTGTAAAAAAAAAAAAAAAATCTTATTAACAGTAACAAACTTGAGTTAGCAACTGATCTTCTGAACCTATGGAGGGCTGAGCATGCTCTGAATTCTGAATGGAATTCAATTAGAAATAGAGAAGAGAGAAACAATTGGGGGGGAGAGGAGAAGAAGGAGGAGGAGGAGGAGGAGGAGGAGGAGGAGGAGGAGGAGGAGGAGGAGGAGGAGAAGAAGAAGAAGAAGAAGAAGAAGAAGAAGAAGAAGAAGAAGAAGAAGAAGAAGAAGAAGAAGAAGAAGAAGAAGAAGAAGAAGAAGAAGAAGAAGAAGAAGAAGAAGAAGGAGAAGGAGAAGGAGAAGAAATAATAATAATGCACATGCTAATGGTCTTGACTGGACAGTATAAGGAAAGAATACAGGACAAAATGTTGTTGCAAGTCTTATTAACCAACATGAGAACTTGATATTTGCATGCTACTGGGGAAATCCGTAGTTCACTATAGGACCTAAAATTGTCCATATATCCACATAATGTGGATAGATGGATTATGTACCATCTTCCAAAGACACTCTGACCATTTCTAAGAAATGGTAAGTGGAACAAATCACTTTAAAGGCTGCAATAGAATAACTGGCTTGTATTTCTGAATCGTATTTCTTTACTTTGGGTTATTTCAAATGGATGCATGTTTTTGGAGACTTTTTTTTTTTAAATGAAAGGTAGTGTTATCGTATTCTAAACATTTAAAATAAATATGTCAAGGGATTTGAGGGAAAGCATCAGTGAGTTGTACCTTTTCCCCCCTTCCGACAACATGTACAGACTGTTTCTGAATGTACCTGTATCACATCTTTTGAGGGAAAGATGTGCAAATTCCTCTTTTGTAGAATTAGACAGAGAGGTAAACGCGAGCCAGTTATTCTTCCCTTTTAGTTTTTTGGTCTAGTAGGCCAAAACAAATAGGGCCAAACACATCCCAAGATGGTTCCACTGGATATGTTTGAAAATACACATGGGAGAAGTTAATGACTATCAGACTGCATGCTTTGTTTACAGAAGGTTCCTGGTTCAGTCCCCAGAATGTCCTCTTAAAAAGAAGAAGAAGAAGAATCAACTTACGAGGCTAAAGTAATTCCATGAGAATTGCAATCACTGCACTAATGGCCAGTCTCAATAGATGTGCATAAATCTTCTATTTATAAAGGGCATCTTCCTGCATCCTTTTCAATACTCTCAGACAAAGGAAAAGCTGGCTATGCTCTACATGAAATAGGTAAGCTAGAGCATCTGCCTGAAAGCTCCCAAACAGTAAAACCAAAATTAAAATTGCCCTCTTAGCATACCACATCGAGCCTTTCAAATGTTATCTCTTGGTAACAGGATTAATTAACATTGGAATATCATATGGATTTGCAGTTCAGCTCCCATCTGGGATTTCATGCCTCTGGGATTTAAACCAGGTTGCTTTGATGCTCTTGAAAGCAAGGCTTGGTAAGCAGCCATGTTTCATTTTTGTGATAATACATTTGCCATGGCACAGCATCAGAGAAGCAAAGGGGAATTATTTAATGGGAAGGCTAAAGAGATGTCTTGATCATGAGATTATCTGTTAGTGATAGAATTCAGAGAAGTTATCTAGTGGCCCAAGTATGACATCTGAGCTTTAAGCATTTTTTTTTGCTTAGCTATGGAGGATTGAGAATGTAAGAAAATACTCACATCATCTGTTGCACAGATCACATTTTCTGAAACGCTTCTCTGCCTTTTAAAAGAAAACGTATTCATTTTTAAATTAGAAAACTAACATTGAAAATAGTGAAGATGAAGGCCAAATTACAGGAATGCCACAAGGAAGTCATGTTTTACAACATCTATATTGGTGTTTCCAGCTTTGCGGACCGGTGGGGAGGGGGAAGAGGGGATGGTTCCATGCGAATGGCTGGCAAGCATGCGTGCATGCACACAGCTCTATTTGCACAAGCAATATGCCGCTCACTTAAGTGAAACATGCGCATGCACTCGCTCACTGCTTGTACAAGTGAGGATGAGCTTGCACACTCACTGACCATTTCTGCAGCCCAGTTTCAAATTCCTTATGGCCCACTAATGGGCTGTGGCCCACAGATTGGGGGCCCCTGATCTATACTACAGGACATATCCATCCTTTGCTTCTCCTTGCCACTCCTACATTGACCTAGCTTAAATGATATTTTTTTTTGTCAAATATTCTAAGCCGCTATTTCTTCTGCTTGACAATAAAAGGTATGTGAAGAATTGGAAGGAAGGATGGAAGCAGGGTTGGGTCAATCACTAGGCTAAGCAAATTCCAAAAATGAATTTGAGCTCTAACAGAGCATACTTCTCAGATGTAGAAATTCTCAGATTGCTCCATGCCCATCTTCCTTCTTACACAAGAGCTTCTTTAACACCCCCTGCAATTTTGAACATTGTGCCTCACTGATTGGCCATACTCCTATCAGGGAAAAATAAGGTGGTATTTAAATTCTTCCTGTAGATAAAGACACGCATCTTTTAAAATGAAATCAAAATAACAAATGAAATTACTCTAATTTAACAGGCAGCTTGTTAGAAGAATTTAATAGCTACTTCAGAAGAGTTGTGAATTAGATTTGGGGCAGGGAGAAAAAAGGTTTTTTTAAAAAATTCTCTCCCCATGATCATGATCAACAGCCATTTTCTTCCTACTATTTATAACTTAAAAATGGGGAGGTCCAACCTATGTACAGGTAGTCTTTGATTTACAGCCGGTCATTTAATGATTGTTCGAAGTTACGGCAGATCTCCTCAGATCTTCTTATGACCTATTTTTGAAGTTATGACAGCTGCACACCCACCCACAGTTACATTATTGCATTTTAGGCACTTTGGCAACTGGCTCATCTTTATACCATTTGCAACATGCCATGGTCACATCACCATGAAATCTTCTCAGGGAGTTCTCTATAAGCAAATCAATGGGGGACACTGGATTTGCTTAACAAATACATGACTTGCTTAACGATTTGTTGAATCACTTAATGATTGTAGCAAAAAGGGAAGTAAAATTGGGCACAATTCACTTAGTGACTGCATTACTTGGCAATGTAAGTTCTGGTCCCAGTTGTGGTTGAAAATCAAGGACTACCTATACTCTCAATCAGCGATGTCAAACTCAAGATCCAGGGGCTGGATCCGGCTGTGGGGTGCTTAGATCTGGCCTGCGGGGCCACCCTGGAAACAGTAAAGGACCGGCCCGTGGTGCCTCTTCCAGCAAAAATGGAGCTCAAGAGGGCTGCTGTGACCCATTTTTGCTGGCAGAGGGTTGCAGGAGGCCGTTGAAGATGAAAATGGAGCTTGGGAGCCTGTTTTTTCTGGCAGAGAGCTCGGGCTACCACTGGCGCCCCCAACACGAGTGACGATAAGCTGGCCGTAGCCACCCTGGCCATGCCTAGCCAAGGCCCCCAAGGTCAAATACAGCTCGAATGAAATCAAGTTTGACACCCCTGCTCTAAATCTAATAAGCATAATGTCAAAGCCAAGGATCAGCTAATTCTCCAGCAATAGCACTTAGACTTATATACCACTTTACAGTGCTTTACAGCCCTCTCTAAGTGGTTTACAGAGTCAGCTTATTGCCCCCAACAATCTGGGTCCTCATTTTACTCACCTCGGAAGGATGGAAGGCTGAGTCAACCTTGAGCCTGGTGAGATTAGATCTGCCAAATTGCAGGCAGCCAGCAGGCAGCAGAAGTATCCTGCAGTACTGCATTCTAACTCCTGCACCACCATGGCTCTTAATGAGAATGAGTGGGAGAATGAGTGGGAGGCAGTAACCACTTTTGTCAGGCTCACTACTTCCACCTTCAGCTGTTGAATGCGGACAGAATTAAAACCAAAACAGGACAACTGAGTAAAAACAGAGGAAATAAGAGAAGATACATGTGATGAACAAAAGAAAGAAAGAAAGAAAGAAAAGGAAGGAAGGAAGGAAGGAAGGAAGGAAAGAAGGAAGAAAAAATGCAGCAGCTAGGAGAAGCTAGACATCCCTGGCTCACCCCAAAAAAGTAAGAAGATCAGCCCTGGGAAATACTTGGAAGGGAAATTCCCAGGAAATCTCAGGGCTATAGGCTAGACTGGGAAGTTGACAAGCATCCTGGGGAAAGGCAGAGGCAAAGTATTTCAGGGTTGTTGCCAAGAAAACTTCACAGCGATAGATATTCATATAGAAATGAATATCTTTATTATGGCCAAAATCCGGGAACATAAAGTAGCCTGCAACATCCAGACCATTATGCAATATAAAATAAAACAGAGGAATATCAAAATGATAGAGGATCATATATTTCTACTAGAGAGGCAGACAGATCACGAGTTTGGCTGATCTCCCCTCCTTCTCTGTTTACACTCAACTTACTGCCTATCTGTGTATTTGCAGGTAAACAGGCAAGAAAGAATTCATGAAGGGAATCCTGAAAAGCTTATTAAAAGGGCACAAGAAATTTATGGCTAGCCCCCTGTAAAACTAGATGTCCAAAGGCAGGTATGCTCCACCTTGAAAGGTGACATGTTCATACAATCATCAAGAATTCATTTTAGCTGAAAAGAGACTTGATCCTTAACTGTAGATTAAAAAATCTTCCACAGGATGCAAAACCTTGGAAACGAAATAATATTTTCATGCTTGTGTACTGTATCTGCTTTGGTTGCTTAGATTCATAGTCTACCTGGTTTATTGTGGAAGATTTTAAATGTTTGAAGGTAAATCTCAAATTGTAGCTTTATAGTATTAGTGTCTATCTGAATAAAAGTTTCAATGAAGGATAAAGACCTTTAAATTTCCTTGCCAGGAAAGCTATCTTTTTCACACTGACTAATTTATTTTAATTACCTGTCTTCCATGGCTGATTCTTCAGGAGCTGCATCAAATGGTAAGAATGGACGGATTCTGCAATGCACTCTGATGTTGCCTCTTAACTCCTAGGGTTACAACACAGAAACCTGATTATTACTATTATTATTGATTGATAGATAGCATGCAAATCCCACATATCTTCCAGAAACACATTGCTGCATAGATGATGTCTAAAATGACAGAATATATAAGAACATCTCGTGATCTGACACTAAACACATTTATTTTGGCAGTAAACCCCAGGAATGTGAGTAGAAGAGCAGGCTGCTTATTGTTAAGGATCCTCAATCCAGTCTGTTACTACAAACAGATAAGAAGAGAACTGCAATTCTGGAGCAGAAGAAACTATTTTCCAGTTAAATTATGTCATTATAAAGTTAGCAGCTTTTACAGATTATGGTTTGCAGAGAGCAAAATACGCTTCCAATTCAAACACAACTGTACGAGGTTCACAAGTGCTTTTATACAAGTGGAGAAATGTGTACATACCACAAAATGTACTATCTTGGGAATCTCAATTTTGTTTTTTGTTTTAATCAAATCCTAGCCTTGGATTTACTCCTGGGGAGGAAAGCTATGGAAAATCTAGACAGCATACTAAAAAGCAGAGACATCACCCTGCCAATAAAAGTGCATATAGTCAAGGCTATGGTTTTCCCATTTGCAATGTATGGCTGTGAAAGTTGGACCATAAGGAAGGCTGAGCACCAAAGAATTGAGGCCTTTGAACTATGGTGCTGGAGAAGACTCCTGCGAGTCCCTTGGCTGCAAGGCGAACAAACAAGTCAGTCCTAGAGGAGATCAACCCTGACTGCTCTTTAGAAGGCCAGATCCTGAAGATGAAACTCAAATACTTTGGCCACTTAATGAGAAGGAAGGATTCACTGGAGAAGAGCCTAATCCTGGGAAAGATTGAGGGCCAAAGAAGAAGGGGATGACAGAGAACGAAGTGGCTGGATGGAGTCACTGAAGCAGTCGGCATGAGCTTAAATGGATTCCAGAGGATGGTAGAGGACAGGAAGGCCTGGAGAAACCTTGTCCATGGGGTCGCGATGGGTTGGACACGACTTCTCAACTAACAACAACAACAACAACAACAACAAGCCTTTTGATTATTTAAATAAACAAATATATTGTGAAAGCCAACCCTGGATGGCACCAACTCATTTATAGGCTGTCCTAAGATACAGAGTTAGTTAGTTTGCAGATTGTATAGATAATACAGGTAGCCAGTCCTCAATTTACGACCACAACTGAGCCCAAAACTTCTGTTGATAAGTGAAATATTTGTTAAGTGAGCTTTGCCCCACTTTACGACTTTACTTGCCAGAGTTGTTAAGTGAATCACTGCAGTTGTTAAGTTAGTAATACGGTTGTTAAATGAATCTGGCTTCCCCATTGACTTTGCTTGTCAGGAGGTCGCAAAAGGGGAACATGTGACTCCAGGACACCGCAACCATCATAAACACGAGTCATTTGCCAAGTGTCTAAAATTTCATCACGTGACCATGGGGATGCTGCAACGGTCGCAAGTGTGAAAAACTGTTATAAGTCTTTCTTTTTTTCCAGTGCTGTGGTAACTTCGAACAGTCAATAAATGAACGAGGACTCCCTGTAGTTTGCTTCACTGTAATTTGTTGGGGGAAAAAATGACAATGATTGCTTTCTAAGATTCAAGCCAGGAGTTCACAACAATGGCAAAACGTTCATTGTGATGTCACAGTGCAAACTCGGTCCTTTTACACCCTTGCGTGCAATGTCACAACACAAGTACAAAAGAGGGAAAATCTGCCTTGGAAGGTATATTTTATAATTTGCTTCCTTCTGCTCCAGATGCTTATGAAGATTAATGGGCAATGGGAAGTAATTTTTAATAAAGTAAAAGCGAATTCCAAAATAATTATGCAGGTCTGTTCAGACATTGTTAACTTAATTACCAAGATACTTACAAGTAGGCTGTTATGCAATACTTTTCTTCTTCGTTTTTCTTTCATATATCTCTCATTAATCTCATGCAAGGATTGTTCAAGTGCCAGTGTTTTAATCTGAAATGCTGGAAAGAAGTTGTCACAAATGTTCAATCAACTATTACATGCCTTCCTTGGTGAAATAGAGAAGTGGGGCTTAAATGATTACGTGCAAAGTTCTACAAGCAATAAACAAAGACGAACAATACATATTTCATAAAGCATGTAAAAGACTTGGTTGCACACCTCTGGCTGAGTTTATACACAACACTAAATTACAATTTTTAATGAGGATTTCTTGAGCAAGCCCTAGTGATTTGGGGAGGACTATAATGCTAAGCTCTAATGTGGATTCATAACAGAGTACGTTTAAATGGAACAACCACATCACATCCAGTGGGGAAATGTAAAATTTGTTACTACCAATTCTGTGGGCGTGGCTTTGTGGGGGGTAATGTGACTAGGTAGGTGTGGCCAACTTTTTTTTTTTTTAACTTTTAACAGCATTTTTTCTACAACCTTTTCGGCCAAAGAGGTTGCAGAAAAAAAATGCTTTTAAAAGCCTCTGACGATCCCAGCTGAGTTGCCTGATCGTCAGAGGCTTTTGTTTTCTTTTAAAAGCTTTTTTTTTTTTTTTGCATTTGTAGAAAAAATGCTTTTAAAAGTAAAAAAAAAAAGCTTCTGATGATCGCACGGCTCAGCTGGGCATGGGGGAGGCAGGGATTTCTGCTACCGGTTCTCTGAACCACACACCACCATCGCTACCGGATTGGGTGATCTGGTCTGAACCGGGAGCATTTCACCCCGATCACATCTATTACCATGTATGTTGGACTTTGTTCATGAAATTCCAGAACCACTGGTTCCTATTGATGGGAATAGAACAGTAGGTAAAATGGATTGTTATTTGAGGTCGCAACATTGATGCAAGGCAGGTCAAATTATAGAATCTTCCACTGCCATCCTTGTGCTCTGTGGAACTTCTTTCCCCCATCATTTATTTTTGCACTAGCCCTACAGCTTTATCATTGATAAAGCACCCCAGGAGAAACCCCAAATAAAAGGGAAACTATCTGCTACTCATTTTTCTTTGCTATTCTGACGAGAACTGAGTATCTGCTCTACAAATTCTGCATTAGATAAGGTCCTAGCATCAATAGAGCTTCTATGGTACCACCCTCCCAAACCAAATGCCTTCCACATTGGTTGAAACAACAGCTTCCATAATTCCCAGCCAACAGTTTACAAAGCTTGTTGTAACCAGTTAGTGGCTGAGCCCTTTAAATGTCTGCTTGATCAACTTTATATGACTCTTATGTCTCTTACTTTCCATAGTCTCCTTCTGTAATTGTAGCTCTTGGGCAGTGAGCAGAACCTGATGGAGAAAGCTCTCACCCTGATGGTGGATCTCCCTTGAAAATTGAAGGGCAGACAAACGGAGATTCTGCATGTCTTGTTTTAGTCTCTAGATCACAAACATAAAGAGCTAGTGTTATGTTAGGTCATAGAAATTCAAGGTCTATTTATGGATCTGGGGTTTTTTTTCTTTTCCCCCTTAGCAATAGCAATAACACTTAGACTTATATACTGCTTCACAGTGCTTTACAGCCCTCTCTAAGGGGTTTACAGAGTCAGTATATTGTCCCCAACAATCTGGGTCCTCATTTTTATCAACTTCAGAAGGATGGAAGGCTGAATCAATCATGAGCTGGTGAGAATCAAACTGCCAAACTGCAGGCAGCTGGCAGTCAGCAGAAGGAGCCTGCAGTACCTCATTCTAACCACTGTGCCACCATGGCTCTTACATACCATATTTTTTGGCATACAAGACGCTCCGGACTATAAGATGCGCCTACCTTTTTTGGGGAGGAAAACAAGAAAAAAAAATCTGCCTCTGCCTCCCAGCAATTTGCTTCCTTGCAGCAAACAGCAAACAGCCTGTTTCAGTTTCACTTTCAGCACAGCCTGATTAGCACAAGAAAAAAAAATCTTCCTCTGCCTCCCAGCAATTTGCCTCCTTGCAGCAAACAGCAAACAACCCATTTCAGTTTCAGCACAGCCTGATTAGCACAAGCAGCTGATTGTCAGTTGGATCATCCTCCCGAAGATCAGCTGTTTCAGGCTGCAGGGATTGCCATAGTTTATTGCTGCCTCCACGCGCCCCATTTTCCGGGCGAGGGGGGCAGTGGAGGGCTACATTCAGTGTATAAG